>NW_006436298.1:46443342-46488255 GCF_000325575.1 Pteropus alecto
GGATACCACCTCATACCTGTCAGATGGCTGTTATCACAACAACAACAACAACAACAACAACAAAGAACAAGTGTTGGCGAGGATGTGAAGAAAAAGAAAACTTTATATGCTGTTAGTGGGAACGTAAACTAGTGCAGCCACTGTGGAAAACAGTGTGGAGAGTCCTCAAGAAACTACAACTGGAACTACCTTTTGCCCCAGCAATCCTACTTCTGGGTATTTTTCCGAAGAACACAAAAATTCTAATTAAAAAAGACATGCAGCTCTGTATTCATCATTATTTACAATAGATAATATATAGATGCAACCTAAGTGTTCATCCACAAATGAAGGAATAAAGATGTGATATATATACACACACACACACACATAGACAATATTCCATTGTCTATGTGTGTGTGTGTGTGTGTGTGTGTGCATACACACACACAGACAATGGAATATTACTTGATCATAAGAGAATGAAATCTTACCATTTGTGACAACATGGATAGACCTGGAGGGTATTATGCTAAGTAAAATAAGTCAGACAGAGAAAGACAACAGCGCATGATTTAACTTATATGTGGCATCTGAAAAGCAAAACAAACAAACAAAACAAAACAGAAACGGACTAATAAAAACGGAACAAACTGGTGGTTGCCAGAGGGATGGGAGTTGGGGGTATGGGAGAAATAGGTGAAGGGGATTAAAGTGTACCATCTTCCAGTTATAAAATAATTAAATCACAAAAATGTAGTCGACAATACTGTAATAACTAAGTATGGTAACTAGACTTATCAAGATGGTCAATTCATAATGTATATAAATTTCAAATCACTAGGTTGTACACCTTAAACTAATATTATATTGTAAGTCAGTTATACTTCAATAAAAGATTGAGCAAAAAAGTCAGGTACATAAGAGTACACACTGTATGATTCCAAATATAGGAAATACAGGAACAGGAATGCACAGAAGTAATTCAGGATGTTACAAGTTAGGTCGGGGATCACTCTTGGAGGAGTAGCAACTGGAAAGGGCATGAAGAGGCCTCTTGGACACTTGCAACATTCTATTTCTTGAAATAGATCCTGGCTACATGGTGTAAAAAAATAATACAAATGGATCCACTTGAGTGGAGTCGGAGCTGCCATCTCGGAGGAACTGCCTTGGACTTCTTGTGCCTTAAACCTTTGGAATGTTAAAAACGGGGAAAATAACCTTTGAACTGGGCCTACAGCAACACTGTGTCCCAAAGAACTGTTTGCGAGTCTAACAAGAAAGCAGATATTATAACCACCGGACTGATGAATACTGGACTGAAAATTAAAAATATTTTTTAGAATTAGCATCGCTGTATTAGCTTACCTATACCAAAAGAAATGCCTGTCTTCTATCGATGTAATTGTTCCCCTACCCTTTCTCAAAAATATACCTTGCCTTTGTCTCCTAATCAGAGCACTATTTGGGCTTCTGCTTGAACCAGTGCTTCCTGAATAGCTATTCTTTTTCAATCTCAAATAATGTCTTATTGTCTCTCACTTTGGTCCTTTATATTTATGTTAACAATGGGTATACATACTTTGAATTGCCCATCTTTTTGTATATGTGTTAATACTTCAATAAAAAATTTATGAAAAAGGTGTATGTGATTACCTCTACACAATAGCATCTAGTTAAAGTTCTATTTACATTAAAGATGCATATGCATCAATATAAGTTTAAAAGCACTGTATTAATAATAATCATCTGTGGACAGTGGGATTATGAGTGACTTTTAACTTTCATCTTTTTATCTTAATTTAAGCAATTTTATCTTTTTATACCTTTAATCTGTACTCGTGTATTAAGAAAAACATAATAATCTTTGATTAAAAAGAACATATTTGTCAGTTAACTATGAAATTGAAAATTGGAACTATACTATACAATATATACCCCATTGTATTAGTCAGTGTTCTCCAGAGATACAAAACCAATATAGTTATTATAAGAAACTGTCTGCACGATTATGAGGGCTGAGAAGTTTATTATAAGAAACTGTCTGCACGATTACGAGGGCTGAGAAGTTCCACAATTGCCATCTGCAAGCTGGAAGCCCAGGAAAGTGGGTGGTGTAGTTTCAGCTCAAGTCTGAAGTGCTGAGGACCAGGAGAGCCTAGAGTATAATCCCCCAACTGAAGGTAAGAGGAGATGAAAATACCAGCTCAGTTAGGCAGAGAGGGACTTCTCCCTTCCTTTACCTTTCTGTTTTATTCGGGCTCTGAATGAATTAGAAGATGCTCAGCCACAATGATGAGGGTGATTTTCTTTACTCAGTTTATTGATTTAAATGTTAATCTTATCTGAAAACATGCTCTCAGACATACCCAGAATAATGTATAACCAAATATCTGAGCACTTTGTGGCCCAGTTAAAATGACACATAAAATTAACCACCATACCAGTGTTGCTGAATTTGGTTAATTCATTCTAATGAATTCCAATGAACGTCTAGAGAAAATATTGAAGAACCTGAGCTTAACCACCATGGGTAAACTCATGGTGTTCTCCATTTTAAGTAGAGGTGATTAGCATTCATCTTTATTCTGTAATGACACTAACTTCACAAAATCATTTCACCTGGAAACTAATCTTGAGAATTCAAATACTATTTTAAAGTATTCATAAAATTTCCTTCCAGTTATTCTGAGAAAAGGAAGCAACCTGCATTTGTTTTTCAAATGTCCAGCCCTTACTTGCATGAAGGTGATTCTTGAGTGACTATAAAAGTACAAACTCTTGGAGTCATCATTTCAGCTGCGGCCATGGAGACACTTAAACCTCCCACCTCATTCATGGAAGGTGAGATGAATTTGCCCACCAGAGTGAGGAGGTAATTAATGATATGTAGCAGTAGACTCCACCTGGTTCTAAACAACTAGCTTTCTAGATCTAGCCACAGAAGCACATCCAGACTCAGCCAGTATGCTGGGTAATAATGCACTTGTTATTTCAATGTGATCTTGGGCAGTGTTTTCCATTTCAAGTCTTCATAAGACAGAAAATATAAAATACTACAATTTAAAAAAGCAATTAACATACTTTGCATAGAAAATATTTGGCCAAAAAAGGTATATCTATCTATAAAAAAAATTCGTGATTCTACATTTATTTAAGTAAGACATAAAAAAAAGTACTCTCATACATTTCCTCAAAAGCAAGTAGTTTCAGGTAAGCTAGTTTAGTTGTTCAACACGTTTAACATCAGTTATCAGTTTTGGGGGATATAGTGATTAATATATAACTTTTGCTTTAATAGTACTAAATGCTTTTGTTAAAAGTCAGTCTTATGAAAATTTTATAAAAGCTATTGAAACTCTGAAAAACATCTATACAAATTTTTAAAAAATATATGTCATTTGTATATTTTTCAAATTATTATTTTTTTTACCATGATAATGATAATGAGGGATAAGAAAATAACAACAGCAAAATACACATTGGTTACTATCTAATAGTCAGTTACTGGCTGAGTGACTTACATATATTATTTTATCCAACTTTAAATATTCCTACTGGGTTACACTATCCTCATTTTATAGATCAGGAGACTGAGGCTTAGAGAGGCTATATGGTTGACACAGGGTCACTTGACAGTGAATGTGGAACTGTCAAGTCCAGGTTGCGGGTAATCATCCTGACCAGATATCAGTTTGCTTTTCAGATAAGTAGATGGTGTGCAATAAGATAAAATCCTAAATGGCTTGCTTGTATAATCACCTAAGCTCTTGACTCACTGTTTTGCTATTACTTCTATGTATGTAATATTAACTATTAAAAAAGGAATGTTTACTCCTCACAATTTTAGTGTTAAGATGGAAAAAAAATGAAAAGAAAGGTGCATGCGACATTGTTAGAAATAATTGTGTAGCTCACTGAGGAGACATCTGCAAAACATAAAGAAAATAGACTGCAAAGTCTTGATTTCATAAAATAGGACTCAAACTCTGTCCTTTCTTAGTTTATGATGTCATGTAATCCCTTGACTCATTTCTCTGGAATTCATAGTTACCCATCATTTGCAGAGTAGTCATAAATTCCCTCAAGCTATCCAGAAGAGCTACAAAAAATAAAACAATGATTTTATGTCATTGCTTTGCTAATGCCCTGGGAGCTATTCAGCCCACCCACATTCTATCAAGATGCCATTATGGGAAGAATAAGCTCTTTGTAACACAAGGCAATATAATTTCAAGAATGTGATGTTGTGTGTGCCTGTAATCATTATAAAAATATCTATTCAAGTAACCCACAGCCATCTTGTGATTCATCTCTTTCATCTAATTCTTCACTGGATCATTTGAATGTAAAATTATCAAAAGAAAGCCTTTTATAAATTGAAACCCAGGGTCTAGTTCACTGAAAAACTCAATCTTCCACATTGCTTAATTCCATGTCCTAAAGTGAGGTCAGATCACAATGTGGCCAAATTGGTTACTACAATTCACCATCTTAATACGGATCATATTTACAATGGCAACAAAGTCAATAGTGAAATATGGGTACAAAAATGGTACTGTTTTGCTCTATCTTTTTCTGATTTTCTACCCAATTTAATATTTTTTTTTATAACGAAGTATAATACATTTTTAAATAATTTGTTTTATTTAGCAACTCTATGTTTACTGGGAGCCAGTAAACTGGTTAGAATGTAGTAAACTGGTTAGCGTACTAAATCATACTAAAACTAAATTAGTTTAGCCTATTGGTCAAATGAATAGGCTTTGGAGGTAAGGTAGCCTGTGTTCGAATCCTGGCTCAATGCTATTTGTCTAGGGCTGTGGTTCTAAAGTTTTCCTGTGTATCAGAATCACCACGTAAAAACATAGAATACTGGGGCCCATTCCTAAAGATTTTAAGTAGGTCTGAGATGCGCCCAATAATTTGCATTTTTGATTAGTTTCCAGGCGATGCTGATACTGCTGATTCAGAAACCAAACTCCAAGAGTCACAAATGTTAATTTCTCTGAGCCTCAGTCTCCTCATCTATAGAGATAGGAATAATAGTTTCTATTTAATAAAATTATAAAATTCCAAGAATACAGTGATTTAGGAAAACAAACAAACCAACCAAAATTTGTTATTTCGATGTAAATTATAACTAATTGAAGAAATTGTGCTTTTTAAGTTGTGCTATTTAAGTAAATCCTTTATGTGATAATCTGAATTGACATTGGGATATGTGACTAATTCTTCACCTTTATAAAATAGTTTTTTGCTTTATCAAGGATTTTTAATTAGACCATGAGAATACTCATCCCCTCCATACTTTTTAGAACCAAATTTGATTTATGACCAGGAGCACGTGCCTGTTACGACAGACACTATCGGTTGCTTTTCAATTAACCCTCTTTCTTTTCCTTGTATCTTTGACTCCTAATTCCTCTAGGCAACCACGTTCCTGAGAATGGCCACATGCCTTAGGAGAAGCTGACTATATTTCTCTTCCTACAGTGTTCTAAGCCATTTATGGTGGTCTTATTCCATGAGCATAGGATGTGATTCTGGTCAAGGAGAAATGTGGGTCAAGGGCTCTGAGGACTTTTCTGGGATACTGTCTTTTTTCATATAAAGTGACATTTAGAAAGCGTTATTCTTTTTTTTTTTGGCTGGGTCTTGAGGTATCTGTATGTTACCTGGTACTGTTGTAGCTGTCTCGTGACTAAAAGGGGACCCAGCAGAAAGACAATCTGATACAGTAAGAATGCGAAAGCAGAGAGATGGAAAGAAATCCAGGCCTTTGATTATGGGATTGAACCACAGAATTAACTAACCCTGGAATTACTATACCTTCTTGTGCCATGTTATTATACAAGATCACACATTTTCCTTATTGTTTAAACAATTTTCAACTTGATTTTCAGTTATTTGTTGCTAAAGGTGCCTTAACCAATAAACCAATTTATAAAGTGTGTTATCCTTGACGTTTTTAATTAAAATTATTAGAGTAGTGCTATGCCAGAGGTCTCATCTTGGCTACAACATTAATGGACAATGTGGCTGAGTAAATTATTTAACTTCTCTTGGCTTCATTTTCCTCATTTGTATAATGATGGCATTGGGCTGGATCATCTCTAAAGTCATTCCAAGTTTAAAATGCTGGGACCATTTGATTCCATGCCACATGGAACATATTGATGCTATATTCATTGAACAATGAGATTATACATATATAACCTAATAACTACATAATGCAATGACACATATGTAACATAATGACCACATCTGTGCTTTTACAATAATTCAATATCACACTAATTATATATTCTGATTTACCTAGAATGAGTATCTGGTCATTACCATGTGGACTTAGTTAACAATTACAGCTCTTTAAATGATACTATCACAAGAATAGATTCTTTTTAATATTTCTAACTTAGAGAGAATATGAAAATAATACTGTTCAAAGACTTTTCACATGGCACATTTGAATACATAAATATGGACATGGGCAAGTATTTTAAATTAAAAGTTATTTTATGTTAAAATGATGAGAAATGAGATCGCCAATTTTTTTCTCTCTAGAAGTATGTATACCTGCACATCTTCCATCTTTATTGCTATTATGAACACATTTCATAAATTGTATGACTTAGTCATGAAAAAAATGTCATAGAAAACTTTCTCTATGGCTGCACTTAAATTAGTTTTTGGACCCATTGCCACTAATAAAAACAAAACCGAGCAAAAAGTAAATCAAGATAAAACAGGCCACTTTCAGATTTTTGTTAGTTCCTCTAGGTAAACGGTCAATTCAAGATACTCTCACCTATGGCTTTTCTTCGCTTCTTTTTAGTTCCAAGATGGTTATATTACACTGTGGAAGAGGCACGTGGTTCCAGTCTCTTCTAATCCCAATGGTTCCCAGTGATATATAAATAAATATTCCTTTGCTCTTCAATAATTAGCGTTTCTCTGTGTTGCATCTACAGCTGATCTGTCCCTGGCCACCATCCTTCTTTAGTCGCACAATTTCTTTTCTGTCCTCCTTGTCCTAATTATAAGTTTTTTTCTGGTTCCTAAGTCCACCAATTACTTGGCTACTTCCTTGTCTCATTGAGGGACAGGGGAAAAGACTCACACCCACGAAGCAGGTGAACGACTCAGCTTGAGTGGCTATCATTGTCCCTCTCTGTTTATACCTTTCTGATGTCTGAAATCTCTATGTCTATCCCTGTATCTGTATCTGTATCTATCTATATATGGTGTCTGCTTTATTGCTCCCATATTTTTATGTTGTTGGAAACATCTACAAGGTATGCTTAACAAGGTTCCCAGCATTTCTACTCTATTAAGGGCAGCATGATGTTGAAATGAGGGCTTTCGTGTGAGGGTCACCATTATCTTAAGCCTCCCCCAAGAAGCAAGACACAAGTCTGTCTTCTGGTGGCCTCTCCAGACTTCTCTGAGTTCTTTATCAAACCCTCTGTCCTGGAGTTCAGCCTTGGGGAGGTAGCAGCAGAGCTTTGGGGCCCCTACCTTCTGATTGCTGGGCACATCATTCTGGTTCTCCCTCCACAGTGGGCTGAATGGAAATAGGTAAAACACTAGAAATCTGGGCTTTTTTTCTCATCTTGTTGACCTTGCTATTAAACATTTACTAGCACAAAACTAAATTAAACTCATTCAAATGATGTGGCTGGGAAATCAGAGTTATTGCTGGAAAAAGTGGAGAGGAAAAAATTTGCTGGAGAAGGCCAATATCTACCATGTTCTAGAAGATTCTTACACTTTTTAAATCTTTAATTCAAGTTTTTCATATAGTGCTCTAGAAATTAATTTAAAGGTTCAAAAGCAGAAGCAAAGAAAATTGGTTCTAGAGAATGGGTTTCCTCCTCTGTGCACATTTCTTTTTGAACCACTCTTCAACTGAAATGAACTGAGTGAATTTTGAACTTAACTTATAATGACACAATAATCTGCCTGTGAGGTAATAGGTTTTCTAGACTGAGCACGCTGGAGGCAGAGATGCTGCTCAGATACTTCTGGGCACTGACTCTGCTTGTTTTTTTTCCCTATAGAAAATGATGCTATGAAATAACCATTCTATTGCTGAATCAGTTTCAAGAGTCAGGAGCACCCAATGTTTGTAAACATTCCTTTAAATAGAAGCATTCATTGCAGAGAATGTATAAAAGCCTTATGAGTGGTAATGCTGGCCCCATTTGCAAAAGGTTCTCACATCTCTCACAACCCTACTTAGTACAGCCAGCGCCACTGGCAGATGCACATACCCCATAAAAGATTTCGTGGGGCCAAAGAACTCGCACTGATATATGTTGCATCTACATTTTTTCTGAGGCCAGTGCCCTTTCACCTAGTTTCCATATTCATAACCCAATTGTCTCCTGTGGAGTCTTGATCTAGATATACAGAAGGCCCAATTCTGCTGGATACATTATAGGTTTGGAAATGTAGCTTTGTGGGTACAAGCTAGGGAGCTCTAAATTTCTTTGCATAAAAGAGGAATCAGTATTTGGATTTTGGGATTCATCAGGGTGAGAGTGAGACTTGGGTAATGGAAAACTATGTCCACTAAAATGTCCTCCTTTTTGTGTCCTCACTAATCTTTAGCAAAATTGATTAAAACTCATGAAATGGCTGGTGAGATTAGATTGATTTTGAAACCCAAGGAGGCTGTTTCTTCTCTAGTTTAATCCAGTCCATTAGAGCAAAAGCATCCACTGGATGAAGAAAAGCCTAGGAAGGAGAGCTATGGAATTTGTAGCAAATCTTGTGAGTGAGCTCACTGGATGTGCACAGACCTTGGAGTCAAGAAGACTGTAAACAGTGCTGGCTCTCCAAGGGGTGCCGCTCCCTTTCAGGCAGAATATGTACATAAATGACTTTGAAATGTTTCCAATTAATTTTTAAAGTGGGTGAGACATTCTCTCCATAATCAGTGTAGATTATTTATTTACTTAACAAACCATTTCTACAAAAGTGAGTTCCACTAATTCTGATGAAAACACTAGAAATACTGAAATTGGTTCAGCCTCAGAGGAGTTTCCAAGGGAGTTTGTAGAATCTTCCTGTAGGATTTCAGTAGAGATTAGTTAATCACTGTGAAAATTTAAGTTCAAAAGCTGCCCTAGTACAACCACTGTAGAAAATTGGTTGGCAGTATCTATTAAAGCAAGCTGTATACAGATTCTATGACCCAGCAAGTTCACTCTTAGATATAGATCCAACAGAGATGCATATATATATTCACCAAAAGACATATAGTAGAATATTTAAAGCAACATTATTCTTAATAGCAAAAAAGTAGAAACAAGACATATATCCATTTAAAGTAGATGGACAAATAAATTATGGTATTGTTATACAATGAGACACCACATAGCAATGACAATGAATGATTTACAACTGTGTGAACCTCACAATAATGAATATCTCACGAGGTAATGTCACAGTGTTGGGCAAAAGAGTCTACAAACTGATGATTTCCTTTATACAACATTCTGAAACTGTCAAAACTAACAGTTATCCTTGGGGGCTGGTGGTAATGATGTTAAGGGGCATGAGCAGGCTTCTGGGTGCTGCAAATTTCTATACTTGGGGAATGGTTATTTCACTATAGGAAATTCATTAAGCTGTGCACTTATGATACATACACCATAGTAGATTAAATGTTGGCCTCCTAAAACACGTATCTGCATCAAATCCCAGAACCTGCAAGTGTTAACTTATTTGAAAAAAGGGCCTTTGTAGAAATAATTAAGTTAAAGATCTTGAGATGTATAAATCACTCTGGGTTATCTGAGTGGGCCTTAAATACAATGACAAATGTCTTTATAAGAAACACAAAGAAGACACACAGCCATAGGAGTAGGAGGCAATGTAAAGATGGAGGCAGAGATTAGGGTGATGTGGCCATAAGCCAAGCAATGCCTGGAACCACCAGAAGCTAGTAGAGAGGCATGCAATGAATTCTCCCCAAGAGCCTTTTGAGGGAGTACAGGCATGCCAACACCAGGATTTAGAACTTTTAGCCTCCAGCATTATAAAAGAATACATTTCTGTTGTTGTAGGCCAACATTTGTGATAATTTGTTAAAACATCCCTAGAAAATGCATATACTTTTTTGGTGTATTTGCTATATTTAACGAAGTTTGCATTAAAAGGATAACCTACATTTAACAAATTGTTGACAGTGATATAAAGAGCATTTTAGCTTGATCTCTTTTAGGTATTTAACCTGCTTACAACAGGTAAAGGTGTGAGCTTCTACTTGTGCACATGCATACCCATTCTCTGTCCTTTTGGGATGAAGGATCCAGTCCTGCCCACTCAGACCTGCTGGGATGGGCCATCCCGGATGCTGCCCTCTGTATGGAACTACCTTGCCCTAGTATGCTGCCCTCTGTATGGACCTACCTTGCCAGACTACTTATTCTTCACACAATTGACCACATGTAACTTTGTATGTCACTTGCAGTCTCTTTCATTAGGCATTTTTGTAGTAAGGGCAATTCTAATGTGATCTTCCAGGAACTCCTTATATAATTTGAAAAAAGCCTGAGGCAATAGGAGACCTAATTTTTGTATGGTATTATGCATAAAGAAGCGTAGACCAGCATCTCAAAGTGTCTAAACAACTACAATCTTAAGTCTGCTGAAAAACATTTAAAGATATCAGCTTCATGACTCAACTGCAACAGTTTACAAAATCCCTTCCCCTCTTCTTTCCTCTAACTCCTAATCTCTCACACTTAGATGCCCAGAAGTGCACTCTTTCTATCCAACACCCCATCAGATCTCTACTAAAACCTCTCCACCAAAGTAAACTAGAAGACTTTTACATTTCCTCCCTCTACTCTTTGCTTTTACCTATGGTTTTCCTTCCCATCCAGGAACAAACCCTGACTCCTTCCTTCGAAAACCATGTCTCTGCTCCTACTTTTTGCTTTCTTTCCAGAGTCTCTATCACCAAGCTGCAGGACCTGAGTTCACAGATTCGGATTCTCTCTTAGAAGGCAGGGGTGAGGCCAAGGGAAGAAAGGAAGCTTCCAGTTAGCTAGTGGAGCATCAGGAAGAGGTACAGAGACAAAGACTTTGAAACTCACAACTTTTATTTTATCAACTTCATATTACTATCACTTAAGATGACAGAGAAAGGCTTGTGCCAAGGTTCAGACAGGCCAGTGAAAATTCTTTGATTGATTCTAACATCTTTTTTTTTTTCTTCTTTTTCTCTAGACTGCCAGCAATGTGAAACTTAGTTTCTATCTTAACAGTTGACAGAAATCGGGTAAACACTCTCAAAAACTATTCACTGCCGTAGTTTACTTACTTAACTTTCATGGCCACAGGCTGATTATGAAATTTTTAATTTTGATTTTACAAATGAAGATCTAAAGAAACAGAATATTTAAGGTCGCATGGGTAAAATTTATCATGCCAGGATTCAAATATAGGGTTATCTGTCTCTAAAGCCCAGACCTGCTGACTGCTTGAATCAGTATTCAGCAATACCTAGTGAGCATCCATGAGGTCACCAGGGACTATGTTGGTATAGGAAACAGAGAGATAGAAGACACAGCCCCTGGCCTTGAAGAGCTACGGTGCCCAAATGTTTCCACTATACCCCTCAGACTCTATTCCATGGTTCTTCCAAATTCTGCTCCAAAGTGTCATATTTGGAATTGTATCTTGGTATTTTGCATTTTTTTTCATACTTGTAGTAATGCACAAGAACAGAAATCCCTTCTATAGATGCTTTATTTAATACAGCATTTAAATAGCAGTGGAATATTCAACGAGCAGCCATTTTTAAGAACTGTCTGTTGACTGATCACTGAGCTAGACAGTGTACCATGGTAGATACAAAGGAGGATGAGACACATTAACCCTCGAGCTGTTTGCTGCCATGACTGAAGTCCTGATAAATAAAATTAGGCATAAGACTTATAAATTTCTGTTGTTTTCAGCCACTGAATTTGTGGTTATGAAAGCATCTTGCTACAAGGGACAAGGTGTGAGAACAGTAAAACTATTGTTACCATTTATAAATAATAGGTAGCTTATATTGTAGTTATATAGACAAATCTGGAGAGAAGGTAAGAGTGCCCGTTAATATTTGGGTGGCATAATATCTATTTCTCATGCTGGAAAAACCTAAGAATTATTGACCTATTTTAATTTACAATATTTAACTGGAAAAATAAGTGCACCTCAACAGCAAAACTTGGCTTTTTGAAGCCATCTTTTCATATCCAATTTCCAGTTCAACTGATGGTTTATGGTTTAGACATTTTATGAGCCGGGGAAGCAATGATCATAAGGATACCAGGACAGAAACCATAAGAAGGTTGTGTTAAATACTAACAAAGGACAACAGAGGTAGATAGGTTTATTTCTCCACATCCTTTCAGACACCTGGTCTACAATGGCTTAGAGTTTTAGGCAAACAAGAATCGATTTTTAGAGAATGTGTTTGCAACAGGATGATATTGTATATACGTATGGAATGTTTTTGTGTACTGAGTACTTAGAGTAGAATGCCTTAATAGTTAAAGCATTCTCTGTTTTTTTTTTATACAAGTAATACATGAATAAATTCTTGATGAAAAAAAATTATAGTTTTCCTTTTCATAGCCTCCTCTCTCTGCCTTTGTATTCTCTATGCTGTCCCCAACCAATCTTACTCCATTCTCCAGTGGTAACCATGGTTATTAGAGAGATATGCATCTTTCTGAGTCTTTGTCTATGGATTTGTTTATTTACAAATATACACCCATATAACATGTAGTTTTTGTTATTATTTTTTCATAAATAGGATTATACTGTATTTATTATTCGTTACTTGCGTTTTTCAATTAATAGTATGGCCTGGAAAGCTTTTCATGTCAATATATATAGACCTTCCATGATCCTTTAAGCTACTGGGTAATATTCTATACCATGGACAGAGCATAATTATTTTTAAGCAAGGCTGTACAGATGAAATATTGGATTTCTAATTTTTCACTAATATACACTGTTTTGTGATGCCTCCCTATGTGTACCTCTTTAGGAAAAAGTGGACATATTTCTCTAGACTAGCATTTTGAAATAGAATTTTGAGAAATACAGTCAAATTTTCTTTCCAGATCCTGCCCTAATTTACATG
This sequence comes from Pteropus alecto, assembly GCF_000325575.1. NCBI lineage: Eukaryota > Metazoa > Chordata > Mammalia > Chiroptera > Pteropodidae > Pteropus > Pteropus alecto. The sequence goes on from NW_006436298.1 coordinate 46,456,481, forward strand.
ACTACTAATGGCGTATGAGTGTGCCTACTCTCTAGATCTTTGCCAGTACTGTATATTATTAATATTTAAAAATTTTGGAAATGTAATATGTGGAAAATGAAATATTTTGCTTTAATTTGTATTTCTTTGACTACTATCAAGTTTGAGCTACATTTCCACATTTTTATTAGCGACTTGTGTTTTTTCTTATATGAATACTCTTTTATTTGGAAATTATCAGTGTCTCACTGGGGGAAAACTCTTGTTCAGATTTTTATAGAAAATCCCTGAGACTACCACACTCAAATTGTGAGAAGATTGGATGCTAATATGATTAACTTTTAGTTTTACTTGGTAATGTCTCAATATCGAAATTAATTGTCTGTTAAAATCCAAGGATACGTATCAGAATCACCACTTTTTCTTGGATTTGCCTTTTCAGGGGCCAGTTTTGCATATTCACCTTCAAATCTGAAGAATTCTTTTGTGCCTAGATTCTAATTCATTTTCAGTAGGAGATGGTACTTGATAATCATGAGCTCTCCTAATTGTAACCTATGTCTGCCATTGAGTGACCTTTATACAAATATAAGCAAGATCTCTCCTCTCTGCCTCCTTTTATTCCTTACAGTTCTTAGGAAAACGAGCCAGCCCACTCCCTTCTCCTGCTCCTCCCTGCCACATAGCTCCTAGCCTCACCTGCCTAGCGGCTCCACCTGGCATCTCTCCTGCTTCAGGACCCTTCAGCACTCAGAACACCCTGAGTTCTCCCAGCAGGATGAGGTTGCTACTGCAAAAGTGGTTTCATGGAGGGACATTAGAGGGAGTTATACCTAAAAGCGGGTCTCGAGTAGAACGTTTTTTCAGTGTCCGAGGGGGAAAAATAAAAATTTAAACTTTTCATTCAGGGTTGACCTGAGTTTCCAGTCTTAACTCCCTTGTGACTCCTTTTCTTCTCACTATTCTCAGTGAGAGGGCAGGCTCTCCAACCAAGAGGCAGCCTAGCATAGTGGTGAGGAGCATGTTCTGTGGAACCACACGCCTGGACTGGATTCCATCATTTATGAGCTGTGCAGTAGGCAGCCCTAAGGATGGCACCTAATGATCCTCACCTGCTGGTATTCATGCACTTGTGTGGTCTCTTTTCAAAATGAGAGAGGGCTGATTTGAATGACCAATGGAATATGGCAAAAGTGATAGTATATGACATCTGAGGCTAGATCAGGGCCTTGCAAACTTTGCCTTGCCCTCTTGAGTCATTTCCTCTGGTGGAAGCCAGTGGGATGACATGAGAATACTCCTGCGCCCTGTGGAAAAGCCCAAGTGTGGAAGAACTGAAACCTCCTGCTAAGAGCCAGCACTAACTTCCCAGCCATGAGAGTGAGCTACCTTGAAAGAGGATTCTCCGGTCCTGGTCAGGCTTTCAGATGACTAGAACTGACTTCTTAAGAGGGACCCTGATTCAGGACCACCTAGTCAAACTGCTCTTGAACACTTAGAAACGGTGGCATATGTAAATAAATTATCATTCTTTTCAGCCACTAAGTTTTGGAGGATTTGTTATGCCCTATTCGGTAACCACTGTAAGCTGTATGACCTTGGGCAGTGTCCACATGTGTAAGATGACAATAATAGCCTCTCCTTTATAAGATTTAGAGGATTAAATGAGTTAACATATGTCAAGTAGATATATTAGTTCTTAGCACATAGTAATTGCCATGTAAATATTTGCTAAATATTGGTTATTTTTCAGTTGCCAGTCTGCACTGTATCCAACCCTTTTAGGAATTCTGATTCTCAGGGCTGGCCCGGGAGCCCAGTTGCTCCCATTCCCTTTGACAAGGACCTTGTGGCTCACAGTGGTCATTCCCTGGATTTTGGGTTTATGGACTAGAAGAGGCCCACTCTTAGGTTTTAAAGAAAATATTAATTATTCCTAAATATATTACAGTATAAATCCCTATTTCTCTAAAGGCAATGGATTCTACTTCTTCACATTACTCTATAGTTTAACCTGTCTCATCTGTTTACTTCATTCAGGAGCCTTCCCTAACAAAAGAGTCTCCTATTCCTAATCCTCATCCTTGAAGTGTGCATCCTGAGCTTTTGAGATTTAGATGTGGAAAAGTGAAGATGAAAAGCCCTTAACCAAGGGAGACTATTACGGAGAGGAAGTTCCTTTCTGTTCTCAGCATCCATTTGCCTCCTTTTCAAAGCTAGATGCTGGGTACCTGTACCCTTGACAGAGAACAGGGATTTAAAGGTCGTTTAGCCCAAATGTTCATTTTAGAGATGAAGCGCTCGAGTGACCTGTCCTAGAGAATGGCTATTGAATGCCAAGGCTGGGATAGGAGCAGTCGCTTGACTCCTTTTGTCATGTACTTAACTCTTACTTTTGTGACTAGGCAGTGACTGGACAAGAAGAGTTCCCATCAAAAACTGTACCTTCTATATCTGCCATTCACAACATTCTTTTCTATTTCATCCAAATCTCCCACCTCTTCTGTTTTCCAGGAGGATTGTTACCTCATAGGATGCTTTCCAATTTCATTTCCAGTGTGTTCTGAAATCTTTTAAAGCCAAAGAGGTCTTTACTGCTCTTTTATTTATTTATTTTCTGGAATAATGTTTTGTGGTTGTGGAATGTTCCTTGGGCTTGAAACGTTGCTTTACTTGAAGACTTTTTCCTGGTATTTGTGAACACTAATGGGAAAGACGATTTATTCAGATGATCCTGAAAGTTCTAGATGTTTTAGCTGCCAACTTATGGGCAGATTCTAATTAGCAGATCCTCTACGTGGTGGCTGCACTTGCTGTGTAAAATGTCAGGCTCCAAATGGAATTTTCACAATTGTTTGGGAGACTGTAAGGAAACACCTCTCTAAGTAAACTAACATGAATCTGTTTTTTTTTTTTTTCTTTCTGGGAATCATAGTCTGTATCTGGCTCCAAAATTTCTAGCTAAAGAAAAATTGAAAGGTGGGATTTTCGATATGCTGGGTGGGTGGGTATGTGGAGGAATAAACACGTTTAGCTGTCCCTTAACAATCGAAGCTGCTAAGACAGTATGCCTGAATGTAGGAAAGCAGCAAATCTAAGGAGCAATGAAATAAATTAGCAGCGGAAGCACCAGCTCTGCCTTTCCTTTGTGATATTATTAAAGTTCAAATGTCTTCGATATGATTAAAATAATCTTTTTAGGATACTGCCACATTTGAAGAACTACAAAAGGAGGCTGAATGAGCTGAGAGAAATACAGAAGTGGATCAGCAAGATGACAGCTGCTGCACTGAAATCAGGATTGTAATATGTCAGTTTCCAACCCATCACATATAATCCAGACAGAGGCATAGCATTTCGTCTGTCTCGTTATGATTTCCCTCTGTCTGGTGCAGTTTGGGTCACATCTGTTGGTTGCATTCTCATCTTCATGAGATCTGCACTGACTGATAGCCTAAACCCCATGTTTATCTCTGTCTGTGGTTCTTATTTCTCTTCCCTGGAAGTCTCCAGAGAAGCACTGTATCCCATGATGTGGGTGTCTTGGTTTTATTAATCCCCAGTTGGTGTGCACATTCAGGTAATTCTGTGCTTCATGCTAGGATTTTAGGTGCATTCATTGTGTTTACCTATTAACATTTATTATATCAGAAAAAATAATCTGACAAAATAAAAATTTAAGTCTACTTCCTGAATATCTCAGATTTGAAACAGAACTCACAATAAATAAAACAAGCTGTTTGTTTGACTTTTGCATGCTTTATACGTATACATTGCTTTGTCTCATGATAAAAGATGGAGAAACACTGCTTCAATCCTTAAAACTTGGCTAGATAAGAATTTAAACTTTAGCATGCCTGCCTATGTTCAAGCCTAGAAAATCTTTTTGCATTTCATCCATTGCTAATGTTTCATATCTGCTCATCGAATCTAACCCTTGATTTCTTGTGTAGACATATGTAATCTGAAGGCATGCAATGTTTTGCAAATGTTGGCCCATATTTTTTATTTCATAAGGTCTTATTTGGTCTGTCGACCAAGTTTTGATTACTTCCATATTGCTCTTAATTGCCTTAATATCCCCAAAGACTTTCTTATTTTGTGCATCCCTTTATCTTTGCTTCTTTCATCTCTTGCTGTGAGAGTACAAAATTGCTGACATATTCAGTGTATTTAAATCCTGAGTGTGGCAGAAGACTTTTCAAATCTGTTTTAATTTTCTGATACTCAGCTGAGGACCATTACACATTCTGTTCAGTTAATCTGTTTTTAATCATATCTGTAAATGCTAAAGTTGCACATGAGACAAATGGTGCATAAAGTGAAACCAGACCAAGTGTATCTTAGCATATGTAAAGTTAAATTCTTACTTTGCTCTACCCATACGTGCTACTGTCTGATAGTTGTACAGTATTGACTCACAACAGAATTTCTCTACAAAGAGTTTAGGATATTCTGCTGAAAAAAACTTAGCTTTTTCATGTTTAAATATTTGTTAATTATTACCCATCCCCTTGCTATTACCATGAGAATTGAGGAATGTAAGTGTGCATTTAGTTCTATTCCTTAATGTATCGGCTAAGATGCATTTGGCATCTCAGATAACTGATAACTGCACTAACAGTGGCACAAACCACTATAAATACAGTTGTTTACCCAATACAAATTCCAAAGGATTCGGGCTTCCTTTATCCTTTTGTCTTTCCATCCTTGGGTAGTCTGTGTTATCTGCATTATATTCACACTTTCAAGTAGCAGACTCTTGCACTACAGTGTCTAAGTAGGAAGAGAAGGGACAGGAAACAAAAGCCTCTCCATGATGTGTGGCTCACCTTTTACCAGGGGACTCTTTCTTGAAAGCCCGAGGCAGTCTTGCCCTTATGTCTCGTCTAGCCGGGCCACAAGACTACCCTTACACTGATTATGGGCAGAAAGGCAAGAGCTAAGCAAAAAGGCCTAGGCCAATCATGGTTATACTGGGCCTCCGCACACTACACTTGACCAAAGTCAGAGTTCTGTAAGCAAGGAATAACGAGACTAAATGATGGGGCCGAGGAAGGGATAGCTGTTTGCCACACTTAACAACTCTGTTCAGGGTTTAAGTCATATCTACAAAGGTCACTACTATTGTATTTAGACCTGAGAATTCAGCTAAAATGTTCTCTTATTTATACATTATTCCTTGTAGTTTAAAATAGCACATTTTATTACATAAATTTCTCCTAAAGTACAATGGACACCATAAAATACACCACTCTACACATGCAGAAGAAAAAACAGCAAAGACCTCAAAGTGGGGGGAAATTAGAAAGAGGGAGGGAAAAGGATAAAGAATAAATTGTAATGTATTTTCAATTGCAAAGTCTCTTCTCCTGTATAACTAATACACTCCTGTATTAGTTTACCTTTTAACATTTATTATATCAGAAAAAAATAATCTGACAAAATAAAAATTAATAAAAAGAAAATTGGCCTACTAGTGGTAAATTAACAAAATAAAAATTGGTAAAAATTAACAAAATAAAAATTGGTAAATTATTTTCTCAGATTGAAACTCTGGAGCTCAGCAGCTGAAGGGTTACAGTCAGTAGACTATAATTCTGCTGTGGAATCTGGCCAGTTACTAAATGAATAAATACCAAAGTGTCTTCAGCCATTATTCTTTGTGAGAGTTTGTTCCTCTGTTTGTTCTGAGTTAGAATAAAAGTGGAAAAAGCTAATGTAGGGTAGTAACACTTTTATTCTTAGTGTAGCTTCTGCATTGTCCATTAAATTTTTTTAGCTGCTAATTCAAGGCTGGAGAAAGTACCCAAGATACTCTCTAGTATTATTTTGAAATTTAAATGAAGTATAACCATTTGTATTAGAGTTCTCTTAGGTATAAGTGACAGAAATTCACTTCGAACTAATGTAAACGAAATGCAGGATTTGGGGAAGAATATTGGAGTAGCACAGAGACTCAAGGGGACAACTCCATGAGTATTGACCTAAGCCAGGGGCCCCAACTGCCCCTGGGAATCTTCTCATGTTTCTGCTTCTTTTTGCACATTAGCTTTATTTTCTTAGCTCATTGTATCTATTCAGTGGGGGCCAGGGCCTCTGGATCACATCCTTATCAAAATATAATCAGAGAGGAAAGCACTCTTTTTCTCCAGAAATGGTTTGAAAAATTCTGAGAATGGACTCTGATTTTTCTAGCGTGAGTCATATGACTGTGCTTAAAGCAGCCGCTATCACCTTGGGTAGAGGAGGGGTGAGGAGTGGGAGGAGTCCCGTGATTGGCCCATCACGAATTATGTTCTGCAGTCATGGTCAGAATGGCTAGGACAGCACTGCACATTTTTTTTTTCACTCACCCCATCACTAGAAACATGGCTTTAAAGAACTACTTCCTGAAGAAGGGCAGTTGTTCTCAGTGGACTAAATGGTAAATGTTCACTATAACAGAGCTAGATAACACAGGATTCACTCTTAAGAGTTTCTGACTTAGTAGTGTGAGTGGGGATCCAATGTGGAGGATGATGAATGATGCTCACCTGGAATTTTGCACTGAACTTGTGTGGGCTCAACACAGGTTAAAAAAAGACTCCACGGTGTGTGTGATCCAAAGTTAGCTTTGAGAACCAGTTTAAGAGCTCTCTCAGGCCCTTGCAACCTTAGGCCCTATACAACTGTACTGAATTGCTTTCCTTATAAAATGGCTCTGCCTAAATACCACCCCCTCATAGAATTACATCTTCCAAGCTCATTCTTATCAACCTCTCTGTGGCACTTTAATACTTACTTAGTACTTATTTATTCAATCATTCAACAATATCATTTTATGAACTCTAGAGATTGTGCAAATGATAAGGTCCCTCTCCTCAGTGACAATTCATATAAGAAACAGGAAGTAAAGAAGTAAACCAGAGAATGGATAATTTACTTGCCACTTAAGTTTTATGAAGGAAATAAATAGAATACTGTGAAAAAGAATAAGTGTTTATGTGTTTATAAAAGATATACCTTTGTCCATAATTCTCCTTAAAGGAAAAAAAAAAAAACTCTCTCCCCAATGAGAGCTCTGCTGCCAGGCTCTCTCTGGTCTGCCTGTCAGCTCTTTCATCTACCTTTCTCCAGATTGGCTTTCTTTTCCCTCTTTCTGTATCATGGGCAACCTCTGAGACCAAATAATGAAGTAGATGACTTCAATCGTCCCAGCCCCTCCTTCCTTACTCTGAGGATCCTTCCTCATTCATCTTCTGCTTCCTCTTATTTCTCTTGCTATACATGGAAATTAAGTTATTGATCTTACTCAAACCTCTCCCCAAAGGTAAATACTCAAGAGAAAGGGAAGATCCCTGATGGAAGACAATTGGTTAGGGAGAAGGAGGGGAGTCTCGGGAGAGAAGGCCTCCCCCTTACCTCTCACGTTGCCAAGGCAAAAACTTAGTCCAATTTCTCTGAGCAGACATGCAACACATTAGGACAAGGCAGTCCTTATTTTTCCATTTATGCCTATTTTCCATTTTTCTATTGGTATCATTTATTCTTGGTTATAAACATACTGTTATGCTTATAAACAAACATTATCGTCAAAGGTTTTCAATATATAACAGCAGGTAAATAAAGGTGCTAAAAAAAAATCTCAGTGCTGTTTGGACTCTAGACAATTTTCTCTTATCGCTGGATATTTTTAGAACACTCGTTGTAATTTTCCTTATCCTCTCATGCAGATGTGTGCCAGGCTGTGTATGCTCACCAGGCAACCAGAGTCCAGAATGTGGGCCAAGCTCATCACGTTTTGGCTTCCATGTTTTCTCTCACAATGAACTGGTATTCACCTCATTTCCGAGCTGGTCCTCTGTTTTGTAGTGATAAACATCTGTCACCAAAATCTTGGTGGGGCTTCCCTGAATCAAGGCTGTGCTGAGGAAACAGGGCTGAAAGGACTTTGTGACTTGGCAAAATGACATTTTATTAAAAATATTCTGGTAATGTTTATAAGGCATTTTAAACACTTTTACAATATTAAAAAAAAAAATTACTCTGTAATAAAACACGTCTTCCAAGGAAATTGTTTTGAAAATTGTGGGCCAAGATTCCCAAAAGCAAATAATTAGATTCTTAGCCTTATAGCCACAGCGTGATCAATCTCTCAGAGAGTGAGCCTTTATTAATTCATCTCTTCCTTTTTTTTTCTCAGGCTATTCTCTAATATTTTGTTTTCTTTTCTATCTTCCTTCTATTCTCATAATATTTTTGAGCTAGCAGTCTCAATTTTTCCAACTCAACTAATGGGGCTTCCTTTATTATGATACACTTCTCTGAAATCTCTAGACCCCTCTATTTCTTAGGTCTATCTGATAAGACAGTCAGCCCATTAAATGGACAATGGAGAGAATTCATTGAATGTTTATTGCATGAACAGGAATGGTTAAGGTAAGATACAGACACACTTATGATCCAGTTGGAAGACAGAACATAAACACATGAAAATGACAAAGGAACAAAGATGAAGGAAACAGAGTCAGTAAGTGACTGCCAGATGGATAATCAAGGGATACCAGTTGAATCAAGTTCATTAGGGGAGATATTCTAGAAGAGAGCAACTGAGAGTGGAGGACTAAAGGAAAGACTGGAGGAGGACCAGCTGGGTGTAGGGGAGGGAGGGAGCTCTACTGCCCTGCACAGTTTTCATGAGATTCACCTAAAGACTATAGCCTCTAACAGCCTCTTTAAGAGGCTGTTAATGTGGTCTTTGTACCATTTAGACTTCGTGCTGGATTGGTTTCAGAACCAGTGTCTCAAAGAGCTACTTTGTATGAACACTCCTAAAGTGTTCACAAGAATAAATCTTTAATGCCTCTTCATTATTTCAGAAACAAGTCCAAACTCCTTACTAAGAAAATCATGAGCAATTATAATCAAATCAAGAGCTTCCTTTTAATCCCATTTTCCCTACCTGGGAAGCCTGGGTCCTTACTACACTGAACTTCTAGAAGTTTATAGAATGTGCCAGGCATTCATGTACCTTCTTGACTTTGCCTGGGCTGCAATCTTTGCCTCGAATTTCTCTTTGTTCTCTGATGAGCAAACACCTTCTGCTTACACTTCAAATGTCTTCTCCTCTCTGAAAACAGCCCATGACTTCTTTCAGAACTAAGTATTCTTTCCACTGTGTTCTCCAAATGCATCGATCAGATCTCCTCTTAACAAAGCATATCATCATTTGGGGGAGAACATGCCTTTACAGCCCACCATACTGTGAATTTTCCAGGGCTGAGATTATGTTTTATGATTTTATAACCACCATCCTTAGTACCACTAAGGACAAGTGGTAGGTGTTCATATCATGTTTACTGAATAATAACCAATTATTGGTTTTTCCTTTAGGACACTATTTCCCCTTTTACAGGTCCTTGATGATAAGAGAGATTTATCTAAATATGCACAGGGATGCAGAGAATTTCAAAATTTCCAATGAATTTGGGATTACCGTTGGTCTAAAATTCTTTAGACACTTTCTATACTAGATTTGTTTTGTCAGTTTAAACACAAAAATATCTGTTCACATTGCCTCAAGTCACACACACTTTATTATTTCTTTTGCATGCTTACTAAAGTGTCCACAAATATAGGAGTTCTGATAGATATCTGGATAAAAAAAGTGAATGAGTTTGATATTGCAAAATAAATACAAATATGTGAGATAGTTGTTGATTTTGTTACGTAGTTAAAATTCTGTTTTACTGCCCCAATAATACATAAAATCAATACCATGCATTCATCCTTTTTCCTACTCTTGATTATTTGATTTACACTTTTGGTTTGTTTCCTAAAAGTTTTAAGTATAAACTTTCTTGCAAATTACCGATGAACCTATGGAAAGAATTGTAATATAGATAGTGGTTATGTGCACATGTGTTTTTGCATACATATTTAGTATTTAATAGAATATTTATTGTCAACAAGGAGGTTTTAGGGTTAGGGACTATGATGTTTTCAGAGCTAAGCACCGTGAGTTCTGCTCTCAAGGTTTCAGTAATCTAATGGTGAAAATAAGAATTGTACTCGTGTAACAGAAATAAAATAAGTCATGAAAGTGGTATAAGAAAAAATGATGTGTAAGTTTTCCCTCCCTGGGAAAAGTTGTGGGGGTTGAGAAGCTTGACATCTTCACTTGTACTTGAAGAAGACAGAGGAAAGATATCTCAGGTACAAGAAAAAAAACAGACAAAGGCAGGGAGGTGGCTGATCTTGGAATCTGTAAATCATTCATCTTGGCTGGGGCTCAGTGTATATTGGATCTTTCTTTTGCCAGGGTATCATTTGGCTCAGCCATTTGAATTCATAAAACTGAATGTAAATTAAATCGAGAAGAACAGTCAGATATCCCTCCTCTTAAACTCTCGACTTCAGTTGTTTACCCCTTATTTTTGAAAAACACAGATGAAGTCAACATATAGAGCATATACGAAATAAAAACCTGGCTTTAGGTAGAAGTGTAACTATAGAGACACATTTTCTACTTCCTAACAACTGATGCATCACCTTATAGAGATGTTGTCCAAACAAGGGAATGTGTGCTATGAAAGGGCTAATCTCGAGGTTTGCCCTATGACAGTCAGGCGTGTGGCAGAAGAATGAAATAGGGGAAATTCTCTCTATTTCTTCCCTCTTGAATAATGAGTTGAGAGAGGTGAGGAAAGAAAATCATTTTCTATCTAGCAATGGATTTAGTGTAGCAATAGGTATGGAGGCTCTGCTCTCATATAATTATAGCATTTTAGGTCTGAGAAAAGGTGTCACAGGAGCATGGAAGATCAGATTAGCGGAACAAGGGACACAAGAAATGGTAGTGACAGGGTTAGCTCCAGGTGATTACAAGGCTGGCAAAGACAAGCTTTGATGGCATTTATTTCTCTCCTCTGCCACACATCACCATTGGTCAGTGCTACATCTCTTTCTGCAGGTACTTGTTTCAATTCAAGTTGGTTGTCCAGTAAAACCCAGGAGGCAGCTGAGCATTAAAATATATGGAGCAAAAACTGATAGAGTTGCAAAGAGAAATAGATACATTCACTATTATAGTTAGAGACTTTAATATCCTTCTATCAAAAATGGATAGATCTAGCAGGCAGAAAATCAGTAAGGACACAGTTGAACTCACTAGCATTTTCAAACAACTAAATATAATTGACATCTATACACGACTTTATTCTTCAACAGGAGATTACATATTCTTCCCAAGCTCACAGTATACAGTAACCAAGATAGACTGACCACATTCTGGGCCATAGAATACACCTTAAAAAATTTAACAGAATAGAAATCATGCAATGTCTACTCTCAGACCACAATAACATTAAACTAGAAATCAAAAACTTTAAAAATATAGCTTAAAAAATTCCCATACTTGGAGATTAAACAACGCACTTCTAAGTAACAAATGGGTCTAAGAAAAAATTTCTATAGAAATTAAAAATATTTGAAATCAATTAAAATAAAAACACAACTTATCAAAATTTGTGAGATGCAGAGAAAGCAATGCTTAGAGAAAAATTTGTAGCATTGAATATGTGTATTAGAAAAGGAGAAAGATCTAAAGTCTATAATCTATGTTTCTAGTTCAGGAAACTAGAAAAAGAGGAGTAAATTAAATCCAAAGTAAGCAGAAGAAAAAAATAATGAAAATTAGAGTAGAAATCAATAAATTGAAAATAGGACATCATAGAGAAAAATCAACGAAATCCAAAACTGGTTCTTTGAAATTGTCAATAAAATCAATGAGCTTTTAATAAGGCTAAGGAAAAAAATAAAGAGCCAGAAAGAAAACACAAAATATTATTATCAGAAATGAAAGAGGGAATACTACTATAAATTTTAAAATAACAAATATTATATGAACAAATTTATGTTCGCAAATTTGATAATCTAGGTGAAATGGACCACTACCTTGAAAGACATAATCTGCCAAAACTCACACAAAAAAGAAACATATAATTTGAATAGGTTGATATTTATTGATGAAATTAAATTGATAACTTTCAAAAATAGAAAGTACCAATTGTAGATGGGTTCACTGGTAAATTCTACCAAACATTTAAGAAAGAAATTATAGCAATTCCCTAAAATCACTTCCAGAAAATAGAAGCAAAGAGAATACTTCCTAACTCATTTTAGGAGACCAGAATTACCCTAATAACAAAATCAAAGACATTACAAAAGAAAACTATAGATGAACATCTCTTATGAACACGGATGCAAAAATCTTCAAAAAATATTAGTAAATCAAATCCAACAATATGCAAAAAGAATTATACACCATTACCAAGTAGAATTTATCCCAGATATTCAATGATAGTTCAATATTCAACTGATTCAAAAATAAATTAATATAATCCATCACGTCAGCAGATAAACACATGATTATCTCAATAGGTGCAGAAAATGCGTTTGACAAACGCATTTTTGACAACAGTCACTCATGTTGAAAACTCTTGGCAAATTTGAAATAGAGGAGAACTTCCTCACTTTGATCAAATACATCTACAAAACCCTCCATATTTAATGATGAGAAACTCGAAGCTTTCCTGCTAAGGTGAAGAACAGGGCAAGAATGTCTATCCCATCACTACTTCTCTATGTTGTACTGGAAATCCTAGCAAATGCAATAAGACAAGAAAAAACATTATGCATATTGATATGGAAGACATAAAACTATCTTTGCAGGTGATATAATCATCTTTGCAAAAATATCTGAAAGAACCGACAAAATACCTCTGGAATTAATAAGTGATTACAACAAGTTTTAAGATTCAAGGTTAATATATAAAAGTCAACTGCTTACCTATATGCCAGCAATGGAAAAGTAGAATTTAAAATTAAAAACAATATTATTTACATTAGCAACCCCAATAAAATACATAGGTAGGAATTTAACAAAATATGTTTAAGATCTATCTGAGAAAAACTGCAAAGCCCTGAGCCAAGATATCCAAGTAAGTAAATGGAGAAACATTCCATGTTCACGAATAGAAAGACTCAATGCTGTCATGATATCAGTTTTTCACAACTGGATTTATAGATTGAATGCAATCTCAATCAAAATTTCAGCTAATTATTTTGTGGATCTTGATAAACTAAAGTTTATATGGAGAAGCAAAAGACCGAGAATAACCAACTCAATATTGAACGAGATGAAGAAAGTTGGAGGAATGACACTACTTGACTTCAAAACTTAGTATAATGCTACAGTAATCAACAGCATGGAACTGGCAAGACAGTAGACAATAAGACAATGGAACAGAATTTAGAGCTCTGAAATAGACCCATATCAGTTTAATCAACTTATCTTTGTCAAAGGGGCAAAGGTGAGAACAAAGATAATCTTTTCAACAAATGGTGTTGGAATAACTGGACATCTACATGCAAAAAAGAAATAATGAATCCTGACACAGATCTTTTGACAAAATTTAACTCAAAACGAATCAGAGACATAAATGTAAAACATGAAACTATAAACCATTAAACTTCAATAAGAAAACAAATGACTATATTTAAAATATCCAAAATACCTGAACAGACATCTCACCAAAGATATACAGCCATGAACAAGCATACAAAAAGATATCCATTGTCATATGTAATCAGGAAATTGCAAAGTAAAATAGCAACACAATACTATTACATAATTACTTGAATAGCAACACAATACTATTACATAATTACTTGAATGACCACAATCTAAAAAGGGACAACACCAAGTGGTAGCAAGGATATAGAGCAATAGAAACTCTCATTTATTCCTGGTGGGAATGCAAACTGGTGCAGCCATTTGGAAGACAGTTCTGTCGGTTTCTTGCAAAATCAAACATACTCTTACCATACGATTCAGCAATTGCACTCCTTGGTATTTACCCAAATGAATTGAAAACTTTCATGTCACACAAAAACCTGCACAAGGATGTTTATTGCCACTTTATTCATAAATGCCCAAATCTGAAAGCAACTAGGATGTCCTTCAGTAGGTTGATGGGTAAATAAATTGTAGTGCATTCACATAATGGAATATTACATAGCACTTAAAAGAAATGAGCTATTAAGCCATCAAATGACATGGAGAAAACTTAAAAGCATGTTAGTAAGTGAAAGAATCGCATCTGGAAAGACTACATACTGTATGATTAACTATGACATTCTGAAAGGGTAAAACTATGGAAACAGTAATAAAGATTAGTGGTTACTAGGGATTGAGGGCAAGGAAGGATGAATAGGCAGAATGGAGGATTTTTAAGACAGTGAAATTGTTTGATACAATACTATAGTGGTGGAAACATGTCATTATGCATTTGTCAAACGCCATAGAGTATACAACATCAAGTGTGAATCTTAATGTAAACTATAGACTTTTGGGTGATAATGATGTGCCAATATAGGTTCATCAATTGTAATAAATGCTTCACTCTGGTAGGAATGGTGATAGTAGGAGAGGTTGTGCATGTGTGGGAACAGTGGCTATATAGGAACTCTCTGCACTTTCTGCTCAATATTGCTAAGAACCTAAAACTGCTCTAAAAATATAAAGTTTTAAAATAAAAACCCTAAATATAGAAGTATACGCAAGTGCCCTTTAAAGAACTCCAAACATAATAAGAGAAACACAAAGTATGACCACGCTGAGATATCATTTCTTATATCTTAAATTGCTAGAATTCAAACTCTAAATGACATGCTCAATGAGGCAGTGGGACACTCTCAGATACTGCAGAATAGAATGCAAAATGCTACAACTGCTATGGGGTAGAGTCTGGCAAAACGCCACACAATGACATACACACTTAACTTTTGACCCTGAAAAACCTCCACTATAAGTTTGATGACTCAGCTACAGAAACACAAAATAACATATGCACATCTCTATGAGACCAATGAATAATTTATATTGTATCCATACAACATAGTACTATGTAGTCATTAAACAAACAAACAAACAAAACCAAAAAAGGTCTTTTAGATGCTAATTGATTTATCAGAAAAATTGTTGAATTAAAAGAGCAAGGTGCAAAAAAGCATATAGTATGATTGCTTTATTTTTTGCAAAAAGAAATACATTGAGATAAATCTGAAACTAATGAAAATATTTGTCTATGGGTACATTGAGAGAATAATGATACCAACTGAAATTTCTTTGAGAATGGTCTGCCTTTTTATATGGTCTGCCTTTTGAATTACATAAGTGTTTTAAATATTCAAAAATTAAATTTGATGAAAAGGGGTGAAAAAATCAAATCTTTTAATTGATTAAAATCAGTAACAAATTGACTTATCTGCATATCAAGTTTTTATACAATGTCACAGAGAAAAGAATATATTTAAGTAATTTTTCTTCAAAAAATTATGTACATTCTTAGTGGAATATAGTCTAAAGACAAGAACAATCAATCAAATCACTTGCTTTACTTAATATTGTTTTTATTAATGATAATGGTGTTACAACGGTGCAATGTAAATAGATTGATGTTGTTGGAAACAAAAACCAGAGTTTCCATTACGGAAACAGAGAGAAATAAATATGGAATGTGGAAGGTGAATAAAAATCTGTGGTGGCAGATTTCAATTGGAGGTAGTATGAATCCATATAAACTCATGATTAAAACATTTTATAGTGATTTTAAAGTTTTATGACATTTGCTTCTTTGGTTTTGTTTATTTGGAAACTTAGGGATATATCCCCCTTAACCTCACACCCCATGCTAGTTTTGTTTACCAAAACGCCTGGAATCAGTTTCACCTCAGGTGCAATGTGCACCTCTAGAACCCAGAACTTGGTTTCTGTAGCATTCTCCACTGAAAACGAACCAAGTTTCTTGGAGAAATGACCGATTTCTTCCAGGGATAGGGCCTGTACAGGAGAAGCCTTGGACATCATGTGCCAGAAATCAAGGAAGTACTCGAATCCAGATGGAATTATGTCAACAGGACAAAGCGCTTAGCTTGAAGGGCTCTCACCAGACAAATTATGGACAATTTGGCATCCAAATAATAATATTATTAACAGCAATGGATTAAAAACATAGAAAAACAAAAAGAAATCACAGTGAAAGAGTCAAGTGAGGGGGAAAGGGGAGAGGAAAAAAAGGTGTAATATTTTCTATTTAGAGGAATGCCAGATAATAAATCTAGACTGAACAATATAATTAGACTACTATTATTTTTCATGTCTCCAGTGTAATAGTGATTCAGGCAAAGTTGATCAAGAGATAATACTACTGAGTGAAAGAAATAGTACTATTGGGAAAGAAGATATTCATGCAATCTTAAAGTATCCTTCCTCAGATTACTTATTATTTATAAAAAGAAAATTATAACCCTCTCAGAGACATCTGGCATTCTGTAGGTTAACAAAATGCTCAAACTTTACACTATCAACAGGGGACATTGTGACATTCATGTATTACGATGTGATGTTTCTCTTAATATACAACCAACCTTTATAATGTTCCTAACTAAAACCTTCAACTTGATGAATACATCAAATGAATCCACAATGTAACATAAGATCACTGGCCTGAAATCTTCAAAACTGTTCTGAAAATCAGAGAAAGTGAAGCCAGTGTTCTAGATCAGGAAGGTATCAGCAAGCATTTCCTTTAAAAGGCAGATAGCAGATGTTTCATGCTTTGTGGTCACACAAGTTTTCTGTCTGGTACTCTTCTTTTTGTTGTTGCTATTGTCGTTGTTTGATGTTTGATTTTACAACTTTTTAAAAAATGTAAAACTTTTGTTAGATTGAGATATAAGAACAAATCCTGTGGGACTGTCCCGTGAGCCATAATTTGTTGACTGCTGTTCTAGATTTAAAGGAAAATGAAGAAACATAATAGTTAAATGCAATTTGCAAACCTTGATTGGATTCTAGATTCAAAAACAAACCAAATATAAAAGTAATTTTAGGAATAACAGGAGAAATGTAAATGTAGGTTGTATATTACAAGATACTTTTGAGTTATTGTGTTTTCTTTTTAGCCGTGATGATGGTGTTGTGTTTATATTGGAAAATGTTATTTTTAGGCAATGACTGCTCAAATATTCTGAAGTGAAGCATCATGATGACTGTGTTGGGGAGGAAAATTTTTCCTCTATCCTCCTAGCTTTTTTTGGCTAACCTAATATTTGATGTAAGACAAATTAACAAGAGAAAAACAAATTTAATTATGTATGTGTGAGAGCTTCGTAAAAATATAAGACCCAAGGGCAAGTCCAGTGGTTGAAGCTTATAGGACATTCTGAGCTAAGGAATGGGATGGGGACCTGGGACTTCAAAAGAGAGGAGGGTAATTCACAGGTCAATAAGGAGAACAGATGTTTGGTAATTAGATGTTTGTCCTGACATACAGGCAGGTCATTCAGATAAGTTATTCTGGTAATAGCTCCCTTTCTCTCTAAGGCAGGACTCCATCTAAATTATGAGATAGTTAAGGGAGAAGGTAAAAGTTTTTCTTGAGTCTGCTGGGTCTCAATAACTTTCAGTTCAAAATAATCCACATTTGGCATATTTTGGAGTCACATATTCTGCTTGCTTCAACTGTAACTCGCTTTTAATTGTTTTAGGGAAAAAAAGTAGAAATAAAAGATACTAGGATTCAATAAATGTTCTTAAATGATTGAATGAATGTATATCTAATTTACTTAGTCTTTTGCAAAAATGCTTGACGAGATGAAAGATCATAAAAATTGATCACCGGATTCTAGGCAGGAATGGATGATATCAAACTTTTGGAACTAGTTTAAATTTGATTTATTAGTATTTTAAGATTTGGGTCATACATGAACTAGAGAGGAAAGACAAAAATGATTGGCTTTAGAGTTAAAAGGAAATATTAAAAGAAATCATAACGACAAATTAATTTTTTGAGTTTCATATCAGAATTCTGGATCTGTAAGCACCATGGAGACTATTATTCAAACCTGCTCATTTTATGGATAAGGAAACCACTGCCTAAAAAGGCTTTGTTCTGTGTCCAAATTTGTCAGACAGTTAGTGTCAAAGACCAGGAACAACAATGCATAGTACACATGTCTTTCCACTGTGCTGTGGCTGCTTTGTATAGCTCAAAGTTACATATTTGATAAAGCCCATATTTACTTTAATTTGTAAGATTAGCTTTTCTACCAATTCCTTCAAACTCAGAAAAATGTTTAATAGTTTTCTCTCTACTTGCGACTATCACTGTGTTGATAAAGACAGAATGAATAAGAAGTTGAGCAATTAACTGAAAGTTATGCGGTAAGTTCGGGTTATATGTGCAAACAGTTGGATAAATATGTTCTACATACCCAGCCTCTTGCCTCTTACACACACACACACACACACACACACATACACAATCAGAGGGCACTTATGAAATAAAAGAAAGGGACATTGGTTTTTGTTTATTGTGTGTGTGTGTGTGTGTGTGTGTGTGTGATTTATATTGTAGAGCACAGGAATATGCCAAGAAGTTTGTCTGCAAAACTCTGAATGTCTCACAGAGGCTCTTCCCTGAATCAGAACAGCTTTCTTTCCCTGTCCCAAATAAAGTAGAATTTAATGGCACCCAATGGATAACTAAATATACCACACTCAACATTAAGGTGAATAAGAGGTGGGATTGTGGAAGAGGAAGGAATAAGAGGGCTTTAAGGTATAGAGAATCCATGGTAGAAAAAATATTCAGCAGAGAGCAAGTAAAGCAGAAGATTTTTCTTCCCCTTAGAACAAGAAGAATGATTTCATGATTGGTTTTGAGAGAGAGAAAGTGAAGAACCCAGGTGTTTTGAAGAGCCACTTACATTTTCTGAATGGGAATTCCCTCCAGTTTTATATTTTATATTCAAAATTAATTTTTTTTTTTGAAAAAAAAAAAAAGGAATTGTAGGGAGTTGTGTATTGGCAGTGTCCTTAAGTCTCTAGTAGCTGGAATTACTAAAGTTCCAATTAGATTATATTGGAGTTTGACACCCAAGGACACCTCTATTAAAAAGAGGTCTATGTATAGTCCATGCTGCAAATATCTTTGATGTCTTTACCAAAAGATGTCTTTTCATTGTAAAAAGAAAGGAGCAGTGGCTGTCCATGGCTGCCTTCAGTGTGAGAATGTGCAGGAATATTTTATTGTTGAGTTGGCATTGAAGTCTGCTGTGAAACGATTTTTATGAATGCGATTTCCTGGGAGGCTCACAGAACTGAGAATTGCATGTCATGAGGCCATGATCCCAAGGAGCAGAAATCAAATAAATAAAGGTCTTGGGGAATTATGGTCGATTGGATATATTCTCTTCCCAAAATGAGTCCATAGTTCACTTTGATGGTGAGTTTGAATGGATCAGATGAGAACAGAAAAATACATCTATCTTTAAGTGGTAACAAAGTTCCATTTAAGAATTTCTCCCATAAAAATAATATCAGAGGTCTAAAATTCCAACAGAAAAATAAGACCAAAAAAAAAAAAATATGGTAGGAGGACATGGTTTAAAATATTGTTTTAAAGCTTTTGGTTTAATGATATTCATATTTAAGAAACTGGGAAAAGCAATTTAGAGCTCACTATGTCATCAGGGTATATGCTTGCGGGTTCTTTTCTAACAGCTATATTAAAAGAAGTAGGCCAACTACAAGAAGGAAAAGCCAAAATAGTTGGGCTATAGTCTCAGAGAAAGGAACCGGCTTTATTAAGACACAGAATACAGAGAACTACTTACTTACTGGTTATACTCGGGGTCGATGCAATCATCTCTAGAGCTGAAAAATTTTGAATTTAAAAAACATGGATCCCTATACTCTTATCCCACAGAAATTCTGGGCAAATATTCAGTAGGCCCAGCTCAAGGAAATTTTATAGTTATTATCCAGATAATGGCACATTTGATAACACAATGAGAGAACAATAATTAACAAAGGCTTCATATTCAAATGAAACACAGACATCCTTTAGACATTCATATTCTGAGACTATTAGGTTGACTCATTCAGTTGCCAATGACAATGAATTGGGCAACCTTTTGCTGTATGGGTTAAAACTTTAAATGACTGGGACAGTTTGTGGCCTTGAGGAGAACACAACTGACTGAAAGTCTAAAAGTAATAGAGATTTTTTCAATCTTCTGTAAAAGGAAAAGAAAGTTCTGAGTAAGCTTTTCCTACCAGAGTGCTGTGAGAGTCAAATGATATATTTGATGAGAGAATATTGCAAATACCTATACAAATATTAGGAAAAATTAATCACTGTCAGGCATGAGCAAATGCTCGATATATGTACTTTCAATGAATAATAAGCATTTAAAACAATTTGTTTATAATTTTCTATACTATTATATAGACATTCTTCAAACCTGCTGTTAAAATGAGGTGAATTATAAACTCAAGTATTGCAAGAAGATGTTAGATCTCAATATTCAAGTAAATGATGAATATTATGATAGAACAGATAAACAAGGTCAGTGCTAACATATACAGGTTGGTATAGTTCTCTATGACCCTTTCAAGAAAAATCTTTTGGAATACATTCTAAACTCAGGCTCTGGGTCCCTGTCCAGCCCATAAGACCAGGATTCTGGAGCCTCCAAGTATCGAATATAATTAGGACAAGAATAATGATTACAGTAAGAATAACAATATGAGGGCATAATACAAAATGCTTTACCTACTCTAGCTTCCTTTATTCCCCCAGATCAGTGGAGAAACTTTCTCCCCATTGAAAACAAGGCTAAGCAACTCACCCAAGGTCATGCAGATAACAGCTAACAGAGCTAACTCTGAGCCCACTTGGTAAACCTTAATTGCCACTCCAGCGCTGTAGTTAAAAATTAGAAAAGTCACAGATCCCTCTTTTCTGTGTAGTCATGAGAGTGTCACCACATTTGAAATGTAAGCAGTTCTGCTTTGAGGGAATATGAATCTTTAGGGTTCCTTTATATTCCGCTGACTGTGAGAGCAGAAACTCAGATTTTAGGGAATTAGTTTTGGCACCCTCTCTCAGTGGATAAATTTTGGAGGTGGATAGGGAAGAAAGAAAACTTTCGTCCATGAGTGAGACAGGTATGGAGGTGGCTCAGTCAGTGTGCCAACATGGGCTGTCAGAAGGACCATTACGATGGCCGAAATGATTGGCTTTCCCTTTATCTCCCACTTGCTGAGCAGTGCTCATCCAGAGAACATAAATGTGGACAAAAAAATGTTTTTTCCCTGAAAGATTAATAGCACTAATACTAAAAAATGTTCTCCCTATTTGACTATAATTGGATATTTTAGTAATCTACCCAGAATTATTTTAAAAAAGTCTTCAAAATCAAAGACCACATAAAAATATTTAAGGAAGTTTCAAGTAGTTATACTAGTCATATTTCTGTCTGCATAATTCCCAGCTGAGCAAAATTATAATACAAAGTTTGGAGAGCAGGGCTGCCATTTACTCTAGTCATTCCAAAAGAGATCCATCAAGTGAACATGGTAATGCAGACAGCCAAATTCTCATCTGGAGTTTTTATTGTGAATTAAAGTATATAATCTCTTTTTTATTAGGGTACTCCAAAAGTCAAATAGGAAACGGCAAGAAAACAAGATTAAAAAAATGCATAACAGAAATACTAGCATAAATATTCCACTTGACCTTTGCTATAGATATTTTAACAGACACTCTAAGACACCTACACCCAAGTCTCAAAACTTACTTCTCTCTCAAGTGCTCTCTCATCACTCGCCTCACCTATGAACTACAGTTTCTTCTCTTTCTCATTCCATTTAAAAGTGGTTTGAGCGTTCAGTTTATGAAGGACAAAATGGACCCAATAATTAAGAAGATGAATCTCTTTCCTCTCTTCTAGTATCTATTTAGCCTAAAAAACAGTACTGGCAATTTCATGTCCTAAAAGACTCTCAAATTCATCTTTTCTTCTCCATTCTCAAAGCCACCGGTCTTTTAATTCAGGCTCAAAACACCACTCACTGGCTTGGCCTTTTACAGTTGTCTCTATTTACCCCACTGCCTACATATCTTGAATTCGTTTTCTGAACTGCTACTTCAGTTTTTTAAAAATCTAAAATCACAAATCTAATCATCTTAGTTTCCTAGAACACTCTGTCTCCCCATGACCTAGAGCATAAAGTCTTAATTTTCTAGCAAGTTATTTAGGATTCTTTACAATCTGCTCCCAGTCTATTGTCCTCATTCTCTGTAGCCCTCCTCAGCCCCCTCCCCCATGCCCACTCCTTAGATACCAGTTGTGGGGAGTCTGTACACCCTTCTTTAAATCTGTGTGAATCAGAATCACCTAGAGGGCACGCTAAAACATGGATTGCTTGGACTTCCTCTGAGAGTATCTGATTCAGGAGGTCTGAACTGGGGCCTGAGTTTTCATTTCTCACAAGGTCCCAGGTGATCCTGATGATGTTGGTCCAGGGACCACTTTCCAAATCAGTTCTCTAAAGCAAGCCAGATTTTTAGCTAAGTAAAACCCTTTAACTCAGCTCAAAATCACCTTTTTTCCCCCAGTTTTTTGGTAGGCTTTACTTGACCGCCCACAATGTACACTTTTTTTTAGGTTTATAAGCATTATTTATAATACAAAGGGCTGTGGTTTGTTAATCTGGTTGTCTTTTTCCTTTGACTATAAGCTCCTTAAGGGTAGAGAGTATGTTATATTCATCTTTATATTCCTAGACTTAGCAGAGTAGAGAGGCTCAATGACCTTTGCTGAATGAGTGAATATTGGCAGTATTATATTTGGATTCTGGACTGGGCCACTTTCCAGATATAGAATTGGCCATGCTATTAACTTTGAAAGCTACTGATACATGTATTTCATTGATCTTTTGATAACATTTCACAGCTTTTAACAATTCACCAAAGGGAATTTTAAAGCAACCCTAATCTTACATTCTAATGAACAAAAGAAACATACATGATAGGTAGTCAGAAATCAGCCTGATGAAATTCAATGCAACCTGAGACAAAAGACTTTAAAATTATCCTGGAAATTCCATGGGTCCCTGTCTCACATTATCTCTTTACTGAAGGTATGGATACCCAATTAAAATGTAACTGGAATATTGTGTCAGTTAAGTGAAAAACATCAAGTAAATGAAAAAATAGTCAAAATAAGTGGCTTGGTGATGTGCTGACAGAGCAAGGAGATAATTTATTGTTTCACCTTCAGCTGTTTGTTTGTTCATTGTGCCAACAGAGTCTAAAAGGCCTATATGGATTTATATGATCCACAGAGCTAAGGAAAGGATTCTTACAGAAGGCTGAACTCTCTTCTTGCTTTTAGCTCATGATCCGAAGTAACTGATTATGCCACCTAAGAGCGTGGAATCAAAATCTTCTCCTTCTATTTGATTGTATACCTGGTAATTGGAACTCTTGCTCAGAGGTCTAGAAGAACATTTCTCAACATGAAAAGTGAGTCAAAACCTTTTTAAGGCCCAGAGATGTGAAAGCAGGACAAGTTCATGCATGCTGGTTCGTGTGGTGAGACGCGGTGGGTGGGAGTGGGTGACAGGGCTGGTCAGAAGAGCTGGCCTCAGACTGGGAAGGATGCTGAATGTCATGCCAAGGAGCCTGATTCATTCTGCAGGCGTATGGGAGCCACTAACCTAATTCCAGATTGGGAATTAGAGATAACAGAAGCAGAAAGACTAATTATAAGTTAAAAGATTGGGACCTGAGCCAATGCAGGGCATTGAGGATAATGAAGAATATTTCAGAGAAAGAATTCGTAGAACTTAGTAACCGTATCAGTAATGGTTCTCCAGAGAAACAACCAAGAGAAGGCTCATAGAAGAGCCGATGTTGCTGTTCAAGTCCAAAGGCCATGGCTGGTAGATTTTCTTTTTGCTGAAGGGTGGGGGACCACGGGCAGAGGTCAGTTTTTGTTCTAAGGGATTTAACTAGTTAGATGAGACACATCCACATTATGGAGGGTATGTGCTTTACTCGAAGTTTACAAAACTTCATTTAAAAACAAAAAACAAAAAAAACCCCTGGAACAGAAACATCCAGAACGTTTGACCAAATATCTAGGTACTCCGGCCCAGCAGAGCTGGCACATAAAATTTACCACCGTAGCGGCCAACTGGATGGAGAATCAAAGGTGAGGACAATAAAGGATTTGACGGCTCTGTGGGTTTTAGCTTGGATAGCTGAGCAAATGATGATGCTTTTAACTAAGACAGGATTCCTGAATAGAGGGGCAAATTTTGGTGAGAAAAAAAATTTTTCGTCAATCAAAGAACATTTATTGATCATCAAGCTTGCATCAATTACTAAGCCAAATAATTCTTTTTGGTATGTGTGAGGGGGGTAGGGTGGGGAGAGAATAAACATAGAAAATATATTAAGAGAAACTATTAATTATATAGTGATTAAGAATGCACTTTAGCGGCAGAGACATTGAAGTTATGTCTCTTAACAGCTCCTTAACATCTAAGTCTTAGTTTGCTTATTTGTAAAGTTAGGTTTTCTGAGAATTAGAGATTTATATATAATAATTATATATGAGAATTATAATATGATATTATATATTATATATCCATATATATATATTTTTTTCTAATCTCAGAAAATCTGATACTGGCACTTAGTAGTTCATCAAGAAATATCTCTAGGAAGATTTAGTTGTGTTTTGACTTTATTGATTGTTGTAACTAATGTAGAATGCTAAACAAATGTGAGACAGATTTCCCCCAGTGCTATGACAGTCTCAGGAGACATGGTTGCTGGGAGAGTACTAAGTGACTCTGTCTTCTGTTACAGTATGCTAAATGGCTCCATGGTGGCTTGGAGCAGATAATATAGCTCCCAAGGGAACTGTGTTAGAGCCAGGGAATAACTTAGGCACTGGTCTCATTAGGCTCTATTATTTACTCTTGTAAACAATGTTTAAAGGATATATTAGTGCATATATAATATTTTATTAGTGTTTCTAAAGCCCATAAACATTTAAAATCTAAAAAACAATTTCAGTCTCCTCTAAAATCATTTAAGTAAAGCTAAGACTACATGTTAATACACATTCATGTATGCAAACTCATTTAATCTACTACAGAAGTAGACGTAATATCAGTCAATGTAATCATTCAGTATATTTTGACTATTCCTTAATGAATGGGTAATACAGAGTGGATATACTAAAGAGGTTTCAAAATCAGACATGATGCTCCAAAACAGGAGTCAGAAAACTATGGCCCGTGGGTCAACCCTGTATTGCTGCCTGTGTTTTCGCATAAAGTTTTGTTGAAAGACAGCCACACTCATTTGTTTAATTTTCTCTATGGCCGCCTTCACTCTACAATGGCAGTGTTGAGTACTCGAGATAGAGACCATATGGCCTGCAAAGCCTAAAATATTTACTCTCTTGTGCTTTAGAGAAAAAGTTTACAACCGTTCTACAAAAAGATTTTGGAAACTTGATTTTACACCAGAGTTTGAAAAAGCTCAAAAATTATAGAATCCAGGCATATAGAGTAACTATAAATACTTTATGCTGATTAGATGTAAAGGTAGATTGGAGGAATGGTGAGACTTGAGAAAACCTGAGTATGAACAGCATCAGAAGATTATAGCTGAGAATCTACTACTGCTTGTTTTTGACGAAGAAAAATACAAGCCCAGGGTGCTTGGTTTCCATTTCTTTAATCAAATTTCCAGGTTCTGAGTCACTTTCAGGATAAACCAAAGAGGTCTGGCCACCATTTGCTACCTCTGGCTTAGAAACTAAAGAAAATAGTATTGTGAGAAAGCAGACAAGAAGTGGAATGAAGAAAGGACACAGCTGATTCTGATTTTACAGATGGTTTGGCCTCCTTTACGCAAAGGCCTCAGTGGACAGATTGAATCTGTGCAATACAAAGAATGACAGACAGCATGGAAGGAGAAAAGCACCAGCCAAATCCATCTATTTCAATATAAACCCCATCAATTCCCAGGAGTTGATGTTTGAAGAGAAGGAGGACAGAAACATGGCAATACCTGCAGGAGGCTGAGCAACTGAAAGAAGTAGAAAAAATGCATTTACCTGAGCTGCCAAATCACAGTAGATGGTGAGATCTAAAGGGAGATAAACATTAAGGCCTGGAAACCAAGCCATTCATCCTGTCAGTTTTCAAGGGTTGGTGCAGCTGAAAGACCAGCTCAAGAACTAGATAGAAACTGTATAACAGCAATGTTTGACAACAACCAAACCTGTCTACTGAACAGGTGATGGAGGGTAACTTGCTGGAAGGAATCCCTCTATCAATGAGAAGGATCCCCCAAACTGTTTGGATTTAAAGAGCAGACATTAACCAGATGTGGGGAACTGGAAGAAAATAGGGCATTCTATACAGCAAAAACAAATTGGTAGATAAATGAAGTGATAACTCTCTTTAGGTAGAATACAGAGAAGTGAGATCGCCTTGGGCTAAAAGAATCTGTAGATTCTGGGTTGGTTTGTCCTGGTGCCACCTCCTAAGATGACGAAAATCTTGAGCAAGTCACTCCTTGAAGCACAGGAGGGATGATAGAGTTGGGATGGCCGATCCTGCACTACGACTTTGAGAAGTTGCCTCCTCTCCCATATGATTTTTCTATTGATTTATTCATTGATTCCTTTTTGTATTTGTTGCTTAAATATTTATTTAGATAAATGCTTGATCATGTGCCAGACATTGTCCTTGGTACTGGAGACAGAACAGTGAACAAGATAAAGTTTCTTCTCTCCTGGAGCTTATATTAGAGGAGATACCACTTAATCTGTTCTTCATTTTTCTCTTTTATAAAAAGAGATATAAACATACTTGTATTTATTTCTAGGATGGTGTGGGAATTATTGAGAAATTTCTATAAGGCAGAGTAAAGAGCCTATCAGAATTACTACAGTTAACATTCTTATATCTATTTCTCAAGCTTTGTTGGTGTTATCTTGCCAATGAACAGATCTGATGATGCCACTAGCTACTTTGATGTCTTTTTATTATCTAGAGCAGGGGTCAGCAAACTTCTGTAAAGGTTTAGGTAGTAAATATTTCAGGTTTTGTGGGTCATACAAAAGAGTTATGAGAGAGTTGTCTCTCTCACAACTATCCATCTCTGCTGCTGCAGTGCAAATGCAGCCATAGAACATATGTAAATGGATGTGAGTAGCTGTGTTCCAATAAAACTTTATTTACAAAAACATGTGGTAGGCCACGTTTGGCCTGTGGGCTATAGCTTGCCAACTACTGATCAAGTCTAGAGCATAAGGACTAAACTCCTTAGTATAGATAGCATACGATCTGACCTCATGTGATTCCAATATTTCTGTAAAAATAAACAACTTGCTATTCCCTGATTAAATAAATTCTCATCTATCTTTCAAAAATTGATAATGTTCTTATAAGATACTGAAGTAAAGCAGTTATCTAAAAATTGAATGAGAGCCTGCTATTGTGTAACTCTAAAACCCCATTCATAAATATGTCAATACATAGGTTTTATCTTATTACTTTTAATAGTTCCTTATTATCCCATTATAGATGAACCACAACTTATTCAACCAGTCACTCTTCTCGTCAAGTTCTCTCCCCTTGCACATGTTGCTACCTCCGCCTTAAAAGACTTTCCTTGCCTATTTAGCAATCTTCTTCTTAAGCTTAAGAACCAGTTTAAATGTAACTTTCTCTGTAAAATCTGTCCCTCATTCTGGGGCAAAATTCACTCTGCTCATGATTACTATATATTTAACTCCACTAGAGCTCTTTAAGAGTCTGAGGGGAAGTGTGCTAGGTATTAATAACATGAAATTTAATGAATGTTTACTAGATGCCAGATATTTTAAAAGCACTTTCTTTGTATTAACTACCTAAAGAATATGGTTTCTTGATGGCATTATCAAACTGCTGATCATGATGTCTTTTACTCTAAATTTTAAACAAGGTGAATTGACTTTTTCTTTTACATGAAAGCAAAAAAAATTCCTGCCTTACATGGTATTTAGGAACACTTAGCATTGTGCATGGATGTTGGCAGATAAAATACAAAATTATGCAGTGTTCTCTCTTCTTTTAAGCGGTAAGCTCCCTGACTGTGGTTCCCAGGCCTTAATCACATAGGTATCACTAGGGCCCAGGATAGTAATTTGTTCATAGTGGAATCTCAATTAATAGCTGCCTAGTGAGTTAATGACTCAGCTATGGAGGTGGGAAAATTTACTGAATATAAAAGGAGCTGGACAACTTAATACCTTTTCAGAGTCCAGTTTCTTCATCTTTAAGAGGTTTACCATTTTAACTGCTTTATTGATATAAAAGATTAGGGGTAAAGAATATGGGGATATTACAGACTTGAGTGTGAATAACTCAAGTTCTAGTCTACATAAGCTGCAGCTTTTCAAAACTCAAGTGCTTAGAAGAGGTCTTAATTTAAAACACAATCATACTACATGTTATATGAAATTTAAAAAGAAAAGTATTTTTTTTTTTTTTAAGATTTAAAAAAAGATTCCTGTACTAGGATCTAGATAAGGTATTCTTAGGTGATTAAGCTCTGTAGAGACCTGATTTCCTCACAGCTCATCAATGCCTATTGGCATTCTTCTTTGAACTCCATTATTTAGGTGAACAAAGGCGATGTCCATCGCCAAAGAAGCAAAATCAAATTGAGTGCCACACAGCAGCACATATCTCCATGATGGTGAGAGTGTAAAGTAGGAGCTGACTCTTGATTTACTAGCAAATGTAAGAGTGGATCTCAGGACGGGCAGTAAATTAAGTAAATCCTACACTCACCACATTGTATTTTATGGCTTCCTGAGAGGGACAGAATAAGCTAATAATAACAACAATTATTTATAGAGCCAGGCACTCTGTGCAAAGTGTGTCATAAATATTTTCTCATTTAATCCTCATAACAACACCAAGATATGGATATTCTTATCTCCATTTTGCAGATGAGTGAATTGAGACCTAGGTTAGATCTGTTAATATGCTTATGGTCATGCAGATAGTGATAGCACTGTATTTGAGTCTCTGATTCCATGCCCATGCTCTGTTTCACCAGAGCACTCATGACGTGGGAATTCAAATAGAGAAGTTACTTCCGACTTCCTGTTTTTTAAGGAGAATCTGGATGTAGTCTCGCCTCATAAATCATCATTTAAGAAGGGAACTAGATGCTCCAAGTTGTTCTTTAGCTCTGTAGCCCAAAGGGTTTGATTAGTAGAGCTAGCAGACTTTTTGAGTTATTTAGAAGAATATGTAACCCTTCTCTCTTCACGAGCCTGAGAATGTGAGCAATTATTGCCTCATGGAGAAATTCCAGGAATGAGAAGAAATAAAAAGGCAGGAAAAGGAGAACTGGTGATATTTTTATTTATTTTCCTCATATGAAGGCAATTCACATAATGACTCATTTATGGACCTGGTTCTCCTTTTATGTGACTTGAAGCCAAATGAATGATTTCTCTAACATCAGCATATAGCTCTAGGGCCAGGAAGATCCTCTCTGATTTGCATGATCTCAAGAGCAAGGAAGAATTTACATCCCCATTATGCTTACTGGCTGCCACCTGGGATTACCCCCAAGTAGTGGTGGAGAATGAGCAGTGAAGAGAATGACTCACACCATCAGCAGCCTCTGTTAGTGCAAGGTTGTCAGAAGACAAATCTCCATTGGTCTCTGATGTTTCTGTACATCTTATGAGTAGATGTATTGTCTTTTCAAGGAAGTTTACATGGTAAACAGCCTTGGAAAATAGAGATAGTATCTTCTTATGGAGCAGAGGTCTGCTTTGTTTACTGTCTAGAATAATAAAGATAATGGCTGAGGCTCCCTATGCTTGAGGTACCTCAGCCCTAATGCAAACCAACAGTGTACTCAGCATCCACCTGAGCCACTCTGAGTCACCCATGGGATGTGGGGTGGCAAGGGGGACTGATGTGAACATGAAGTCATACTGATTGCTGTGCTAGTAGTAATAAAGTCCTTTGTCTTTGCCCCAGGAGTCTCATGCCTTCTGCCAGGTTAACTTGTTCATTTGCAAGTGGGTTAAAATCCTAGATC
Organism: Pteropus alecto; assembly: GCF_000325575.1. NCBI lineage: Eukaryota > Metazoa > Chordata > Mammalia > Chiroptera > Pteropodidae > Pteropus > Pteropus alecto. The sequence continues at coordinate 46,486,498 of NW_006436298.1, forward strand.
CTTCACAATCTTGACACAGGTCCACTGATCTACAATTCTGGAGCCCGACTGTCTTAGTGTTGCAGTTAGAGAAGCACAGCCCAAAGAAGAATCCCATTCTTTATATCTTTTTTTTTAGTGGTGGTGGTAGGGGTACATAGTCCACAGCAACTTTTATGAAAACTCTATCTCCTCTCCCTCACGCCTTGAAGCTACTTGAAGCCTCTTGTTCTCCTGAACAAACAGAAAATCTTTCTTATCCATGTGCCATGTTACACAAAACCTTTTGGGTCTTTGACTCTCACTGCCTAGACCACATGACATCTCACATTTCATCATCTTCCCGGACAACAGTCCCCACTCCCACCCAGTCATACACACACCACCAGAGGCACCTTGGAGACTGTGGCCTTTATGTTGGTTTGGTTTCCTCTTGAGAATGGATCCTTGGAGCAGGAGTGCTTTCTGTCTTTGGAGATGCTATGCCATCTTATTTCCAAATACTTTCTTACAAACGGGAGAAGGAAGGTGGCCTTGAACTCTTTACACGTTGTTAATTTTTATTCTGTTACGCCAGCCTTATATTCAACTCTGCTAACTGTAACATCTTGTGGCTGATGATGATATCATCTGATAGTTAAGGGCAACTGTTCTATGTTTTGGTTCTATGTCTGGATTTGATCCCTAGCTCCATTGGATAGAATTTCTTTTTAACAGCTCATATTCCCATGGAGTTTATACAAGCCTTCTCAGCTGGTTCGGCAGGACAGTTAATTAGCTCAGTCACCTCAGCTGTGCTGACATTGGTTGATGATACCAATGTAAAACCAGAAATGTTTTGGAATGATAGGCTGTGTGAACTGATGCCAAAAGGGCCCTGCTGCCTTTTCCTCTTCTGTTCAAAATATGTTTAATTGTAGCTCTTCTTCCAAAGTACAGATAACACTAATGATTAAACAAAAAACCAACCCTCTCCCCCAAACAACCCCAAACAACCCCAAAACTGGTATTATAGCAAGCCAGATAGAAGATAATCACCGGCCATTAAACAAAATTTATTTCCAAAGAGACAATATAGAGTGGTATGGGTTTGAAAGCACAAATAATGTTATTTTTATCTTGGAATCTAGTTCCACATATGGCAATCCTGCTGAGCATTGTGACCAGGCAAAGTTGAGGGACTTGTTACAGTGAGTTTATTAGCTGCAATGGGATCTTGTTTCATTTAATTTGTGCCAGGAGGCTGTTACATGCAAATCACTTACGCGTACAGAATTGGTTACAAAAGAAATATCAGGATAGAATGGAAAGCTATCTCCATATCCTTCTACAAGTTTCTCAATGGTATCATTTTATCCTATTATGTATTGGAGACTTGTTAAAAATTACCTGCCATGCTCTCTCATTAGAAAAAGGAAATATTTGGTATATAAATGTCTAATCGCTATGTCGTACACCTGTAACTAATATAATATTGTACGTCAACTATCATTGGAAAATAAATTTTAAAATATTTTTGATATTTTAAATGAAACTAAGGCTATAATAGTTAACATCCTGGGCAATTCATGTAAAGTCACACTTTGAGAGGTCTCAGAAAGATGACACTCCCCTCCTTGAGCAAGTGACAGGTGGTTCCCTACTGTAGTCTGGTTTGCTTTGTCCTACTTGGCCTTAGTTTATTGGACAAGAGATTGGCACCTCTCTTAAGGACACACGACATCTGTGCTTAGGCATGGCACAAGGACACTGCTTAACAGGGGTATTTTCTAGGGAAAG
>NW_006436298.1:46488457-46512439 GCF_000325575.1 Pteropus alecto
GGGAAAGATGGCTGACTAAGCCAGGCACATGTTCCCTAACAGAATTTTGGAAACTAAAGAAGACCAAGCAGAGGCTACACCCAGTGAAGTGGTCGTCTTCCAATAGGACTTATATTTTGCTAGGACTTCTAGTCCCAGTTTGGAATTTATGGTTATATTTACATATTTTATCAGATATTTCCTGGCATAACTAAAATATCTCTAAAAGGCTTTCTTAGACTAAGAGTCTAGGGTTGTCATCACTTCAGCCTGGCACATACAATTGCAAGCAGTCCATTCGAGGTTGTCATTCCTGGGTCTGGCTGGCTCTACTGGTCACATTCAGGAACCACCCATGTCTTTGAGGAAATATGGTTCACTTGTTTGGGGAAAATGTTATTTCCATTCTCACTAGTGTCTCTGTATTACAAAAAGAAATAAAAGCGGTGTTCTGAGCTGAGAAAGCTTTAATAATTTATAATGTAAAAAGGCCGACAAAGAAGATATTTGTGTGTGGGGGTGGTGGTGAGGGGGACAAGGCGGCAGGGAGAGACCTGGGAAATATGTACGCGTATAGGGTCAACTCACATTTTTCAGGCCAAATAGAAATTCTGTAGAGCCTGTGAGCTTTGAAAACTCTGAAGGTATTTTTAAATAGCCTCTCATGTTCCACAAACTTTTCCACTTCTCAATTGCTCAGTCAACTGCAGTTGAGTGCACAGAATATCCAAAATTTTTTATAATTTCTCTACCAAAGTGAGGCACCTATTTTTACCTCACTGGTAGCTTAACACCCAAGAAATTGTTTAAAATCAGAAACTAAACAACATGTGGATATAGTCTAACAACTGGACTCTTGTGCCGCTTTTTACAAAAATGTTCAACAAATATCAATTGAATGCCTCCTGTGTTCTAGGAACTGTGCTTGATGCCTTGTCAAGTGACACGTCCACTGGGAGAAAAGTACAGGTATCTGCACACAGAATGAGCACCTCGTTACTTGTCTGCATATGAGGTGTTAATCCTTTGGTGAAGAAGGAATTTCCCCAAGTCCTTGTGACACACTACCTCCTGTACTGACATGGTCAGAGGTTCAGTTGAAAATGATTCAGATATACTCTCTAATCTCACAGATCTTCTATTCTGTTTTCCCCCATAATAACAATGATGTCGTTAACATTGACGGTAATGGTGATTCAGAGCTTGCCAAAAATGGTTTTATTAACTAAGCAGATGAGGGAAATAATACGACATGGATGGAGCATACTAGAATTCTTTGATGAAAGTCTCCCTTTGTCTGGCAAATAGTGCTAAGGGAGCTCTGCTTCTGATTCTCGGCATCTACATATCATTGTGAGTCAGAGTTTTTAAGACCTCTTGCTTTTAAAACAAAAGAGCTGAAGTCAAGGGCTCAAAAATGACAAGCACATGACCAAGTCAAAGACCATTTTACATTTTCAGTGTCCACTTAAACTTTGTCTGACTTCTTACTGAAACTGACTTTTAAACAAAAATTCAAATGGACAGGATTTTACACATTTGGATTGATTTGAATTAAATTTAGGAAGCAGTCATAAATTACATATAAAGTAAAGTGAGCTGGGCAAATTACAAATTTTTTTAATGATTATTTTTTATTTTGACTCGGTGAAGGAAAGTCAGTATTAATGCACAATTTGGTAGCTAGTCTTAATGTGCATTTTGGAAGAAGATTCCTATTTTTTAAAAACCAGATTTTCAGAGGGGTCCAGGTCCCTAAAAAGGTTACGCACCACTGTATTAAATTATGGATTTGGGGGAAGTATTTTGTTAAAAAAAAAGAAAATACAAGGTCTCACATAGTTTTCTATGAGAAGTGGCTGTTCGACAAATGATGACTGACTGAGCGAAACCACTGCCTGGGAATAATTACTTAATGCTTTGCACTTAGAAGAATTCATTTCCTCTCCGGGACCCAAACTGTTCCATAATGTGACAGGTAATTTGGCTTCAAAGCGAAGCGGCAGACATGTGTAAAGGCTAAAAAGAGGGGAGAGGACTAACTAGTTTATTAAAACCAGTGAATATAGCTCACTCTATTGTGAATATTGTAAGACATGTCTCCCAGTACTGCAAAACCTTGCTTCAAAATTATTTGTTTGTTTATTTATGTTTTGTGAGATGAGGCATAAAATGCAAGGACAATGGTGCTGTGTAAAATCGCCAGTTGTGTAAGGATGCAAGAAGTACTGTTGAGATTGAGGAAGGTAGGGATAAAGATCCCATTATTGGTTTACGCCTTCCTCACTCTCTCTCCTCCCTATCTCATCCATTCTCTCCATTCGCTCTTTCTCTTGTGCTTTGTTTACTGTCTCCCGCCCCCCCATTCTCTCCTTCTCCCGCCTCCCTGGCTGAGCCCTCTCTGTTTTCACATGTTAGCACTCAGCCTCAGATTACAGGAAAGCTATAGCTCTGCAAATGGCCTGAGGGAGGGACAGGCTCACATTTCATTCGCCTGGAAATTTAGAATTACAAATTAATCTACAGGAAACAATCGCTTGAGCAATTTAAAACCAATGTGGGCAACAGTCCACACAGTCCCCTTACAGGGACGCCCAGGCAGAGTGACTAAGGGGGCTGGGATGCCACTATTGTGCTCCTTCCTGCAGGGCCTCACTGAGAACATTTTAGCTCCTAAGAAGGGTTAGCGAGGTAATTGAAAATGTTTATAGCATTATGCTTCTAATACAGCTACATTAATTTTTGGCTTGATGAAATTATCAGCTATTTAACAGCCTTTTCGGTTGTTTTGACTGCAACATTTTCATTTATACCTTAATGCAAAAATGTCAACTGTAGAATGCTGTTTCCTGGTGGGGATGGGGGTGGGGGTGGGTGATAAAAAGTAGCTTAGACAACGTGATGTATGTAAGGCGTACTTTCAGAAGACAGGAGTTACTTTTGACTGTGGAAATTGCTACAGAATTTAAATTAATTTCTCTCTCTTTCTTTCATTTAGCATCTGCTGAAAATAGTTGGTCATGCGAAAAAGACCTCAGCTCCAATGTATTTTACATGGAAAGTAAATAGTTGTCAGTGCAGGCTAATGAGCATTTTTACACTCTTGGTTTATTCTGTTTTATTACATATGGTACGTCAGAAACATTTTAAGAAGCGATATAAAGTAGTGATTTTATATAAAAAAATAGTTTTCTCCATTTTGACGACTTCAAAATTAGGAGTCACAGTTTTCTTTTCCTCCTATTTTCCTAATGGCCCCATCAGAGGGTAGGGTCAGCTCCAGGTATGGTTAATTCTAAATTGCATATAATTAGACATCATTATGCAGACAATATTTTAGGTAACTTTTATATTAATTTTTTTATTAGCAGTATATTATTACTATCATGATTCTAGGTGATGATTAGTCTTTGTTGATATCTCTCTCATTCTATTATGATTCAATTCAACACATGGCTATGTAGAGTCTGAGTGAATTGGGAGCACTGAAGGAGAGATTGTTTATGACAGAAGGGCCAGGGAAGGTTTGTGGCATTGTCTTGGGACTGAAGAAATGAGTAGGATGTCAGTGCGTAGGGATGAGAGAAGAAAATTCTAATCACAGCTAGAGCAAAGTAATAGTGAAAAAGCAATGTGCATGTATAGGACATTGTGGAGAGTTGTCGGGAGCTCTTGGGAGCCTAAGACACAAGGCAGATGGAGTGGTGTGCTGGAGAAAAGAGTTAAAGGCAGTATTGGGAAGGCAGATGAAGGCTAGATTATGGAAGGCCTAGAATAAGAAGATGAGAGGTTTAAAACTTTTCACCAGCTAATGGAAAGTCATTGAGGACATTGGAACCCAGTGTATCACGGCATATTATTCTAACCAACTCAAATCTCCAACTCCAGAAATATAAAAGATGGAATGAGAGATCAGAAGAGCTGGGCAAATGGGAATTAGCAATTATTCCCCTACTTCTTATCAAGACCAAATAATACCTTAAAAAACAACCTCTAACTCTTTGGTTAAATTTCTTTTCTATGCCATAATCACATAAGTAGCTCCATGTCATTTATTTTCTGTCTCTTCACTTTTCTGCCGGCCATTGCCCTCTCGCCTTTACTTAGCCTGATAGTGGCATTATCATCATCAACCTTTTTGGAACCCAATTCCTATTTTCTTAGACTCGAAGATGCTCTTATTCGTCTGGATGTAAAACAACATGACTTAGCCCCAGTTCATCATGACCAAACAACTATTTTTATTTTTTAGTTTAACTCTATGGCTCTCTGATTCTAACCTTCTCATCACCTGATAATTCTTGTCCCTAGTTTAAGGAGCACTGATCTCAACAGATGGGACACTGACCCTTTTAAGTAACCTGTACTATTACATGCCTCTGATTGGAAATTAATAGCTCTAATCTTATTTTCTAATGAAACTTACAGCTTATAGGACTTATTAGTTAACTAGCTCCTTTAATGACAGAAGCTTATCAAAGAGTACAAGGATTTTAAGTTCAAAGCTGTATTTTAAAATAGAAGGAAGGTGTTTGCTGAATTGGCTAGCTTAGCCTCAGTCATGGATATATTTCTTGCTCAGAAATATTCTTGCTTTTCCTGCATTGCTATTTGTCTGCTGATGAATTCCTTGCTACCCACTCTCTTTCCATGGATGACTAACCAATATATTTAGTCTCTTCTACTAGGAAAAAACATAAAACATAACATGACTTTTATACAGTATTTTTTATTTATAAAATTGACCTTTTGCTTGAATGGACAGTTTTCCTCTTTATATTTGATGCATACACCCGGGAACACAATCAGAAAATTCCTATTGATTGTTCCAAAGCAATTTAGTTCTGGTCATGGTTGTACTGGATTTGCAATTATACTGAGGAGAGGTTTTATTGACTGAGCCTGGTAATTACCACACTGACATCAGATTCAGCTGGAGGTGAAACTAACCTACATCTCCATGTTGGTGTTTCTCTTACAAAAGATTTGCACTGATTCTTCCAAACTATGGATGAGCAACAATGAGGCTACGTTTTAGTCACAGCAATTTATTTCACTATGCAGTTCATTTACTTTTGAGTATAAGCAGCTTAAGGTACTGACTTAGGGAAAGTATATATTGAAGAGGTTAATTATCGACCCATGACACATTTACTTTTGTCTAGCGAAACAAATACAGGTCACCTTTTCTATTAAAACAATGGTTTCTGGACAGATCTTATAAATAGATGGATTACTCTTGCATGTGTTTAATCACATCGAATGTGGACTACTAAAAAGTGAATCTATTTTTAATAAAATTTGAATTCCTTAGTTTATGTTATTTATAGACAGCCCTTTAGCAATAACAGTATGCACAGCCTTAGAAAACAGAAATGTTTTACGCACTCTACACTGAGGTATAACTGGTAATTTTTGGTTAGAAATTCAAGGGAACATGTGTGTAAATAAAGCTGATGTGGAATAAGCATTCTCTTTTACTTAATACCAAGCCTGACTATACAGAGAAATGTGTTAATGTGATAAGCCATCAGTTTGCTTGCAGGGGAGCTTGGCTTAACTATAGACAGCCATGTATGCACACCGAAATTAGGAAATAAAAAATATATTGTTCAATTTGCATATGATTAATAAGAATCTATAAGTAATTTGTTCAAAGTAATTCCCAAATAGGTATATTTTGCATTTTTGATAATATGCCTACTTTATCTCTTAAATGAAATTAATATGACCACAGTAAACCATAAGAATATTTTAAATGGCACTCTTCATATCTACAACAGAAGGCTATTCTCTATCGACCACTGATGCAATAGGCCCTCAGGTTTTGTTTAAAAAAATAAATGATTTTAGTAATTTGAAAGTTAGACAGGAAAACATTATCAGCTACTATCAGTCTATAGAAAAAATTATTTAATTTGTGGAGTTCAAACATTTTTTGTTTTGTTCACTTTTGGTCAACTTACGTTTAGACCCATTGTACTTGTGTCAGAAGTGGGTTTATTTCACCAACGATGAAAAGTGAATTATGAAAGAAGGCTGCTTTTTCACCATCTCATGAAGTGCAATAATTATAGGGTCAACATAATACCCTTAAAGGGGCGGGATTCCTATCTTTCTGGGCAGAACTGTTATGATTGTAGAGTTTAGATAGGCTGGGTCCTCAGTGGAATCCATCCAACAACCAAGAAATTTCTCATAGAACTAGGAGATCTTGATTACATGTCATTTCTGATTTAATCTACGCAGCCACAAAATCACCTGTTTTAGACTGGGCCTGCTATAGAAGATGAGGCCCGACCAACTCTACTCCATCAGACTCTCACGTGCACCAGCCTGTTGAGAAATCTGCCACCTTTTGAACAAGGCAATAATTCAGAATAATAACTTTGAGGAGCTGGACCAACCAGTCAGAGATAAAGCCAATTTTGCTGATTTCAATGTGGTCTGATCAACACAGGGAAGAGAAATACTCAGCTCTGTGGTCATGGGATGCACACAAATCTCTCCATAGTCATCTTGCCAAGAGCGCCTTTGGTCTCTCAGGGTGCCTTATAACAGAGTACAGATGGTCCAGTACAAACCCATCACCACCATCAGAAAAGCAATGTTAATCAGGGAAGACATCAAAAGTATCAGCTTGATATCCTGGAGGAGAGGCGACAAGAGCAGACAACGTTGCTGCTGCTGACATGCTAGGGTGCTATATTCAGAAGAGAAGCTTTCTCAGCTGGCAGTCAGAAAGTACTGAGGCTTTAATAACATGGGTGAGCAAAGGTTTTATCTAAATTATTCAGAAAATTTGGGCAAAAACAAAAGTTTGGTTTAAATTAAGTGGATAAGAGACCCAATTTCTCATTTTGTTTTTGTTGATAGGGCTGAGTTGATCAACTCAGAAAGGAGGAGAACAAGTGTATACTATTTGAGATTCTTCTGAAGATATTTGCAGAGATTTACTATTTCCAAAGGTCATGTAGAGAGATGTTAAATATAGAATATCTTATTTCTTTAACTGGACTCTAAAGTCCTGTCATTTAGGGATTATCATGTATCTTATCTATTCTGCACCTCGCATATCATGGAGCACATAGGGACCAATTTAGAAAAGTCTGAAAATAAGATTATCGAATAGTCTCATTTACTATTGTTGTCTTCTTTTCCTAAAGAATATTTTAACCCCTTCTTGTCTGCAAACAAAATGCTGGGTTTTTTTTTTTGTTATACAGAATTACCAGTTAAAAACAAAAGTTTAAATGGAGTCAAAACACCCAAGTGAATTTAAAAAAGAGATGATTTTGCAGCCAGAACAAAAGATATTGAGTAATTTTAAAGAAAACACAAAATTGTAATGAAGTAGCAATGAAAAATGGGACAAATTATACATTTCTTCCCTACTGAATGTAGGTGCCTTTTACAGTCAAAAATTCACCAACAACAGTAATATATACAATTATCTCAGCATTTCGGGTATTTTTATTTTAATGATCTTTTGGTAAATCATATTGTCTTGGGACAGCTCTAGGCCTTGTGACATTTCCCTGATCATTTAAATCATTTAGCTTCAACCAGCAGTCAGAGAAGAAAGAGAAATGTTAATACACAGATTTAAAACTAAGTGAAAACTAACTTCTAGGAAAAAGAATTGCACTTTGAGTATAATAGAGAAATATAGAGAATAAAACAACACAAGGCACACGTTCTCTCTCTGTACATACATATAAACATATGTATGTTAAGATTCATAGTGAAAATTTTAAATACATAGTTAATTGGCTGAAAGTTCATATCACACATTTTAATCTGATTTTGCCGGGGTTTTAGGGAATTATCAACTGTTACATTTGCAAGATTGAGTTAGAATATTTAATACAATGTAATATAGGATTGAACCAGATGGGTCTTCTCTTTATAAATTAGGTGCCTGCAAAATATTGAATACTTCTTGGAGGGACACCTTCTAAATTTTCTCTCCAACACATCCGCACATCCCCACTGTGTGCACGGAGTGGGCAGGTGACACAGACAACAGTATGGCCATGCTTCCCTGTGCTGTTCACACAACATGGGGCACAAATAGTCACCATCTTTCTGCTGTTGCTGTTTGCCAAAGTTAGTCACTGAGATGGGAAACGGGTGGGCCTGAGGAATGCTGAACTGAACTGTTGCTCATGTCATTAAAAACTCAACTAGGCAGAAAGCTAGGAATGGAGCAGTTGACAAAGATAAAGCCGAGAGCTCTGTGGCTTATCCTTAATTAGGTGTTGGCATTGGTTCTTGTCAAACAAGGGAAAAAGCGTGTGCTGCAGCACACTGACGCACACAGACAGCCCTAGTCACAGTCGGAGGGAACGCGGAGTGCATTCAGGCTGGCATCGAAAGGGATTTAGATAAGTACTCCAGGTAACAAAAATCGAAAAAGGAGGATGATAGCAATGGAAGCTTCAGATGAATTGCAACTGAGTGCACCTTTATTACAGCTTATCAGTCTCCAGACAGCTACAAACCAGCCTTCCTAGTGCATCCCGCTTCGTGCTCTCCTGGATTAAAGGTCAAAGTAACTCAAATTTATATGTTCTGTCGCATTACCTCGAGTCTCTCCCATTGCTCACACCTATGCACCATGCATCTCAGGGGTAGGATATCCCTGGCATGAACCTTCTACTCCTTGAATAAAGCAAAGGCCTATTCTCATTGATAAGGCTCCAGTTATTTAAAATAACTATGTTGTGGGAAGAGGTTGCAAACAAAGCAATATTAAAAGGTCACAAAAATGCTACTGGCATAAATACACACACGACAACGGGTCGGCTCTAATCACTCTTGTCCGTAATTTCATTTATATTTTGCATCTATCTGACATATTCAAATAGCTAATATTCTGGTTTATTAGAACACTGTCTATATGTGTTCTTAACATACACAAAAGCTGTGTGTTTTCATAATATGTATAAGCATTTCAGACAGTAAGCTGTGCACATTGCAGTTAGCAGATGGTAGCTCTTATCACAGATAAAAGCACATATATATGTTTCTGTAACTACACCCTCAGAGAGAACGGATAAGAGAAGAATCCTTTCCACATCACAGCTTACATTACCCATCTACTTAGACAGCAAACAGCATATGTTTTACTTCTGTGGAAAGGCAGTACTTGAGAGGAAAATATGATTAAAATAAACTTAGAAATAATCTGATGGATAAATACAAAAATGTGTGCTAATTGGAAGTTAGGTGTATGTATGTATGTAGTGGTTGAACTGACCACATTCGAAAAGTAAAACAATAAATAGTACATCTTGTGGTTGCCAGATGAAATGCAGAATGCCCAATTAAATCAAATTTTAGATAAATAATAACTTTTTTAGTATAAGCATGTCCCAAATATTGCATGTCCCATGGCTCATGCAATATTTGGGATAGAATATTGGGATAAAATATCATGAGTTATTTATTTGAAATTCGAATTTAAATGGATATCCTATATTTTTATTTTCTAAATCTGACAACCACAGTTTTTAACTACTGTTATTAAAAGTTTTAACCAATGTTCCTTGTGCTCCAGGTGAAAGGAAGCCGTCAACAGGCATATCTATTTTGGAAGAATATGATTCCGGACTCTTTCTATGCACACAAAGCCAGCAAGAACCTTGAACATTTATCTGAATGATGCAGTCAACAACAGACCAGTATAGATCATTTAGGATACAGATCTTCCCCTCCCCCCACCCCACTTCCCCCAGAGATTTAGATCCTGGTTTGGAACTATCTGGATAATTGTTTCACTTTATCAAACTCAGCTCTTTTTTGTTTTCATTTATAAATTTGGTTTATTATTTCAGACTAAGATCTATTTGCACTCATAAAAAAAGGAGACAGACTTTAAACACTCCACATGTACACATTTGTATTCTTATGGTGAGATCAGCATTCAACTGGAAGGTTAAATGGAGTTCAGATAATTTCTTTTTTTATCCTTTGCTCTGGCTTTTGTCTCATGTCTTTCAGCAAAACTGAATAAAGATGTCTCCGTTTTACACCAAAAGATTCAATTACTTTTTGAACGCTGGGTAAACATCTGCAGATGAACGATCTTAACAAATGTATTTTGATTCCACACAAACTTATGTGACACTTTTGTTTTCTCTCTCCAAGAGCAGAGAATAGATTCAAGCCTGCTTTTCTGAGCCGGAGCCTCCACTGCCACTAGCGCTGAATTTTTGGCAGGCAGCCAACCAATCTCTGTAGCTCAATGAAACACTGATTCCATCTGCTCCAGCAGTGCAATATATTCCACTTCAGGTCAAAAGCAGGGAGCCAGCAGTATTAACATCACACTAATCTGTAAAGACATTTTCACTGGGCTAGATAGGCTAATGTTACACAGGCTTTCAGAGCTTCAAGGGTAAGGAGCAATAGTAATTGTCAGGGGAAAACTCAGTGGGCAGTGGATTTTCACCAAGAATATTCTAAGATGAGGCTAGCTGGATGGTTCTAAAAAAAGACAACTTGCTATTTAAGCAGGTATTTTAATCATAGCTTTGTATCAGATACTTAGCAATACAAACTCTATCATTCTACTTTTTCCTGTTTATACCCATATTCCCCAAACTTATGCACATACACATACACACACACACACACGCACACACGCACACAGCCTCAAAGCCTACTAAATAATTGATGAAGACTACAATCTCCATTAAAAAACCTAGATGAAAATAGATTGCTTTTAGTATAACCTTGGTGTTATGAAATCGGAACCATTCCTAAGCTCTCAAAAGATTTTTAAAATAAAGATAAGCCTACGGCTAACTTCTTTCCCACTGCTCCCCCACCCCCATCCCTTTTTGCTGTTGTACTATTGATAGAAAACATGCTCAGTTTGGGGATCCGCAACTCTGTAATCAATTGCTCATTAAAAATAACCTTCTAAGGACTTTATCATAGCCCCTCGTTGAAAAATATATGGAAGGAACAAACTCTGAAAGCAGATTAATGTATACAATGGGAATGTTTAATACCAGTAACAAAGAGGGGCTTTGTCATTTCTCTTGTTCTTTGGTTGGGGGGAAAATGTAGTTTAAGATTCATGCCTTTAGGCACATCAGAAACCATTAAGAACTACATTTCAGGAAATTGTAATGAATAAAAATTCAATTTAGGCTGCTTGATTTTCTTTTAGCAGGAGAGGAAAAATGTTTTGCTGGAAATGAGCTATTTGAAAATCCCCACAATTAGGAAATATACAGCTATGTTTTTTGCTATAAACTTATGCAGGGTTGACATGAAAAATTACTCTGCGCTAGAATAGATTTCCCTCTAGATGTAAATATGCTATCTCTTAATGTGAAAAGTAACAAAACACGCAATTTCAATTTTATTTCCTTATAAGTGAAAACCTAGGGTTTTATATTTTGAAGTTTTTACTTACCTTTCTTTTTTCAAAACTTAAATATGAAAGCTTTTTTAAAATTAGTAAAACCATTGGACTTTTCAGTTGCATAAAATTATAAAGAAAATTTGGCAAGCATATTTTTTGTATTGGTTTAACACTTAATCTTTCTCCATATTCCTTGTCCCCCAAAAATTCACTTATAAAAAGAACTAAACTTGTAGAAAATTGAAAAATCCTCCTCCTTATTTTTTAAAAAAATAGTTCCCAGTCTAAATGAAAAATTCACACAGGGCACAGATAAGTGAATATGCATGAGTCTTCATTTATTGATATACATATGATTTCTCAACTATAAAGACCGTTTTGGAAGACTTGTTATCTGACCAGAAAAGCAGCCTGTAGTAAGTTGAGATAAAGGAGACTGACTCCAATCCCCTCAGCCTTTGCAATTGCTTTGTATTCTAATCACTGCACTAAGCATCTGTCCCCGGCAGGCAGCTTGTTCAATCTAGCAGATAACGAATGCAGCCGGTGGTGGCTGTGCTGGCCCTTCCCCGAGCAAAAGAAGCTAGTGTTCCATTCCTCTGATTAAACAGGCAGCGGGAAAGTGCTCTCAGAGCTGTAATTGCCTCCGTTTTGAAACATCTTCACCTGTTAGCCAAAGCTAAGTTGAATCACAGCAGAAATTATTAACAGTGGCTGTTTTCAAGCCAGCTTAATTTGAGCTGATGCTGCTGTTCACTTAACACAGATGAATAGGTGTGCAGGACGAGAGCCTAAGCAGAGATGACACCCCAATGAATATTTGCTCTCAGCCCTGCTGCAGGGAGCTGGCTTGCACAGCAACAGACAATTGTTAAAAAGCGAATGGGGGGTGGGTGGGGGGCATTGGACAGGCAGGACCCACTCCTCTGCTGTCACCTCTGTGCTCAGGAGAACTTCCTGACTGATGGCAGCTTTTGACAGCTAAATCATTTTTTTAATTAGTTTCCACAAATGTTGGCAAACACAAACTGTTTTGGGGGGGCATGCACAATGGGTGTTAGAAACACTACCCTGCTTCAAACGTGACCAGAAACACTCTTTTCAGAGAGCCGAAAAGGCATTAAAATTTAATGGTCTGCTTTCATTTTCTCTGCAGTGTGCTTCAAGATGATTATAAATTACAGCATTCTGCTTACTTTTGACGGAATAAGTCATGTATCAGCATTTGATTTAGAAGCAATGTGTGCTTGACATATGAAACACATCTTGCAGATGTGATTTATCATAGAGCTCTTTTTTCGTTTCTGAAGAAAATAGCTGTATAGGAGGGTCGCCATTGTGACAGTATAACCGTCTTCGTAGTGAGAGTATTACTGTGGCTTCAGAGACTGAATCTGAACTCTGAAAAGTCTGAATATATCCACATTTTCCAAACTGAGGAATCCTTTTGTTAGTTCTCCAAAGCTCAACATTTTCCCCAAACATCTCCCTCTATTTTTTTTTTTTTTTTAATTTTTCTTGGAAGAGATGAGCAAGGCATTACTGGATAAGGGAATCATTTCCCAAAGTTAGGTGGGGGTGTTACGGGGCAAGATGTCCTCCTGTAATCCCAGGACTGTTTGAGAAGCTGCTGGTTTACAGGTTCTCCGACACAATATGATTGGCCTAGGAGACAGGCTGAGAGCAGATGGGGGATTTTTCAGTTGGATGGGTGTGGGGCTAGAGAAATAGAACATAAAAGCATGTTTGACTCTTCTGTCAGCCAGTATATCTCTTTGCCTTTTAGGTTATGTCTGTTGGCAAAACAGGCTGTAACATAGCCAATCCATTCATATCAGTATCTCTTTACCATCAGCTCTGATGGCTGCAACTAAAACAATTGTGTGAGGACGTATTGTCCCTAAATCACTAAATGCTTTAACCAAACGATCAGCTGAGCCATGTTTCATTTATCAAGTCTGACTAATAACTATAACAGAGCTGTAGAAATCCCACAATATATTACTTCAAAATCATACTTCACAGTACAAGATATAATTTGAAAATACAATCCCTTTCTTTGTTACTCTCTCCTTATAAAATCAAGTGTATATGTCACCTCATCTTCTCTGTGTAGCTTTATCAATACCCGCAGTTGGTTATTCATGATCTTATCTGTTAGACAGTTTATTCTAGTACTTGTAATATACTGGAATTATCTGTGGCCTTTCTCCCTCCCTCTATATTATCTCCTCAGGTCCAACTCTTAACCATTTTCCACTCCTCAGTCACTAGTACACAGTCTGGCATAAATAGACCCTCAGTGAAATTTTTGAGTGAATATTGAATGAATGAATAAACAAATGAATTTTTTAGGTCAAAAGAAGAATTGAGAGTATATAGCAGAGCTGACAATAGTCCTTTAAGTCTGTTTTTATATGAAAAAAAGGAATCCTAGTTTTTACCAGGGCACATGGATTTCTGAAATAAAGATTTCATTTCTCAGCTTGCCTTGCAGCTAGGCATGACCATTTTCTAGATCTAGTCAACGGAATGTAGGTGAAAGTGATATGGCAATTCAGTAGGCAACATTAATTCATGGCTGGGAAAAGGCTGTAATAGCTGGAGCACTAGCAGTTATTTTGGACTTTAGAGACTAAGGTGTTGGTATTGAAAGACCTGTAAAGCATCAATAAATAGTTTGTGTCCAAAGATTCTTTGAAACCTTGCCTCAAAAATCCTTACTGGCTATTTCCACCAATCCTTAACTGCTATATCATGATCCTTACCCAGACCTAATCAAGTTCCTGCATTGAAAGATCCACTTTACACCAAACTTTCCATTTTCAATAAATTCTGACTTCACCTTCTCCTTTCTAAGATGCTACCAAAGGTAAGGTGATGTTCATTATTGTGGTGAGCAACTCATCTTTATCCTCTCAAAAGATTATTTTGCTGATATTTGGGGAGTGACAATTGAACACCCTAATGATGTTCTTTTTTTTTTTTTTTTCAAGCGTGAACTTGTAAATTTGATTATTTAGAATGGTCAGTTGTAATCTATTTAGAAATATAAAAATAATAACCTCTTTCCTTTTCTTTGTCTCAAGAGAAGTACTTTTTCTTACAAGCATATCAAGGTCAAAGATTTACATAAATGATGACATATAATGATATCTATGTAAGTCAGTATACAAAACATATTTCTATGCTGTCACTGTCCAATATGGCAGTCATTAGACATATTGGGGCTATTGAGAATTTAACATGTGCTTAGTTTGAATTGATATGTAATGTAGTGTGAAATATATCCTAGATTCAATGACTTAGTAAGAGAAAAGAACACAAAGTATCTAACATTTTTGTATGATTATATGTTGAAATATATTTATATATAATATATAATAGTTGGACATAATACTCAGATATAATGTATATACATATAGATTATATATAATGTCTCATATTATTAAAATCAACCATTTATTTCCATTTTTTAAAAACGGCAAAAAATTAAAAATGACACATGACATATTTCTATTAGATAATGCTAATTTCTCTTTTAATTAAAAAAGACAGAAAAAAATTGGCAAATTTCATTATCAAGGGAGACCATGATATATATCTTGTAATGTCTTACTTCTTCAACATTAGTTTTTTATTGCAAGATTCTCACTAATATAACCATAGATACTATTTTTCAACATTTATAATATTCTTAGTAAGTGGACTTTTTTTGTCTACTAGAGGGCTTTAAGGGGATTTATCCTTTAAAGTTGACAAGCATTTACAAGTTGTTTTGCTTTTGAATTAACTTTTAGAGGAAATTTTTCCACAGCTGGCTTTGGAAGAGACATTTCAACAAATAAGGAGAGCAAGAAAGCCTAAGCATTAATCTGAGTTTGTGGTAAATGGCCAGATAGATCTGTAACCGAACAGTGTAATTGAATTGTACTGAGAGGCTGATGTAATCTGCAATTATTCTCTAAAGCTGACTCTTTTTCTGAAGAATGATGACTAATCCCCATATTGGAGACTGTAGAGAAAATATGCATCTCCCTCTCTGTCCTATGTTTGCTTAAAAGTATTTTAAACCCATTGTGTTGGAATATTGGGGTGGTATATAATTTCTTCTTGAAAGACACTTTTGAAAAAATGATGCTTACTTTTGACTGGGTAAGACAGAGACGAGTCAATTTCAGGGCCATTGGCTAAAGCTAAAACAGGAAAAAGGCAAGGGCTAAGGGCAAAGTTTCCTGACCTGACAAGAAAGAACAGAGAGAGGCTTGTTGGGACAAGAAGTGAATAAATAAAATATCGGCGTACCCTGGGAGGAAGCAATTTTATTTTTTACCACTGAGGACAAGAAAACTCCAGTTTATTACCATTTGATCTTCTGCAACATGAGACCCAGGAGTACTACCTTATAGCCTCCTGTCAGGTGACTAAGATACTTGTTTTATTGTAATGTGTGAGTTTCATCCTCCTTCAAAGTCCCTTGTCATCTAAAGTTGTTTTCATATTTGACAGTAGTTTCTAATGATGTAATGTTAACAATATATCTTTATTTATAAGCTTCTCCGATCTATAATTTTTCTCTTGTTTTGTATAGGAAAATAGAAAATGTTTTGGGACAACATGACATAGTAGCTCTGAACTTTGACTCTTCAGCTTAGCTATTTTGGCAGCATAGTAACTATTTCCTTGATGAAAATTCCTTAATACTGTTTTCTTGGCATAGATATCAAGAAAAAAATATTTTAGCATTTTAAAAAAAATTATTTTTCCATATTTTTCCAAGGAGGAAGAAACATTGGGAATCATTCAGAAAATCTTGTTCTTTTGAGTTTCCTAGGTAACTTAAGCATTTAGCACAAAAGGCTGAGAGAAACTACTAGTAAAAACAAAACCTGAAATAATGACTGCTTAAATAGCATGACATGAATCTCTGGAGTTGCCCTTTATCATAAAAGAGAAATGGCTGCTACTTCTTAATTTGAGTTGTTTTGCTGAAAAGATCTGTTATACATAGTTATGATGGACTCACATTTTGATATGCATCTCTCTCTAGGAATCACGTTTCTGGGGCAGAAAAATTGTGTGTACATCAGAGAACGTGCTCGTGTTTATTTTGAAGGAGGGGTTACTGACAGTAGGCCTATGTGCTACACAAAGCTTATCTTTATTCAAATACAAATAAAAACTATCACTATAAACATAGTGGAATTTAGAAACTCTTATTATCAACTGTCTTCTCAGTGCTGTAGTCTAGAATATTTTGTTTTCTTTAGTTGAAAAAATGTATTTTAATTTGTACTACATTTACATTTTATTCCTGTGTACTATTGCTATCTGGAGATCTTGACTTGTTTGAGGTTCAGAGAGGAAGGGAGGAAGAGAGAGAGAGGAGGAGAGAAAAGAAGAGAGGGATACAGAGAGAGAGAGAGAGAGAGAGAGACTTATTTCAGTTGATGGTGCAGGAAAAATGTGATTTGAACTTTGAATATAAATCCCATATATTATTAATCTTTTAAATCAATGAACTCATTCTACACTCTAGGCTTTATATGTAAGGAATAATTTAATTGCAAATGATGGAAAACCAGACCAAAAGTGGGTGCAACTGCAAAAGGAATTTGTTGGTCCATGTAACTAAAAAGCCTCATTTATCTCAGTAGGTGGGGTTTGATATAGCAGTTCAAAAGTTTTCACAAAGGACCTTCCATTGTTCCTCTAGGTCACATAATTGTTGCTTTCTTTGAAGATCTCACATCCTTACACCACTATTTCTGAAGAAGAGAGAAAACCTATTAGGATGGCTGCCAGGAAAATTAGTCTTTGTCTCAGTGTTATGGGCTGAATTGTGTCCTCTCTAAATTCATATGTTGAAGTCTTAACACCCAGAAACTTGATATGTGACTGTATTTGGAAATAGAATGTTTGAAGAGGTGATGAAGTTAAAATAAGATCATTAGGGAGAGCTCTGATTCAGTAAGACTGGTGTCCCTTATAAGAAAGACAGATTAGCAAATAGAACAACACAGAAGGAAGATCATGTGGAGACACAGAGAAGAGAAGATGGCCGTCTACAAACCCAGGAGAGTGGCTTCAAGAGAAACTAACCCTGCCAACACCTTGATCTTACACTTTTAGTCTCTAGAATTGTGAGAAAATAAATTTCAGTGGTTTAAGCCACTCAGTCTGTGATACTTTATCAAGGCAGCCCTAGCATACAAATGTACCCAGGATTCCTAGCAAATGTTCTGAGGGTCACTTTGATTCGACTTGCCTAGGTCATGTGTCACCCCTGAGCACTGTGACCAACGGCACCAAAAAATGGATTAGCTCGAGTCACTTGGGGGTTTGCCCCTGACTCTGGGGAAGGGGAGGGGCCCATCTTCAACCAAACCACAGAGCTGAGACTTGGTGGGGGTTTCTTAAAGCAAATCTATGAGAATGGATGTACTCTACATATCTACCACATCTGAAAACATAAGAGAATGCACCTTCCAGGATGGTGTTCTGTTAAAAGGTCATGCAGATATGATAGCTGGTAAGGAGAATTCTCTTGCCATCACTGGAGGTCTCTGTGTGGTCTACAGGTTAACCCTCTCGAGCCAAATTTCTGCTCTTGGAACTTGCAACTATTTTTAACATATAACCTGTTCTCCAATATAGGTCCTCCTTTAATCATAGTCTTACTTCAGTGCAGGTGTTTTGGGCTTTTCCTGCACATTCTAAAGTTATAGCCTAGAAGCAATAGTAAGACAGGACTCAGCAATTTATTGCATTCTCTCCACCAGCAAGAGCAAGTTGTGAGGATTTTACTGAGGATTGTATGAGGAAATGGGGATCATATATTGCCCAACACATAGCAAACACATTAATAAAACTCCTTATTGAAGAGGAGTTTCTGCTCCCTTTGTGACCTCCTGTGCCCTCCACACCAGCACGTTCTGCTTTAGAGCAACTGCCCTCACGGCTCCTACTGCTGTCTCTTCCCCAGATGTTTGCGTGGCGGGCTCCCTCTTGCCCTTGGATCTTTGTTCAAACTCCATCTTATCTATGAGGCCTTTTGACCACAGCACACTAGCTCTCTCTCTTTCCTACTTAATTTGCCTTTATTGTACTTATCCTATATATTTCCTTGATTTTAGGTTTATCATCTGCCTTCCTCCTTCAGACAGCTCCATGAGAGTGAAAATTTTGTCTGTTCTATTTCCTTGTGTCCTTCATTATTTAAAATAAGCCTGGAAAACAGAAGCCATGTAGTACCATTTTATTGAATGAACATATTTCGTTTTTCTTTTTGGCAGCCAGTCTCCTTCGACTGACCCTCCCCTACATGCCTCCTGAACCCCCATGGTCACTGAGATAGAACTGCTGAGAAGACAGTAAGAGACTGTTACATATATTTATATACACACACACACATATGTGTGTGTACATATATGCATATAAATACATACATGTGTGTTTGTATGCACATACGTGTATATATATATATATGTATGTGTATAAATCTTTTTTTTCATACAGACACATATTTTCTGTGGCACTTAAAGCCATCCCTTCTACTCTGTCCTGACTGCTTGATTTGCTTGCCTGTTCTGGGAGCAAAGCCATATGATCTTTCGAAGCCTATTCCAAATCTGTCTCTGTGGGACCCAAGTGAAGGGCATAAATAGGAGAACTCAATGTTTTCCTTGTCTCCTTCAGTTACTGATCAAAGAGAAACCATAGCAATCAAATTACCATTTTTGAGATGTGTTTTTCAGGGTTTTTTTTAGGTCATTCTGAGAGTTCTTTTACAATTTGAATTTGTTTATTTTTCTAAACTTTTAAAAAGGCAGTACATTTCCCATCACCTTTTCTGTAAGACTCAATATTTTTTTAACACGGCCATATGTCTTATATAACCTGACTCCCACCTATCTCATTAGTTTTATATCCTGCGACTTCCACCCTTTTCCTTTTCCTTTTCCCTTCCCTTCCCTTCCCTTTCCTTTTCCTTTCTTTTTTTGTCATCCATACTGGCTTCCTCCTTCTTCAAATGCATCGTGCCTCTCTATCCTCTCAGAGCAGGACAGAGAGTTGGAAGGTAAGGCTGAGCACTCATGCTTGCTTTCATGCCTGAAGCCCAAATCCTTGAGCTGCTCCACACAATATTATTGTTCCTTCACCTCTGTGATATGAAAAGGGGCTGATGCAGAATTAACTCCATGAAAATCATTTGGGGTTAATTAGATACAGGAAGAAGAAGCAAAAATTATGAATTTTATGGCATTCTTAATAGGACAAGATTCTCTGCCTGTTAGAGGGAGGGAGCCAGGAAATTCTCTGCCTGTTAGAGGGAAGGAGCCAGGAAATTCAAATAAGCATGAGGATATGTAGCACGGCTTTTCTAATCAAGTCTTTTAAGAACTGGACAGTCTCGGTCCCTCTATAAATGGCCACTATCGTATAAAAATACAGCCAGCATCAGAATCGCTAGTATCTAAGAGTCCTGTGTCACTCTCTTGGATTTTAAAGGTGACTCAGCACTTTTGCCATATCTAGTCACTCAATAGGCAAGACTACAGCTGTGCATCCGCTGCTATTTTATTTTTAATTTTAATTTTTAAAATTAATTAGTTTTTATTATGGTGACAATGGTTAATGAAATTCAGTAAGTTTCAGGTGTACAATTCAACAGTAAGGCATATATATATTGCATTGCATGTTCACCGCTCAAAGTTAGATTTCTTTCTGTCACCTCGTGGATATTTGACTTCCTGTGCTGTTAAGGGAACCAGGGTCACTAAGCAGATGAGAATCCTCTGACACACAGATCTTTTCATATACAGTTTGCTTTGGCTATAATTCTCACGCTATCCTCATTAACCCCTCCACAGGCTTCTAAACTCCATGAAGACAGCGATACTGCTTATGTTATTTACAACTCTACCTCTGAGGCTAGCATAACACCTTGCACATAATAGGTACATAATAATTATTTCTTTAATGAATGAATCTTACATAGAGCTAAATTTATATAATGATTGACATTGATAATAGGGAGAAAATTTGATGCATGGCTTCACAAGATTTATGTACATGTAAGGCATCTTTAATTACTATAGTCAGATACCATGACAGAGATCAGAGAAGGTATGCATATTTCTGCTGTGATAAACCACTGCTATAATAATATTAATAACACTGGACAACATATAAACTAAAACAACTATTTTGCATGTATCATTTGCTGGCACTGTAATAAAAATTTCCCTACTTACTCAAGGTAGGTATTATTATATCTAGTTTTCTGCTGAGAACACTAAGGCTCATTAAGGTCAAAGACCTTGACCAATTTCATACTGAAGTTTAGGTGCCTTAGTTGGGATTTAAGAATACTATACTCTTCTTGGTATACAGGCAACAGCCACTGTTGCTATTTCTAAACCAGGGTCACTGAGGTGGCCATTCTAGTGCCTTAGCTGGAATTCATAAGACCCTGGAAAGCATCTCACAAGATAAAAATGATGGCCCTCTGACTTGAAATCTTAGAAGGGCTGGTGTGGCCGGAGCAGAGGGTGCTCTGGACTATAGGTTAAAAGGAGGGGGATAAAGACCCAAGAGAAGCTGACAGGAGGGTTGTGGGACCAGCCACCATCATCAAGAACATCTATTCTCCTAAAGTGCCTGGGTAACACAGAACAGCTCTAGAAACTTTCAGCTTGACCTGGAGTAGAGAGGACACGGAGAGCTTTCTAGACAGATGACATGCTGGTATTTTCTATTAAAGAACCGATTTCTTGAATTTTCTCCCTTAACTTCTTTTTTCTTCTTTTACCTGACAAGGTTTTATTTCTGATATCATTTGTGGTGATGCTGGGACCAACTTTTCAAAAAAGCCTGTAAGGAAGACCTGTGTTTTGGTTTAGGTACTCGGAAGATGGGTTATATAAAGTTTTTACCAGAGTGAATTAAACTGCTCCCATTCCCCTTATCCCCCCAATCAAATATGACCCAAAAGCAGAATCAAAGCCAATAACTGAGCACCAGTCTCTCCACTTCTGGAAAACAAAACAAGCTACAGACTGGTGTGAATTAAGAGGAACCATGGTGACCTGAAAGTGTCGGGGAAAAGGACTGAGACAGGTTGGTCAAGGGGATGAGCTGAGGCTTTGAAGTTCTCTTATTTATTCTATTCATTCATTCATTTTATGTGTTCAATATATAATGGGCAAAGGAAAAATACTCAATAGAGATAGGAAGAATAGATTGCTATAGGATTAAGGGTGAAAGAGAAAATATATTAGTTTGAAGGAGATACAGTGTAAAGGCAAAGATTTTAAATTTGTAGATAGTCTGAGGGGAATACATGAGTGGAGAGACTGAGGATCCAGGAGTGACTAATGAAATAATATCCAGAGGATGTGTTAAGATTGTATACCTAGATGGAGGAGTTGGATTTGATAAGCCATAGGATGCTCTTTTCTTTGAGACAGATGGAGGAGATACTGCTAAACACCTTTGAGATTTTTTTTTCCAGTAGAGCCAAGGTATGTTGTTTATTAAATCATCTAAAATACTAATTAGCTTCATATATAGTGATGGATCATTTATAGAACGTTGTCATGCAATGGATAAACTATAAATCATTTAATGTTTCAATAACATTTACTTTGTGTTAAGATTTTGGGGTACAAAGCTGAGTAAGACCCAGTCTCTATCCTTGATGAACTAACAGTATAGTAGGAATAATAGGTATGTAAATAAATGTCTATAACGTGCTTAATGCAATGATCAAGCATGTGCTGGGTATTACAGGTACTCTAAGAGGAGGGCATCCTTCAGTGACAGAGTGTCTATTCATGTCTGTTTTTGGGTATACATGTTAATTTCAGAAAAGGAGTCTTGAAAGTGATGATACGTGAGGTGAACACATTTTAGAACTATACAATTTACTTTAAAAATTCACAGGTATATCACACAAGTTTATTACAGAAAATAATTTAAAAAGAAATTAAAATGAGTATCTTTTATCCAAAATACAGCATTGCCAAAGGAAAGAGTTTTGGACTTAGTGTCAGACTTTGATTTTTGGGTGTGTGTATAACTTTGGACGGGTTTTATCACATCCCTGGGTATCAATTTCCTCATCTGAAAAACAAAGAGGTTGGCCTCTAAGGCTGTTTCTATCCATGACAGTCTCTGAGTCTCTGAATATAAACACAAATTAAAAAGCACTGAGAGCATAAGTGATTTCTAATTGCTGAAGTGTGACAAATTTAAAAGAGGAAGCCAAAACTGTCTATGTAATTAGCTCTGACACACATCTCCCTTTATGACAAAGGTCAGTCACTTCAATTTCCTCTGTCTTGCTTGCTCCATTCCCAAAATGGGGATCACATTCCTGATACCTGCCTTTCTTTTCACGAATCTTTTGTCCAGATTAATAAGGACCTTATTTCCCTGAAGGAAATGGCTCACATGTTGAAGGTACTTTAATTCTTTTAGGCCGTTAGGGCACCATTTACTTAATTTGATTCCAAAGTGACAGCCATGTACTCTATTTTTTTTTTTTTTTTTGAAGCTCATTGCTTTAGCTTAAAATGCAGAAGTGGTATTCAGAAGAAAGAATATCAATAATTATAAAATCTCCTTAAGATACGCTGATAAATTTTTTTCCCCAGGTGTTTTTTCTCTTTAAAATATCATCATACTGTTATTTACAATAGGCATTTAATCTCCTCTCACACATCATCTATCGGATGGGAGATATATGGCTAGCTGGGAAAACTGGGAGTTCAAATTCTCATAGGGATTGATTCAGACTCTTAGGCCTCATTCTCCACCTTACAGTCTTTGCATTAGGGGATACACGACATGACTCAAAAACTCTTGCTATTAACTTGTTTTTCACTAGCAAGAAGGCAGAAATCAGGCACTGTAATTTACGTATGCCACTTGGAGCTATAATATTTGCTGAATGAATTCTAGTCAAAGAGCATCAATTTGGTGCAAACTACCTGCAAGACATTGTGCAAAGATGCCCTGAAAAGTTTACAGTTTAGTAGAATAGAAATCTGCGGGATCCTCCTCTCTCCAATAAGTGTTTACTTAGTGGTACGAAGAGCTATGGGAATTCAGAGGAGAGGCAGAATAATGGAGAAATAGCAACCTGTTAGTGGGCCTTCATTAGCCAAAATGAAATCTTCCCTTGCAAGTAGGAAGGGGGAAAAGCCTCTCTTGGATTTTTTCTTCCACTGACTGAAAGGAGACCTTAACTGTTGACAGTATAGTATGCCTGTATCCACCTCCCCAAATAGTGTCAAAGAGAAAGATTGTGTAGTTACTGGAATTATTGCAAACCAAGGCACTGATGAATTACTGCTTCCCTCCTTTCAATGTTTAACTTCCCCAGTTGGTACTCAGTTTAGGACTGCAAGATCTGAAGAAGAAATAAAATCTCCAGAAACTTTCAGATTAGGATTCAGAGCCTTGCATGGAAAACAGCAATTTCCCTTTCCTGCTCCTTTTCCTTCTTGACATCCCAGCCTCTTGACGAAGAATTACTGGCTGGTAGGAGAACAGATGCTAAAATAAAGAATTGACCATTTGAAGTCTTAGAAAACTTTCTAAATACATATATATAT
>NW_006436298.1:46512471-46522934 GCF_000325575.1 Pteropus alecto
TAATTTATTTCTGTTTGGCTCTTCTGCTTTTCAGAAACAATCTTAAAGAACAAATAACTGAAATGTTGGAAAAAGGAATAAGAAAAATACTCTAAAAATTGTTAATAGATGTTTATATGTCAGATAATGCCACATTATCTTTTAGAGTAGTTCTACGTATTTGCAAGCCCAATTGTATAGTATAAAATTCCTGTTCTACATACTTGCTAACATTCAATTATATATGACTTTTAAACTTTTGCAAATCTGTTGTGTGTAAAATGGTTTCCTGATACAGTATTAACTTGCATTTTTCTGATTATAAATGAGATTAAGCATCTTTTCATACGTTTATTTTCCTCTCTTATTATGTGCCTGTTTTTTTTTAACTTTTTTTCTTATTGTTGAGTAGGAATTCTTTCTACACTCTTGATCCTAATTATTTATATGTTATATGTATTGTAGCTTCTTTCTTTAAATTTGTGGTTTTTCTTTTCACTGTCTTTATGGCAAATGTTGACAAACTAGAATCCTTAATTTTAATGAAGTTAAATTAATCTTGTCTTTTGTATTTTGGGTTTATTACATCTTGTTTACAAAACCTTCCTTATCCTGAGATCATATTCTCCTATATTGTCTAACATTTTTATAGTTTTGCTTTATGATGTAAGTCTTTAATATCTCTTGAAATTGTTGTGTATAGTATAAAGTGGTCCAATTTTGTAGTTTTCTATGAAGATAAAATCAATTTTTTTAGCACTGTGTATTAAAAATCAATAATGTATGTCCTCACTGATAAGCCATGTCAGCTCTGATATAAATTAAGCTTCTATACAAATGTGGGTATTGTTGAAATAGGGCTACCAATATCACCAAGAGGAAAGACAAGCTGAGTATTGCTTACTGTGGTATGGGAGGACACCACCTCACAAAGCTTTCACTGCATCCTGAAGTAGAAAGGGAAAGTAAACACAAAAGTTATTGAGAATAGAAAGTTTGGTTTAAGGCTGATCTTTTACTGTGGAGACTTGATTAGGATGGAGAAAAGATCACAGTAGGTGAGAGTTGGAGGAAAAAACAAGGTGAGGATTTTGAGCAAGGCTTTCAAAGAATTTTAGAGTATAAACTATTGATGCTTTTCAAGCGTTGTTGGGTCACTGGGGAAAGGCTTCATAACATTGGTCTCATGGATCTGACACTGAAAGCACAGCAACAAAAACAAAAATAAACAAACCATCAAACTAAAAGTCTTTTGTACAATAAAGGAAACAATCAGAAGAGTGAAAAGGCAAACATAAGAATAGGAGAAAATTCTTTGCAAACCAGATATCTGGTATAGGGTTAATCTCCAAAATATGTAAGGAATTCCTGCGACTCAATAAATAGCAAACAAAAACAAAAACAAAACAACAATGACAAAAGAAAACCCTAATGACTGGCTTAAAAAAATGTGCCAAAGACTTGAATAGACATTTCTCCAAAGAAGACATATAAATAGGCAACAAGTATATGAAAAAAAAAAAGGTTAACATTACTAATCAACAAAGAAATGCAAATCAAAACCACAAGGAGGTATCACCTCATACCTGTTAAGATAGCCACAACAAAAACAATAACAACAACAACAAAAAAAACCCAGAAAATAACAAATGCTGGTGGGTGAGGACGTGGAGAAATTGTAACACTCGTGCACTGTTGGTGGGAACGTACATTGTACTGCCACTGTGGAAAACAGTATTGAGTTTCCTCAAAAAATTAAGACTAGAATTACCATATGACCTAGTGATCTTACTTCTGGGTATATATTCAAAAGAATTGAAAACAGGATCTTGAAGAGATATTTGTATATGTTTACTGCATTAGCCAAGAGGTGAAAGCAACCTAAAGGTGCATTAACAGATGAATAAAGAAAATGTGGTATATAAGTACAATGGAATATTATCCAAGAAATCCTGTCATATGTTACAAAATGGGTGAACCTTGAAGACATTATGCTAAGTGAAATGATAGTCACAAAAAGACAAATACTAGATGATTCTACTTATGTGAAATAGCTAAAGTGTTTGAACTCTTAGATACAGAAAGTAGAATAGTGGTTGTCAGGGGATGAAGGAAGGAGAAAAGAGGGGCTATTCAATAGGTATAGAGCTTCAGTTTTGTAAGATAAAAAACCACAAATGTGCATTAAATAAGCAATTATAAGCCCTTCGATTATGAGAACTGCTCAGTGTCCAGCATGGTGGCTTATACATTGACGTTCCATTAATGCTCGTTAGACTAAACTATAAGCGTTGCCAAAATGGAAGAAGGCAGTTATTTATGAATTTATAGATTAGAATAATACTTCTCTGCATTTAAAAATGCATTCCTTTTCCCACCAAGCACGATAGTTCTCATTTTCTTTCGATGTTATTTGAAATTTCAAAATAAATGCTATAGCATGAGTAACAATATCTGTACAATGGTGATTTTTGAATATGTCTTGTCAGACTAGACACATGCCCATCTCTCACTGATTCTGAAACAGTCCCTTAGCTAGCATATTCCCAAGCTCGGAAGTTCTGCTGGATTCTAAAGCAGATATGACAAATAAAGGCATATATACTTGTCATTCCCCCTGCCCTTTTTAAATCCATGACAGACACGGACCATGTCACTTTCTTTTCTGATGAGCTCAAATGTAGTACCTGAGCTCTTCTCAACACAGCCCTCCACATGGCCACACCGATGAATTAGAGTTAGCATGCAAAATGAGATCAACTTTCCATTCTTGGTTTCGGGTATAATTTCCAGGTATCTGAATTTACATGTAAGGGTCTATCAATCAAAATAATGTGCATGCCAACATAGCACATAGCACATTCAGACAGAACTCTGAATGGAGCTGTTCACTCAACTCTACTTACTCTGGGCACTGAGAAGTCTGGCGCAAGCATCTGCATATTATAACATAAATATTCTGTACTTTGGAAATATCTTTTAAAAATGATAAAATTATATTTGGAGTAAGTAAATATATACCCTATAATTTAAACTCTTTATCATTTACCATATGTATCTATATTATAAAATATAAAGAACATACAATGAATTCTGCTGTCAGCCTTTGGTTTTCTCCCAGTATGGGACTGTAGTTATGGAACCCAAAGGAATGCATGTGGGACAGTATCCATGTGTATGCATGTGCTCCACAACACTTATGTGCCATAGGCCAAGTGCATTGAACATCTGCTTCTTACTTCAGGCCTCAGGAGTTTGTGTTTTTTGTTTATCTTTGCTAGGAGGAAGTACCTCTATCCTTTGCATCTGAGAATACTACGTTCATGGTCTGTCTGACAATAGCATTTTTCTGACCTGTATTAACAGCAAGACTTTTAACACTAATTGAGCTGTGTATATGCATATGCATGAGTGTGTGCATGTGCGTGTGTGTGTGCGTGTGCGTGTGCGTGCGCGTGTGTGTGTGTGTGTGTGTGTGTTGTGAGGGAGGGATGTTAGGCTGGGGGAACAAATATAGAGAGAAAACACACATTAAAACTTATTCTTTTAATTCAAAAAATGTTACTAAGCACTGCGATAGGAGAGGCACTTTTTAGATTCTAGGAAGTCCCTGCCCCTCATGCACTTGACATTGTTGTCAACAGGAGATAAGAATGAACAAATAAGTAAGTAAAATACACCATGTGTTTGTGGAGGATGTTATTTAGAAAAATAACGCAGTGAGAAGGGATAGGTTATGTCTGAGCGAGGTTGTTATTTGTTATAGGGAGGTCTCAGAATGTCAGCAACGACATCTGGGCTGAGACCTGAAGGCAGTGAGGAACGGAGCCTATAGATGGATTCCTGAGGGAAGAGCTTGCGAGCAGAGGCCATAGGTTGGAGCATGCTTAGCTTGTTTGAAGAAGATAAGGAGGTAATGTGGCCATGAGATTGAGTGAAGGGACAGTGAAGGGAGAGGACGTCACAGAGTTGGGGAGGGACAGAGCTGTCAGCCCACAGGTCATTCTAGCACCTTGATTTTCTTGAGATGGTAAGAGGGTTTTGTGTGTATGTTTGTGTGTGTGTGTGTGTGTGTGTGTGTGTGTGTGTGTGTGTGTGTGTTTGAGGAGTGGCATAATTGAAGTTATGTGTTAAAAGGATCCCTTTAGCTGTTACCTCAATGAATCATCCTGCCACAGAAGGCCTTTTGGTGACATTTAACTCCACTGTGCTGGAGCTTTTCTGAGCATATTTCTGGGGCACACAGGGATAATGGGAATGAGATCCAGCTGGTGCCATTTGATGGTTAACTTCTTGCTCTACTATAGGGGGAAATATCTGTGCTCCCAAGAAACCTGTATAGACACCATATGTTTCTCAGGAACAGCAAAACGTGGCTGCTTGAAGTCTTCACTGAATCATCCTATCACCTATGACAACCAGTTTTTTTGATGTATGAACAACACTCCAGAGCACTATACTTCTGTTATCTTTACTTGGCCTTTGTCATTTCTGGTGGTAACGGCCTCCTTTCAAAGTCTGGCTGTCAGGGCAGCTGCCCTGGACAAGGTCTGTGTTAAATAGCACTTTGTGTGGCTGAATGACCACCCAACATATAAACAATAACAAGGCCTGTTCACTCTACAGTTGGTTATGAAATCTGGAGAGGTTCTGCCCTGCGCAGCAATCATCGAAACAAAGTCTGCCCATTCAGTCTGCAAAAGGTAACTCTCCCTGTTCCAAGCTGGCTTTATTGTGGAAAATAGTCTTGAGACTTTGAAGTTGGTCATGGATGATCTTTTTTGGGGGAGAGGGTGGTGTTCATTAAATTTTCCACCGAAATCTAAAGCCAGCAAGCAACACAAAAGCAGATTCCTCTAATACAGCTGACTTCCTCACCAAGCTACGTATAATAAACTGCCTGTTAAAATGTACAAAATTGTCTATGACTTGTCTCTTTTATCTTAAGTGTAGGCTCAGGGCCTCAGATTCATATAAATATAGTTAAATCTGACAGACCTTTTAATTTCAAGGGTGAGATTCTCTGGTTTTCCTGGTGTCCTCCCTCCTAAATTCACTAAAACATTACATATATATATATAATGTGTGTGGATTATATGATGTGTGGATTATTAGATGTGTGGATTCAGCATCGACTGTTTTTTCCTCTTTCCTCCTGCACACATCTTTATACCACCTTTTCAATTTAACTGAAAGTAGATGGGAAAGACAGAGGGAGAGAGATTAGAACTGTCAGACCTTTAAAATGGGAAGCATCCTGGCAGACTAAAAGACAAAAATAAAGCAAGACTGTTACTGCTATAATTTCACTGAGGGTAGGTGTCTTTTTTTCCCTGTTGTTTTGCAAGCTTGGCATTATGAAAGAAAAATAGAATGTCAATAAATTCAACTTTCAACATCTATTCCATGAGTTATTTCCTAGTAGGAAAAAAATTGAACAAGCCTAGGCAGTCTAGAGGGAGATCGTGTAAATGACTTGTAACTAAGAGGATATGACCCTCTGCATAATTCATAATCATTAGTCTAAGTGACACTTCTGCAGTCACTCTGCCAGGGCACTCCGAAATGGCGGGGCTGAAACTCAAATAGCCCACTCAGCAGCAGTCCCTGAATGATCAGGTTTCTCTGAAAGACAACTTCCGGAAAGGCTAGATTTGGGCCGTAGGATTTTTTTTTTTTTTTTTTTTAAACAGAAGATGCTGGCTCAGCTTCATCATGTGTGCAATTTAAGGGTTGCTCAAGTGATTTTTTAAAACTGCATAAAAGCAATTCTGCTGTGCCTGGGAGACAGTATTACTATAATGTTCTGTGCATACATCTGCATGATTTCTCAGAGCTAATTCAAATTTAATGCATTGGTAATTCCTTTTCTGCCGGAGCCACCCAGCAGTAATCTGAAGGTTATAGAATGATCTCCTAGCTCAAATAACACTTTTAGACTAGCATAAATGGAGAGGCAGGAATATAATGGGTGGAATTAGGCTTGCAATGATACATTCTACCCTCATTACCACTCTGAGTGAGGCTGACCAGAGTTTAGAGTGTTTTTAGAAGTATAATCATAATAGAGTTTTAATAAAATGAGTCAAGCTATAGTGGTCTTTTATCAGAAATGATATAATAACCAAAATGATGGCATATGAACAACGGAGAAAATATTTTGCTAACAACTAAAAGACCATTTTCAGGGTAAAATTAAAGCTTTGATTAAAGCAATTAGAAGAACCAACTCACAAATCTTGGGGAAACAGAGAATAATAATTTAGTTTGGATGTCATAAAAAAATTGATATATAATTAAAGTCCATATGAATAATAAAAAGAGTAAATTAAAGAGTATTTTTTCAAAGTTTTAATAAACTTTTAAATTTTACAATAAAATTAGATTTTAATGGAAAAAATGTGAAGATACTACAGAGTTCTCAGAGGGCCCAGGCCCAGTTTCTCCAATTATTAATATTTTACGTTACTGTGGTGCATTTATCATAATGAATGAACCAATTATTAATACATTATTATTAATAAAAACCCACACTTTACTCAGATTTCTTTAGTTTTAATCTAATGTCCTTTTCTATGTTCCACTATTCCCACCCAGGATTGTCTTCTATCTTATAATATTTAGTTGCAATGTTGCCTTAGGCTCCTTTTGCCTGTGACAGTTTCTTAGACTTTATTTTTTGATGACCTCGACAATTTTGAGGAGTATTAGTCAGGTGTTTTGTAGAATGTCCCTGAATTGGGACTTGTCTAATGTTTTTCTCATGATTAGGTAAGGGTTATAGGTTTTTGAAAGACTGTAGAGGTTAAGTTCCATTCTTATCACATTACATCAAGGATATATGCTATCAGCATTACTTATCACTGTTGGTGTTAACCTTGACCACCTGGCTGAAGTAGAGTTTTCCAAGTTACTCTTCCCCGCCGCCCCATCTGTACTACATTCTTTGGAAAGATGTTACTATGTGCAGCCCACAGCTGAGGGGTGAGGAGTTACATTCCATCTTTTTTGAGGGTGGAAGATCTATCCGAGTTATTCGGAATTCTTCACAGATTTATTTATTCAATTATGATATTGATAAGGATTCATTAATGTTTATTTTATATTTTGGGTTATAATTCTATACTACATTATTCTGTTGCTCCAATTGTTATAATTTTGGCCATCTGGAACTTTTTCAGTTGGCCTCCATGTCTCATGTCCCTTTGACTTGACCCCATTTTTTTCTATATACTTTTTTTAGCACTACAAGATGCTCTGATGTCATTTTGTATATTTCTTATTCAAGTCCTAGAATCAGCAATTTCTTCCAGGAACCTCATTCTTTTTATTGGAGAACAGACTCAGGAAACAAGATCTGGGCACTGGTTGCTACTGGGATGTCTTTTCTTCTACGTCCTCTCAGCTGACAGAGCAAGGACATATATGTGTAAATACTAACTCGTGTACATTTACATATCTGTAAATATTCTTATATATAACCATCTGTGTCTATATTAAGCTAACATGAGTTCATTCTCAGGTCTCCAAATCTAATACTCATGGATCATGGCAGATTCCTCCCTTGCTTATCTGTAACCTGCCACTTTAACAGTGAGAAACTTGGATAATTAGAGAGTATTTTCACCACGTATTTTGTGATCTAGATGACAGAGTTTGTAACTCAAAGTCTTCCCTATCTGACTCTGGTTATAGAACATTTTTTTACTTCCTACTCAACAGATTGACATTACCCAAAAATATAAAAGCAATGAATGAGCTCATAGGCAATTTCCGAAGTGAGTCCATACCAAAGACTGAACAGGAGTCTTCTTATCCTTAAATGTGATTCCCTCAAGGCTTAAAAAATTGTGAAAGAGATTGCACTGCCATTTCTTGCTTTATGGTGGTTAAACAAAAGCATTTGGCTTCAAGTATTGTCAACCTAGTAAACTTTGTAGAAATAAAATCACTAAAAGCTGTTCTTCCCTGAAACCAAGTATTACTCATTGGCAGATGTTATCTGTTAGCAAAAGGATTGCAACCAGTAAATGCTGAGGATCAAGGTCCTACTTAATACAAAAACCTGACATCATCTGTGTCACTTACAAATCTGGTATTAATTATTTGATAAGCTTGGGGCTGATTTTGTAACACAGACATTTTGTTGTATGAATGGTGAATGTCAAGGATGACTTATTACTCTGAACACATCTAAAAAGAAGGCTAATATGATTTCTTATAGGAAAGACCCAATGGCAGCTGCACCAGACAGTCAATTACACTGTTGTGTGCATTGCACAGACTTATTTTCCAGAGCCAGAGAAAAAGAACAAGGCACATGAACATCTTCACAGTGATGCTGTTTTGGCTTCTCTGACTTTTGGATTACAAGTCTAAGAAATGAAAAAGCAAAGAGGAAAAGGAAGATTCTTGCTTAGCAATCTGAAAGTATGGTTTTTTAGCCTCCATAATGAATTCACGAAAAGGTTTAAGTCTACAAAATAACCCTTTAATAGAACATCAAAGTGAGGCCAGGAGAGGAATATCAACATTATTATCATTTAACACGGCTAGATTTTGTATCAACAACTTTATAAAAAGAAATCTCAGAACCGAAGTTGTACAATACATTGTTTTTTTCTGTGTGAATGCAAGACATGTTGCATGTAGCTCATTATGGAAAAAACAAAACAGAACAAAAAGCAAATTTTGTGAGATTGACTAAACATAGTACAAAAGTAGTCCCCTAAAGTCCAGTTTAATTTGAGGTTTTTATTCCCAAAAGAGGAGCAATCTTTGAATTAACCAGAGGTAAACTGAAGGCAAGCTTGTGTTCCCTGAGACCTTACTGACTGTCTGCAAGAGCAGAGATTTATAAAAGGAAATGGTGTCTCTGGCAGAAACAATCCTTTTCTGCTCCTGATTGATCTTTTCTCTGAAAACTCCCAACTGTCCATATCCTATATGGACAATTGGCTAAATAACATTGTTACAGAGAATACAGTTTTGTTTCTAGTAAAGCCATATATCATGTGGCAAACGAGGCACCTTTGTTTTTGTTTTTTGATTTGTTTGTTTTGAACAAAAGTACAGGTTTTCATGGTGGTGTGGGGGTCAGTGAGGCAGGGTTAACAGAATATACCCAGTGTTTCACAAGTAATGCTGAAGATCAATCTGCCCTTGAGACTTGGTGTTAGAATGAAGTCACATGCACGATTATACAGTGACATACAAAGGCCATGGGCTGTTGTGTGTCCTGTCATACATGCACCAGTAACTCACACCTACACAGAAACCTGCACTGGAGATTCTAGTGTCCCTTTGAAAACAGTGTTTATTCTTTCTGGGTTTCCATTACCACTCAAAACAGTAATGACAAAGTAAGAGCCCATATAGTTGCTGTAAAGTCAGGGCGTGGTAAATATTTGAATATATGAATGACATGAAAGTTAACCACTTTTATTAATCTGACCCGATGTTTTGTAGTTCAAGTAATGATGTTGATTTAATAGGAAGAAATACATTTTTGAGATATCATTATTAATATATTGATTTCAGAGAGTTTATATGGCTAACTATGTATGGCAATGCCTTTCCCATCATTCGTACTCCATGTATGAGAGCTTCCATTCTTATCCCTCTTAACTTTCTTGGGTAAGTTGATACTAAAGCTTGAAGGACAAACTTCCCATCAAATTATTTTTTATTCTATATGCCTCAAGAATAACAACATGGTAATTAAGAATATAGGTCAAAAACATAATAAAAGTAAAATGACAAAAATAATAAAATATGATAGTCATTTTCCTTTCCATTTTATCATCTAGATTTACCAAGACTTTAAAAACAAAAAAAATTCAGTCCCAGGATAAGTCTAAATTTATTAGCATAGTATAAAAATTTCTTCAGTCTGTGCCTAGACCTATTATGAAAAGATGCTCTATCATACTTTTTTAAAAGAAATAGAAATAAAATAACCAAGATATAAATATGCCCTACACCATCCCCCCAAACTCCTTAACTTGCTACTTTTTATATGATTCATATATTTTTATCTCTCGGCACATAATGCTTTCCTCCCCCTTTGTCAATCTGGTAAACTCTCCTCTTATCATTTCATATCAACTCAAATAGTCTAAGTCTGTTGTGTTCTTGGTATATTCAGCGTTTAACCAATGCCTACTAAATGTTACATGGCATCCATTTTTTCCTGGTAGTGTTCTAAGTATTATGACACTATTTAAAATATGCTTAATACTAAGAGATAAAGGATGAGGTTTTTTTTTTTCTATGAACTTCTATTGGTGAAATTTATGACAGTAGCTTTGGTTTGTGTAATGAATCTGTGACATTCTGAATTTGAAGACACTTCATAGCAATAGCATAACGATACTCATGTCCCTATTTATATCTTACAGAGCCACCTAGATAGTCTACATGTCCATCCTCCCCTATGTGAAATACTTCTCCATGCTTTTAATGAGCATTTAACTTGTCAGCAG
>NW_006436298.1:46523001-46530933 GCF_000325575.1 Pteropus alecto
GAGTGTGATAGCAGAACTAAGGGAGAAGTAATGGAGTGCACTGCATGAGAAATTTACATTATTATCTGGCAGTAGATTGGTTTACTTACTCTGTACTCACTAGCTCTGTCCCTTGATAATCACCTTCACACTCAGCTGCACTTCAGAGCTTGTTTACCATGTTGCAATGATGTTTACTCCCTAAGTTTATTTGATGTTGGCCATTTGAAAACATTATCATTTAAATTGGTTCCTGTAACTAATGAGCATATGTTTCATATGTGTTTCACAGGAATGAGCCAGTGGAAGCATCAGTGTGAGAGGACTGTTTTGTAGGCAGTCATTTTAGCCACGGTATAATGGCAAATTTTAAACTGCTTGGGTGCTAAGGGGAGAGAGCCCCTCTGGCATGAAATAACAGAATTTTGTGGGGATAAAAGGAAAATGAAATCAAAGCTGAGATAATTATACACTAACTTAAGAGAAATCTTGAGTGCCAAATGCTTAAAACTTGCTTTGGGACATTTTGAACCTATTGAATGACATAACAATTCCCTTCAGACTTGCCGGAGGGAGATTACAGGAATATCAGATTCCTTTCTATAACAGTAGATTGCTGTCGTGGGTTACACTAGTGAAAGTGCGTGGAATATACTTATCTGTAATGACACTGTGGAGGCTAGTGCTTGGTACCCAAATTAACCCCCTTAAACTTTCAGAACATGAAATAGCTGCACTGAAAGCAAAGAGAAAGAGGAAGGTAATTAGGAATGAGATATAGAATCTGAAATGAAATTCTACAGAACCAGACTAATTTTAAAAATTGAAATGAATATCCGCCATTCACTATCTCTTCAGTGCTCTTCAGGGATGCACACTCCCTTATTTCCCTGGAGAATCAGGTTCTCCCTCAGGCTCAGCTCAATGTTTTGGATAAGGTTGACTTCTTCCCTGACCAGAAGTGGGCAGGTAAGTAAGGCCTGGCCACTCAGAATCTTGCATTCTTTAAGCCACAGAGACTGGCTCAGGGATGGGTGTGTGACCCAGCCAGAGCCAATGAAATTCAGGATATTTGGCAGGGATCACTGAGAGAAATGTGTGCCCCTTTTCTTGTAGATCTGAAACTGAGATAGTATAGCTCTGACAGCCAACAGGGATAAGAGTTGAGCCAAGATAAGGAGAAGGATCAGGTCTTGTGGCATTGAGACCCTGAATCAAGCCACAGATGAAGCTACATTTACCCAGGACTTTTTAGTAACATGACCCAATAACTTGCCTTTTTGTGTAATTGGGTTTAGCTAGTCTTTCCTGTTATGTGCAATGAAAAGTGTTCTGATGTATGATAATACGTTTAGATCAATGTTTCATTTAAAAAATATACACAATTGAAATTTCATGGTCTTATAAGCACTGAACTTGGTACTCTCTAAGGTTCTTTCTTCTCTCAAGGACAGCTGAATCTAGAAACTAATCCTACTGTCAATGAACTATAAAGAAAGAGATTAGACTATAGCTGCAAACAATACAACTGGCATTGCTGCTTTTTTTTTTTTCTATCATCTTTTCAGTTATGGATGGTATGTCCATTACCTATACATATGTACATGTAAAATGTCAATTATACTCCTTTTGCTATAGTGAGTGTGGCAACAGACTCCTTATTGAGCAAGCATGGGTTTAACACTTGTAACAGCCTTTTAAATGAGTGAAATGCTTTATCTTCTTTATTTGGTCAAAAGGCTACAAAAGTTTAAATGATATTGGCATTTCAGCTATGTTATAGATATGTGTTATATCTAAAGCATTTCTTGGCAAGTATTTATGACTATGAAA
Organism: Pteropus alecto; assembly: GCF_000325575.1. NCBI lineage: Eukaryota > Metazoa > Chordata > Mammalia > Chiroptera > Pteropodidae > Pteropus > Pteropus alecto. The sequence goes on from NW_006436298.1 coordinate 46,524,814, forward strand.
TACACTAAACAAAATGTACACTTATTGACTTGAACATGATTTGTCATTGTACAATGCAACTTTTCAAGCACTTGGCTACAATAAAATAACATTCATAAGGCTAGCTCGGGAACTGGATTTTCATTAATAGCTTCTAAATGTTGCTCTAGAAAAAGAGAGTTGTGAGTAGGAGATGCTAATGGAATAAATGTTTGTGCCCTTCCCACCCTAATTCATATGTTGAAACCTAATTCCCAGTGTGATGATATTTAAAGGTGAGGTCTTCAGGAGGGCAGAACTCTCATCAATGAGATTAGTGTCCTTACGAAAAAACAAAACCTCAGAGAGCTTCCTTGCTTTTTCCACCCTGTGAGGACACAGCAAGAAGTTAGCGGCCTGCACTGTGAAACAAGACCCTCACCAGAACCTAATCATGCTGGCATCCTGATCTTGGACTTCCAGAACTGTGAGAAATAAATCTCTGTTGTTTATAAGTCACTCAGTCTATTGTATTCTGTTGTAGCAGCCCAAGCAGACACTGGAGACATACAATTATGTTCATAAAAACACTATTTGTAAAAGCAAAAAAGAGGAAACAAATGTCTATTACTAAGAGAACCAATAGTCATATTCATATAAAGATATGTTATATTGCTATGAAAACAAATGAAACACAGTTACATTCAACAATAAGAATAAATCTATGAAACAAGGGTGAATGAATAAATAAGTCCACATAGATGACCTAGGTACATATTGGAATATCACTTCTAGAAGCTTAAAGATTAGCAAAACTAAGCAATATATTGTTTAGAAAGATACATGTGTTGATTTTCTCTTTAAAAAGAAGAAAAACAAAGGCAACAGAAGCAAAAATATACAATTGGGACTATATCAAACTGAAAATCTTCTGCACAGAAAAGGAAATCATCAACAAAATGAAAAGGTAAACTACTGAATGGGAGAAAATATTTGTAAATTACATATCTGATAAGGGGTTAATATCCAAAATATACAATGAACTTAAACAACTCAATAGCAAAAGAACCCCAAACAATATGATTAAAAGGTGTGCAGAAGATCTGACTAGACATTTTCCCAAAGATGACGCACAGATAGCCAATAGGAACATGAAGCGATGTTCAACATCACTAATCATTAGGGAAATGCAAATCAAACCACAATGAGATTTCACCTCACCTCTGTTAGAATGGCTGTTATCACAAAGACAAAGAAATAACAAGAGTTGAGGATGTGGAGAAAAGGGAATCTTTGGGTACCAGTGGTGGGAAAGTTAATTGGTCCAGCTTCTATGGAAAACAGTATAGAGGTTCCTCAAAAAAAAAAAAAAAAAGGAATTACCATATGATCCAGCAATTCTATTTCTGGGTACAGTAAGTCATCATTTAACGCCATTGATAGGTTCTTGGAACTGCAGTGAAATAACATATAATGAAACCAATTTTACCACAGGGCAAAGATACAGACAAGACAAGTTTCTACAGCATCTCTTCAATGTTATAATGAGGCAGTGTTGAATGAAACATTATTTGAGGACTTGCTATATTTATCTAAAGGAAACAAAAACATTGACTCAAAAAGATATATGTACCTCTATGTTCACCGAAGCATTGTTTATAATAGCTAAGCCATTCGCAACAACATGGATGGAACTTGAAGGGTATTATGCTATGAAATAAGTCAGACCAAGAAGGAAAATACTCTATAATCTCACTTATATGTGGAATCTAAAAACAGACTAAAACCTCACAAGCTCATAGATATAGAGAACAGATTACTGGTTGCCAGCGGCAGGAAATGGGGATGGGTGAAAGAAGTCAAAAGGTACAAGCTTCCAGTTATAAAATAAATAAGTCAGTGGGGTATAATGTATAGCATGGTGACTACAGTTAATAATACTATACTGCATATTGCTAAGTGTAAATCCTAAAAGTTCTTATGACAAGAAAATAAAATTTGTAATTTTGTATGGTGACGTATATTAACTCCATCTTATTATAGTGACCATTTTACAATATAAATATCGAATCATTATGTTATATACCCGAAACCAATATATCGTTATATGTCAATTATACCTCAATTAAAATAAGGCAAAGAAATCATAAAACCAAATTCAAAATGATAGGTACCTATTTGGGGGCAGCGAATTGGAAAGGGCACGGTGAAGAGCAGAGAGGCAGCTACCCATGACATCGTAGATGTTAGCAATGGTATAGGTTTGGGGTTTGCCGGTGGCATCACTGTTTATCTTAATTTTATCCTTTGTAGTGTAAATACTTGTTATATGTATTCCTTTGTATGTTTCAAATATTACACAATAAAAAATCTTAAAGATGCCTGCCTAGCATCTTTATGTATATGTATATGTGCAAATAGCTTCAACTATATAAATGTAATAGTTAAGGCATTACTTGCTGACATACATGCAAGTAGGTACATTGCATTTGAAAATTCATAGGCAAAATTTAGTGACAATTCAAAATATATTAAAATTTAAGATTTAATTTGGGTAGAAATAAACAGATTCACAATTTCAGAATTATCCCTAACATCTCAAATGCTTCCCTTCCCATTTTTTGACACATATCAAACTACTGGCAAAAGATAGAATATTGGTAAAGAATACAAGAAAATCTAGTAGCTACTTTTTCTTCCCAAAATTTACTTAAAGCGTGAATTTAACTATTTCTGGTTTGGCAGGTATAACCTTTTTCCTTTCATTTGCTTTGTTAGGAATCATTTTCTTAAGCAGAATATTATGGAAGCTTAAGAACAAAGGCTCCATATCAACCGACCCAGGGTTCCAATAAATGCCCTGCCATTTATTGGTTATGTGGTTTCATTGCAAGTTATTTAACCTCTTTAAACTTCACTTTCTTCATCTGTAAAATGAGGTTGGTAATAGTACCTCCCTTGCTGAGTTATAAAGATTAAATGAAAAGAATGCCTATAATAAAAGCAAATGTCTATAATAAATTTGGTTGCAGGCCTGGCAGCTAATAAACATGCAATAGATTTTAATTATTATAATTATGTCAGCAAGCATACAGTAAAGGTGGTAAAAAATTAATCTTATATATCAGAGAAAAATATCACTTTGCTTCTCAAGATTAAGACCTCAGATGCACACTTACATTTGACTTCTAGAAAGTGTTAAAAGAGAGCCAAACACACCCATTGCAGGGTTTCCTCCTTAAGCTTGCAACACTTCCCTTGAAGTTAATGGGTGTTTTATACAGGAAGAGCAAGGCGTTTAATAAATCTAATAACAAACCTATCGACACTTATTTTCCATGACTTAGGACACATGAAAGCTTAAACAAAAACTGGTAACAACAGAATTCTATGGGACTCTGAAATTCTAGGCCAATATCTAGCATCTACTATATGAAAATATCAATGAAAAAAAACCAGCTTTGTTAGCACGCACACGCGCACACACACACACATACACACACCCACCCACGAATGATTCTCTTGTAACATTGTACAATTCCTATTGTATGCCTCAGCAAACAGCTCATAGTGATTTAAAATAATTCAACAGCCAAACAACAACAAAAAACCAATGTAATAATGGCCTTGGAGTGAAAAATGAGATATCTCAATAATTTAACAATATCCCAAAATAAAGAGATGCATTCTTAAAGAATCACATAAAATAAATGTGAAATACTATTTGTTTTATTCAAAAATTGCAAATATTTATATAAAATTTAATTCATCAATCTGTGTAAAAATTTGCCACTTCTGCTAACAAATATAGATGTTTTCTCTGTGATTTAAATACATTGTAATTTTGCAATGGGTAATGGTGAGCTATCGCAAATTTGCCTAAGGGAAAAATATAATCAACAAATCAGAAATATTTAGTTGTAGTTGCAACTAGTTTTTTTTTTTCCCCAATAAAGAAGTAACTCTTCTATTGATTTGAATGTCAGAATTTTAAAAAAGTTAAAAACAGATCCAGTGAGTCCTACACAGTGCCTTCCTTGTGGTAGTATAATATATTCATTTCTTACAGTCACCAAATACTGTGTTCAGGACTTTTCTACTATTTTGCCATAAAATTAGTTAATTAAAGCTGTATACAAGAAAGAATTAGTGAATCAGGTTTTCAGCGGTCCATCAGTGGGTGTCCTGGAAAGTGACATTTGTGCGAGGTGTTCCACCAAAGCTTTCCAAGGATTGGCTTAACTTCTAATTCAATACTTGAAAAAGAGCCTCATTATCTCCCCTGATAGTTGGTACATTTCTTAAGGTCAGGGACTCGTCTTACATATTCTGTATCTCCAACATATAGCCAAATGCCTGGCACTAGTCCTCAAACTTTTGTTGTTTTGTAAAACAGAACAAAAGAAAGCAACAACAGCAAGATAATGTTCTGGATTTTCAGACTTGTTATTGAAACGAGTTCTATGCAGCTAATGAAAGGCAAAAAATGGACGGAACTGTGGGTAACTTGGGTAAACGTTACACTCCATTCAATGCTTTTACATGTGTCTGCTGCAGTCTGGACATGGAGTTGGTCCCAGGCACAAGCAAATTGTGTTCCAATCATGTACACTTGTAGTTTGCTTTGTGCTGTGAAGATCTATTTATAGTCTTGATAGGGTGGCAAAATAAAAATTTAGTTGGTCTTCTTTCCCAAGGGTGATTATAAACCAAATTGAAGTATCTCTGAAGTTCAGGAAAGTTCACTCAAGCTTTCCTTTGTTGCCTTTGTTGTACTTTCTGACCTTCCTGAGTTCACCAGGGTTTGATTTCAAGTAGATTCAGTGATGTAACAAGACAGTCTTTATTCTAATTTCCAGCTGGATAAGTCAGAGAGTGTGGTGCAGTTTGGTGTGATTTACAATGTGAAATCTGCCTCAAAGAGGATCGTAAAGGTGGAGTTGTCAGATGATTGATTCAGAATTAAGCTGGGGTTGCATGTTTTGTAACTTCTGGGTTTCTAGTAAAAAATAAGTTTCTCTTCCCCATTTTTACAAACTGAATGAAAGTCTGTTATTTCTCTGTGGTTTCCTGACTGCCACAATCGCAACAGACTTCCTTCTGCTTGGCTTTCTCCACTTAACGCTGACATTTTGAGCTTTAGCTATAATTATCTGACTGACTTGGAAAGCAATCTCAAGTAATCTCAATGTGGGTAATGTGTTTGTGTCGATGTGTGTATGTATATGTGCACATGTGTATAAATCAATGGACATTTTGAGCAGATAGGGATTATACTCTAGTATTCTGTTTTCACTATCTAAATCCTGCTTGGGACAACAGGGACAACCTCACGAATTTGAAAAGCATGGATCACCACCATGATCTGGACAAGTTTGGGTTATTTGATATTTTATTTAAACAACAGGAGGGTATCTATTTCACTAGGGAATCAGAGCTACTTAGAATGGTGAATCATTTTGACTCAACTCATATTGACTTAATGATGTTCTTCTGTTTATTTTTATAATCGAGTGAAAACGGACTGTTCACAACAAACATAGCTTGTCTCCCATCATCCGTCCCAATTCTAATTTCTAATTCCCTTTGCTATAATGAGTTCCAAGAAGATCTGTATGAGCCCATCCTGACCTTTATTTATTTATTTATTTTAATATAAGGATGACAGGATACTGTTTTGTGAACAGTATCTTTACATTCTGATGTCTAACTTGGAATCCAAAAAGGTCCATAAATTTGAGTCTAAGTAAAATGATAGACTTGCAAACTAGTAATTTATGAACCGGGTCATCACAGGCTTATAAAACTATGTATAGATGTGTGTAAATGTGTATATAGGTCCTTTTTTTCTTCTAAATGATTGGTAAATTACATACAGGCCTTATTTAAGCTCCTCAAGGAATTGCTACTTGTCTTTGTATAAGCATGGCCACCCAGCAGTCTTCCTCAGGAGCAGCAGTAATGGGATCCATTCAAGGATTGCCTAGGATATCAATATGCAGGCTTTGCCTAGCTACCAATACAAATTTAAATTCCAGAGCGTTTGAGGTTATGGGGATAAATAATGTATTTCTCCACTGAGAATACATTAGTTTCATTTCTTGCTTTGAAGTGAACTGTGGTAAATTTTTTTCTGTAGTGGCAGGTACTTCTTAAAAATGG
>NW_006436298.1:46530996-46540721 GCF_000325575.1 Pteropus alecto
AAGCAAGAGCAAGGGATCTTTCTTGAATGTCAAACACTATTAGGTGCTTTACATTTTGTTGTCTGTGCAAGTCCCCAAAACAGTTCTGTGAAATAATAAGACTTCTTACTGATATAGACGCTGAAGATCAAGGTACTAAGTCACCTACCTGAAGCCACAAAGGTAATTGAAGGAGTGAAATCTGCGTCCAAGTCTGATTCACCAGCTTGGTTTTTTACACTGCACTATGCTGTGTCTGCAGGTCTCTTGCTGGGGTTGGGGCAGAGGGGATGTCTCCAAATCTCAGTATAAAGAAGTGAGGTATGACAAAGAGCCTGTTTAAGGGCGATGGTTAGTCATAATTTAGGGTGACTGGAAGAAGTGGTGCTTCTCTCCCTTTTGGGGGGCATTTTTTTTAATTTTAGCAATGTGTTCTAATGCTAAGCCCTTAAACAACCTGCATTAATTATATTTTTTAATATAATGAAAGAAAATGCCATGTGTATGGGGTAATTTTCTTACTTAAATTTGAGAGAAGCTCTAGCATCCACGTTGAAACTAAGCAGAATCCTTGACAGGAACTTTTTGTTTCTTATGCCCAGAGGGCTGGTTTTGTGATAAATCAATGAAGAAGTAAATTAGCATACATGATATGTTGCAAACCATAAGACATAATCTAGTAACAAACTACAATTGATCATGTGATTTTCTCTTTCCTTCTTTTACCTCTGGGAGACATTTTGGTTTTGTATGGTGTGCTTCTCACAGACAAGTAGTTGTTCTCTCCCTTACTTTTTTATACACACACACACACACACACACACACACACACACACACTTTTATTCTTGACTTCATTTTTAAAAGACATTGAGTGTGGAGAGCAAAGCAGCATAAGTGGCAGGCTGATGAGGGGAATGAGAAGGGACAGAATCAGGTCGGGAACCTGGATATCATAAACTTAATAGGCATGATTGTCGAATAAAACATTGGTAGGTTTTTAAATTACTATTATAGGGTATAAAAATTCATACAAATATAAAGTGAGATATTTATAATGGGCATTTAAATAACATATTCTTCTTTCCGATAATAAATTAACACGTTTGTTTGGAAAACATATCTGCAAAGAAGAAAATAGAAATCACATAATCCCACTACGCTGGGACAATACTCTCAATTGTGTTAAGACTGCGATGTATTTTGAAGTTTTACCACATCGAAGGGCAAAAAATGACTAAGAATCCCTATCTATTTTAGGCCTTGTCTTTTGAATGTTTGTAGAAAAACGAGGTGATAAAAGAACGCTGCCCCCCGTCCCAAGTAGTTTTAGATTGCAACATTGAAGTTGGATGTTTTAGCAGTTTGTATTTTATTCTGGTTCATTTTTGAGGGTATGCACTGACAAAAGTAAAGGTGTTTAGGATACTGACCCCAGTTCTGGCTCTGGGTCCAGAACCACTGTTCTTTGATTCACCTGCTTCTCTTATGCTTTGAAGAGACTGGAAACCTCATGCCAGGCTGAAATGTTTAATTTGTAATTAATGACATTTACTTCCTTATAAAAAATGTAATTTATAGAAAAGCATGTTAGAAAGGAAGAAAATCTATCAATGGGCATTTAAACACATTTACTGTACAAATATATTTGATTTTAAATTCACAAGATTTTTAGTACTACAAAAATTCCTACTGCTAATTATTCTACATTTGACCATTTTTCTCTAACTTTAATATTGTACAAAATTCCATGTCAACTGGTGTTCTTGTGCACCATTAACTTATATGACATGCATTTTAAAGCCCAAATTTAAAAAAATAAAGTATTTTGTTGCAGAGCAACATTTTATTCCCCCATTTCCAGTGGCTTTCTTGAAACTTAGTTTTTTATTAATTTTTTGCTTTGTTATATTTTTGTATAAGCAGTTCAATCATAAGATTTGAATATCAAATGATATTAAAAATGGCCAATTAGAAATCATATTTCCACCTTTGTCCTGGTCTTAGTTTTATTTGCTCATCTATGCCCTATAGGTAACTTCACATCTATTAGTTTCTTTTTATGTTTTTTTGTTTATTAATAAACAAAAACAAATGCAGTCTATATATATATATATACACTATATTTTTGTTATTGATAAACAACTATAAATACAATATATATACAAATATACTTATGAAGGTTTAAAGTAGGTATTTTTTACAAGAATAGCATACTGAAGGTAGCACTATATATATATACTACATATTATAAAATAGATATAAATGTGTGTATATATATACTTGCTTTTTCCACTTACTAATATATTCTGGAGATCTTTCTATAAGTTCATGCATTCTATTTTCATAGCTGCTGGTAAACACTTGGGATGGAGCTATATATATATATATGTGTGTGTGTGTGTGTGTGTGTGTGTGTTTTATATATACATAATTTTTTAGTGGGTATGACAAAGTACACTACAAAGACTAAGCTGGTACAGAGGCAATTTTGTTGTGCAGTGTTATATGTAAAATACATTTCCAGAAGTCAGATTACTGAGTCAAGAGTAAATACATTTGTAATAAAGTAGATGCTGACAAATGGCCCTCTGTGGTAAGCAGAATAATGGCCCCTCAAAGATGTCCATATCCTGGGAAAATTCTATCACAATGTATACATATATCAAATCATCACATTGTACACTTCAGGTATTTTACAATGTATTTGTCAATTGTATCTCAATAAAGCTGAAAAAAAAATGAAGAAAAATCTGTATCCTAATCCTTGGTTATCTTTTAGTATGTTATCTTTTACATGTCAAAAGACAGTTTGAAGATGTGATTAAGTTCAGGATCTTGAGATGGAGAAGTTATCTTGAATTATCTTGGCCTAATACAATCACGTTTTCTTAAAATTGAAAGAGTGGTTTGTGAAAGAGATATAAGATGACAATTTGACTTGCCATTGTTGTCTTTGAAGATGGAAGACTCAGGTCATGAGCCAAAGAATGTAGACAGCCACAGAAGCTGGCCCTTAGCTGACAGTCACAAGAAACTGTATTTTGCCAGCAACATAAATCAGAAAATGGTGACTTTCTCCCCTGAAGTCTCCAATAAGGAACATAGCCTTGCTGACAAACTGATTTTAGCTCCACGAGACCTGTGTGAGACATCTGATCTACAGAACTATAAAAAATAAATTTGTGTTAAGCCTCAAACATCGTGGTCATTTGTTACAGTGGCAACAGAAAACTAATACATCCTGTACAGGGTTTGGACCATTTTGCACTCCCGTCAGGAACTGATGAGATTGTTTTCTCAAATCTTCACAAATAGAATGTGTTGCCAGACTTTGAAATCTTTGCCAATCTGAAAGGTAATAAAGAGCACCTCAGTGCAATTTTAATTAGCATTTCTCTTACTACGAATGTGGTTGAGCTTCTTTACATTTATGTTTATTTGCATTAACTAAACGTTTGTTCATATTTTTGCCCATTTTTCTATTGGGTTGTTATTTATTTAATCAAGTTCTAAGTGTTCTTTATATATTCAGAAGATGAGGACTTTACATGTGATAGGAATTGCAACTATTTCCCCTAGATCATTCCTTTTCCATATGGATGTAAATGTAATCAGTGACCTCTTTATTATTTTCTTTAGTTTCTATGAACTTTTCATTAGATTATTGTAGGTCTCTAGGTAACGCATGCAAAAATGCCACCAAGAGAACACATTTTTGAGGGTAGAAATAAAAAGAAAAAAAAAGAATTATTGAATAAACTTGTTTTTTTTCACTTTCTTGCCTTCGGTTTGAATCATTCTTCTCACTGCTCTTTTCTTAAGTTCATGAGTAGCTCCCAGTTCTACAGTGGCTACCACAAGAGGTTAAAAAAGACTGTGCATTATAATACCAGGGTTGAGGCAAGTATAGCATTTCGCAACAGAGACTTCAATTAAAAGTTGCATTTGTAGACTGAAAACTGTCCGAGAACCCAACACTTGGTGTTTCATATCAGCAGAGGCTGATTATTATTCGCAGTGAAATGCTGACAGGCCTTTCTCTGCAGTGACACCAGCCAGCTCAAGTTATAATTACTCTTGTTACATCATCGCCTCTTCTGCTTATATGCACAGCAAGTAAGCTCTTGCCTTGGGAGACAGATTTGTGTTAATAGCCACAGAGTTGTTCCTTTTTAATTTGAAACAGGTTTACTGATAGCTAGGAGTGGGGGAGGGAAGAAAAACTATTATAATTTGAGTATCATGAGGAGAACAATAAACACTTAAATGATGAGGAAGTGATCATCATCCAGTCTGAAATAGAAGATCACGGTTTAAGCCAGGCATTTCTGACAAGGATATCAGTACTAGGTTCATTAACTGCCCTTCCTGCTTTCACAATGTTTTAAATGTGGCAATTTACATTAAAATGGATTTAGTGACACCATCTTCTCATTACTGTCAGTTTACATTTGGGTCTGTAAACTATAATTGTAAATAAAATATGCTTTTCATTACATTGTCTATTTAGTTGAAAATGGTAGGAAATTAGAGCCATAATCATGATCTAAATTATTAATACAGTGATATTTTTCAGGTGCCATAGGTAGATACTCCACTGTGCATAACGAATGTGCATGCAGTGGTTCAATTAGGCCTAGATCTCTGTGCTTTGCCTCATCTTCCCTCTTTATCTTATTTTGTTTTTGCTTCTTCACCTCTTCACAGTGGCACATAGTAAAAGTGGGTTTCTCAAGCAGTCAGCCTGTGATGATCGATGCCATTATTTTAATTTCATTTCTCTTACTAAGCAATAAATAGCACCCTTATTCCCTGTCCATGTTCTAAATTTGTTGAGAAGACAGACTGATTGGGAGATCAAACTATCAGCTTTATTATAAACAGAAATTAAGTTGAAGGATATAGCTTAGTCTGTTGTGGGCCAAATGGACTAGAATTTGGAAGATTCTTAGTCTGTCTTGGTTCATACTGAAAAAGGCAGGCTTTCCCCCCTGTAGTGGGCTGAATAATGGCCATCAACGATATCAGGTCCTAACTCCTGGCACCTGTGAAGCTTAACAGGTAAAGTTTTATGCAGATGTGATTAAGTTAAGGATCTTGAGATGAGGAGATTTTCCTGGCTATCAAAATGGGCCTTACATGCTGTTAGAAGTATCCTTATAAGAGGCAGAGAGAGATAAGACAGATAGAAGAGAAGACAATATGAACAGAAAGGGAGAGATTGGAGTGAAGCAAGGAGCAGATTCTCCCTTATAGCCTCTTGAGGGAGTGTGGTCCTGCTAGCATCTTGCACTTGGCCCAGTGAAACGGAATTTGGACTTCTGAACTCCAGAACTGTGAGAGTATACATTTCTGTTGTTTTTAACCACGACATTTCAGGTGATTTGATATAGCAGCCTCAGGAAACTAATACGCTCCCAACGCTCTCTGGCAGATAGCCCCTGGAGGAGCTGAGGATAAAGGCTGTAAAGCGGGGGAAGGGCTAAGAGGGTCATTTATACGCAGTTTGTGCGCACCAATCAGGCGAGTCACTCTTTTTGTGGGACAGAGCGATTAAAAAAATAGGGAGGGGTCAGAGATGTGTTTAGGATAAGTCCCACTTCACAGAAACCCACTTCTTTCCTTTAAAATATGGACATCCCTAAATTCTAACAATTTAAAGCTAAAATAACTTTTAGTATTTAAATATTATGGTTATTATTAAATATGAACAAAAGTTGAAACTAACTTCTGTATCAGAGATTTGAAGGTCAAGTTTGACCCTGTATGTTAGTACAAGAACAAAGATTAACCATAAAGTTGAAATTTTACTTGTCTCTCCTCCTCACAAACGGCTTCATATTGCATGTGGACAGCATGGCAGGGGAAGTTATCAGTTGTCTTGTTTAAAGAAAGAAGTAAAATGATATTGATATTATCAAATCTCCTGCTCATTTTCACCCTGTAAAATGGTACTATTTAGTTATAAATGTCCAAGTTTGTTCTACTTTAAAATAGTTTCTCTAAACATTGAATAATTACATGGAGAAATTACTATGTTTATCTATTTGACTCTCTTCTTTTAAAATGTTCTACTCTGGTTTAAAAAACTGACAAACCAGGGAAAAGTTTGTCAAAAATCCAAAGAAACATACAACACAAAAGCATCACCTATTGACCTTGCCTTAAAGGAACATGACTCATGCAGCATAACCATTTGTTCACTGTTAGTATCTTCCCTTTCATATCGTTTTCCTAATATTATGTGCTAAATATTTCCCATGACACATCTAAATAAATTAATATTTATTGACTGCAAACAATGCACAAAACATTATTCAATGAACAAATCAAAGACCTCTACCATGCTAGACTTACTCTCTTATGGCTGGAGTATCCTCTGGAGAATTTGATTTAACTGAGTTGGAGGAATATCTTTGCCTAACTTGGACACATGTAATCAATGAATAACATTGAAGCTTAGGCATGATATAAAAACACATAAGTAATGGAGAATCATCATGTTCTTTCTTGCAAATGCAAACTAAATGCTGGACAAAATAATCGAATACTTGCAAACTAAATGTTAGAAAAAACAATAGGCCATTCCCTTTCACTGAAAGAGAGGTAATAAAAGACAATGATGTTCTACTGAAAAACCCTTCATGTTTATTCCTTAGCTCTCTAAAGCAGGTGCTCTAGGCCTAAAAGAAACTGGGATAGACCAGAGAATAGGATTTTATTAAAATAGAAATATATTCCTCCTTTCTATCTCTTTTCATTTTATATTTTGTACAAATCTTTGGGAGCTCTAAGTTTTTCTTTCTTTTGCGTTTGATTTTGTTTTGCTTTGTTTTCCAGCCAACAAGTGTTTGTGTTTTAGAACATTTGACTATGCAAATTTTATTTATATTTGATTACATTATGCATATTTTATTCATATTTAGCATATTTATGTTCCTATTAATTATTCTACCTTGATATCTCTTACTTCCACAAAAATATTTTAAGTTCCTTTGTGTGGTTTTATTATAACACATTATTCTCATATGTCCTTAGCATAGTGCTATTGAGTAGGCATTGAATAAAATTTCTCAATTGGTATGAATAGTAAGAGAAAGTGAGATGGCTAGAAAGGAGAGAGATATATAATAAAGCAGTCATGGCCAGTAGAATTTAAGGGGTCGAACAGAATTTGTGTTGTTTAATCATTGTTTTTAAAAAGTTAGACTCTCTCCTTTCACTGTTCACTGTGATATCACTTGCAAATTTGAAATGTGAATGTTTTTACAAAAAAAAAAAAATGAATTAGGACAATCGTTCATGATATGTGACTGCTACTGAGGAGGAAATAATTTCATTTAGTCTACAGATTATACTATATGATTCTAAAAGTTAAAAACTCAACTAGCAAAAAAAAAGCCTCACTGTTTTACTCCTCTGAACAGTTATCATTACTCTTTTATATACCTTTAATGCCATAATCATCTTTGAATTACTTGATTCCCTTTTCTTACAAATGTACATTTGACCTCTTTTCAAGTGGATACTGCCAGCTTACTCTTTTAAAGTTTATTTACTTGTGGGTAAACAAATAAACTCTTTTCCAGTGGATCACTAAGCAATTCTTGGAAGTGAGGTTGATGGATGTGTTACAGGTCTTAGATATACTCAGATATTTAAAAAAAGGCTGTCATTTTCACATGTTAGGACTGGCAGGTGAGCAATCTCCTCCTTGTCTTCCATAATCCAGTTCTTAATAAAAGTCTGATGTAACTGGAATAATTCTAACAAAGAATATTTTAGGAAGTTATGGAGAACACTGTAAAACATTTTTGAAGGATTTATAGAAAACCTAAATAAATGAATTGCTTTATCATATTAATGGAAATATTTATTTTTAAAAAGATGTCTATTCTTCATAAATACACATATAATTTCTTATTCTTGTTACATGTTTTCTTCTATTAAAGAGAAAAAACTCTGATTTTCTGGAGTTTGATGTAAGTACAAAATCCCCTAAATAGTTGAGGAAATTCTAAAGACAACTATTATGAAAGAAATTTGCTTATCCAATATCAAGATATTAAGAAGCGATGGTAATTAAGACATTCTGGCATTTGTTCAGAAATAGGCAAATAGACCAGTGGAACTGAGAATTCAGAAACAGTCCAATTCATGTGGAGGAATTTACTGTGTAACAGCTATAGCATTGCAAATCAGCAGGGAATAGAGGGCCTTTCAGCAAATGGTACTAGAACAATTGGTTATCCATCTGAAAGTGGGAGTACCCCCAGTTTATGCAATTGTGATAACTGTTTTTATTTGCAAATTATATGATCATGAATGATGGTAAATATCTTTGTATTTACTTCATTAACAATTAATTTTTTTTATGCTATGAAGACCCTGTTCATATTTTCTTGCCATTTCCCCATGGGGTCATTTCTCTCTTTTTTTAATGTATTATAGAGACTTTTTGGAAATTTAGAAAGTTAGCTCTTTGTCATAAGGGTTGCAAGTGTTTCTTCTGTATTTGTCACTTAACTTACAGTAATTTTTTTATTATACAATATTTTAAATTTTTTCCTAGTCAGACATCCCTTATGACTTCTGGGTTTTGTATCCCATAAGAAACAAAGTATTTCCTACTCTCATTACAAATAAAATTTCCCACTTGTAGGCATTGATTTCATTGTTGGTCTTTGAATTATTGGTCCATTTGAACCTTATTTAGTGTGAGGAAGGAATGTACTTCTATTTTATTTCAGAAATTTTCTAATAGTTTTTACATATTTCTTTTTCCAGGTTGCTTTCCAACTTAGTTTTACTCTGCTGAATATACTACCACATACTCCAAAAATATTTGGAATTTTGATTGGCCTTGTGTTAAATCATGGAAAAATTTAAAGAGATGAGTAATTTTTTATGTGTACTTGAACTGAATTAAGCATTCTGATTACTAAAAATTGTACCCCAGTAGATGAACACCTGAGTTGTGCTAGTGAGAAATAGCATTAGGTCTTCTGAGTTGAGAATAAATGACATTTCTACACTCCTAGTTTTAAAAAGTTTAACAAGGAATGTACTTTTGGATTTTCAACTGATTTCTCTGACCTAAGATGCTCTTTTGAGTTTGTGGTAAAAGAGCAGGAAGAAGTGAAGCAGGAAAGGAGGAAATGGGTGTGAGTCATACATTTTTATATTTGAGTCAATCTTGAATTCCTTTCTGCTATTTTTATATGGTTAAGGAAGTCTCACAATAACTTTGCAGAATATTAATCTCATAATTTTCATGCTTGACTATTATTTATTAATTTTTGTTCTTTATTTTGTTAGTCCCAAAATATCCTGCGGAAAAAATATTTTTTTCCCCGAAGCCAACAAATCGTCTTTGTTATCTGTGTTTTTTGGACCATTCTGCAAAGGGTTCTACTTTTGTTCTTCCTGATTCCAAGGACTTGAAGGTGTTTTAGTCCTTTCAACATCTACTTTGTTTGCTAGAGTTCAAAAATTAAGTTTTCACTCCTTGGTAGCGGTGTATTATCATTGAGGTCACGCAACTCAGGTGAGTGGCAGGCAGAGGCCACAGAGAGCTTGGTTCCTTTCTCTCCTTTATGGCCATCTTGAAAGTATAAATCACATTCCTGTTTCCACTTTCTCATCTCCTACTCATTCCTCAACCCACTGCAATTTGGGCATCAATCAAACACTCCTTAAGACTGCTCTCTTTTCTATTTTTAGTTTTTCAGACCATTCTGTTCTT
>NW_006436298.1:46540779-46551038 GCF_000325575.1 Pteropus alecto
TAATAGTATTTGCTGTGGGAAGGTATGAGCACACCCTTATGAAGCACTGCTCTTAGGCCTCACTGACACAGTCCTCAGTTTTCTTTCTCCCCATTCTCTTTCAGACTCTTCTTCCTTCACCCATCCCTTAGAAGTCAAGGTTCACCACGTTTCAGTTCTAAGTCTACTTTCTGTCCTCTATACATTTTCCCTCAGTCGTTGCATCTATGCCCAGGTTTTTAATTGTGACATATGCATATAATTCCAAACCTTTTATCTATAGTCTTATTCTTTTTTCGAAACTTTGGACTGGTTTTTCTCCAGGTGAGTTTGACAAGCTACCATAACGAGCATCACCTAGAGCATTTGTTTTGAAATAGAGATTTCTTTCTTCTCTTTCCTGAATAAAGATATTTTGGGTTGAGCCTGGAAATCAGTATTCTCAATAAACTTCACAGATCCTCTTTTATTTATTTATTTATTTATTTATTTTTTGCTGAATGAGCTTTAGACAGAGAACTGACTAGAAGTGACTCAAGATGATACTGTCAGTAATAGCTAACTGAGTGGTCCTACAGGTATTCTGAGGTGGAAGAGATTGTTGCAGGGAAAATGTTATGAGGAGTGGGAACTTAATCTGAGCCTCAAAAGATGAATAGGAACCCCAAACTGCTTCCCAAATCTATCAATTTCCCTTCGTTTCCAGCGCTAACTTTTATTTTGAGGCACTGTCACCTCCCAGGTAACTATGGACATAATGATACTTAGATCAATGTTTATCATCATCAAAAGAAGAATAAAGAAGAAGAAAAGGAGGTAGACTAATCACAATGATGTCTAACATTTTTGAATACTTAAAATATATAAGGCTCTTCTACATGCCTCATAACTAAGATAATAGTCTCTGAACTGATATCCTTTTTCCACCGTTGCTCCCTACAATCCAACTTCTATACGGAAAACAATTTTAAAAATATAAGTCAGATGATACCTCTCAGGGCTCCCCATTGCATGTAGATTAATTGTCTCACAGTTCACCACTGTACTTAGAATAAAGTTTGAGATTTTTGCCGTATCTTACATTTCTCTCTGACCTCTCTCTCCACTCTCCATCTTGTTGATAACGCAGGCCTTTCTTCCTTAAAATGCACAACATTTATGGCTGCCTTGAGGTCTCGGCCCTTGATATTCCCTCTGCTTGGGTTCCCTTCCTCTTTGTCACCTCTGGTTTATCTTCCCATTAAGGTCCAACTTAAATTGCCCCCTCTTCAGTACCTTCCTCACTTCTCACCCAGTCTATCACATCTTTGTATTTAATACTCTCAAAAATTGTCTTCTTTACTCATTTATTTACTTATGTGTTGGTTTCCCTCATTCCACTAGGACTGTGTCTCTTTTCCATTGCTATCTCCCTTACTGCTTCTATATACTTATCCATAGTAGACACTCATTGGATGTTTGTTGAATACATAAATGAATAGTGGGTAAATGTTTGGACAGGTTAAGATAGCATGTGATAGTCTGGGGTACTGATACATGTGAAGTGCTGAGAACTGTGATTTGGGGGTAGAAACAAAGAATAGATATTGTTCCTTCCCTTGATGGTATACAATCCTCAGGAAGTAAGCATGATATAGAAAATAAATTAGTTCTCTCTCCTTTAAAAGTGAGCAACTTTTAAGAATTCTAAAAGCAAAGGTAGGTGGTGTATATTTAAATAGGGAGGGGGCTGTTAGATCTAAAATTATACCCATCCAAGATAGGCATTCCTAAGAGTGATATGGATTGGTCAACAAGTTAAAAATTCTGCATGACTGCAGAAGTACTTAGAAATCACTGGTTTACATCTTGTTGGAAGCGACTGATTGTGATTTAACCATGGGAAGAGAGACCCACACACATTTATAGATTAGGAACATATAGGTCTCATTTTAGGGCTAGTGAGACTAAAGAGTTAATTGTGTATACACGTCAGTCATCATCAGTCAATCAGGCAACTAATATCTTTAGGGGTCATGAATCTAACAGAACTGAAGTTGACAAGCAAGCTGACAGTCCAAGGCCTGCTACCTAGATAACAGGTTATGTGAACCAAGCCATTACTTACTGGGGCAGATGGCACAGAGGAAGCTTAGCTCCTGGGTATTCCTGACTCTACAGCTACAGCAATCTTCTGGAAAGCAATGAAGGCAACCTCTCATGCACTTGTTATTTCTGTTAGCAACTGCCAGTCCATTTCACACAGGATCAGAGTGTAAATGGGATCACATATGCTGAAGCCAAAAGGGACCCTGGGGCTTACCTAAACCAACCCCATATTTAACCTATGTAGATACTGAACCCTAGAGTTAGCAGCACAGTTGTGATCAGAACCCACATTTCTGACTCATAATTCAATCTTTGGTTTACTATATAGTGTGTCATTTTAAAGTTAAGCATCTGACAACAAAAATTGATGTCTGTTCTCTAAATGATGATACTGAGAGATCTAATTTTGCCAACTAAAATGAATACAGCAATCAGTATCTTAGCATACAACTTAATGGAGTGGATCTTTTAAAAGTTTTATCCTGGGAAATATAAATGTAAATGAAAATCATTTAAACAATTTTTGAGAACATTCTTTCAAAAGTGGATAATAGATAGAGAAGTAACTAAAATTAAAAAAAAATTAAAGTAATGCCATTAAAAATATAAAGATAAATTAGTTTTTATATCATTGTTTCTTGACCAAGGGTCTAGTTCAGAATCACCTGGAAAGTTTTAAAAAGCATACATCATGCCTGATCCTCACTACAGACTACTGAATCAGAATCTCCAGCTCGGACATGGTGTACATATGCTTTGAAAAAATAAATATCTCCATATGATTTCAGTATACAATTTATATCAACAACGTGGAAAAATCCTACTCTTTTACAAACACCGGATAGAAAAATAAAAATTACAACATCCACAGTTTAGATAAGTATCAAAACCCCTCTTTTCTACCAGATGTTCCAGTACTCCAAACATCTTATAGTCATATCGCATAAATAGCCTGCATTGTGTTCAGATGCAGATATGTAAAGCAGTTCTATCTCAATGATCAGTTTGGATAGGAAATAGTGAGAATAGAGAATACAAAAAAATCCATGGAAAATTCTAAAACCTCATTTCAGTTAAGATTTCCCAGTACTTCTCACCCATTGAACCCTTTGCCAAAGGTTTTTCCAAGGAGCCACGCTGGCTGCTTTGAGGCCTACGTCCTTGGCCTTCATTCAGCACAGATAAGGTGAAGAGTGAGGTCAAAATAGTGCAGCAAGAGAGAGAAAGAAAAAGAACCACGGGTCCAAAAATTCACAAAGTCAATAATGAATCCTTAAAGATGCCAGAGTTGCCTAGAATGAGAAAAACTGACCCTCAGAAAATTGAAATGGCAGCTAAAAAGGTGGTGAATAGTACCCGCTCACATTGTTGGTAAGGGCAATAGTTCAAAATTTCTTTTTATACTGAGTTTAAGACTAGCATACACATAAGAAAAGTTGTCATTTAAGAATAGGGCAGATTATTAAGAGGATTTCTGTGTTGTTGCTGTTATTGTTGTTGTTGTTGTTGTTGTTGTTTTAATATTTTTAATGGAAACCTAAGCATTCCTCAAAAGAAGAACTGCTTCCATTACAGGTCAAGGTAAGAGTAAGCCAAAGACCAACTCAAAGTCGGAGCTGGGAGTTACAATTTATAAGGGTTACTAATTTGGAAAATTAAACTGAAGCCTCCAGCATCACCTTTTCTCTACTTTGTCCTCTGCCTTAATGTTTTATTTACAGGGATAAAGTTCTCTTGCTTAGGGCAAGAGAACAGAAAGAGAGGAAACACAACTACCTCATGACATACTTGCTTTTATATCACAGTTTGGTTTCCTGGCAGCTATCAACACCTTTCGCTCCAGTGTAGCATTGTAACTCCAGGAGTAATCCAACCCAGCCAGGACATTTGTTCCTGGATGGAATGTCCTCCTATTGGCAAGAATGCAGTGAGAGTCCACTATTTTTTGTTTGGTTTCTCTTTTAACAGCCTCATCTTTCAATGACATCACTCACAGGTCTGAGATATGACTGCACTTCCCCAGCTGCCTGATAGTGAAGCAAAGGTTATCTTCTATCCCACAGCAGTGTTGTCATCAAAGAGCTATATTTCATAGATGTGACAACTTAATTAATAAAATTTTCTCCAAGTGTGCGAAAAGGCCAAAGCAACCTTTACAACAGGGAACCAATGAAGCAGCAGGATTCAAATAGTGTCCCTAACAGATAACCAGTTTGGCTGCCTCTGATATCATCCCGCCCTTCAACAAAGACAGACTGTTTTGTGTTCAATTTTATCTTTGTTTTGTTTTTTGGGACTCAAAATAAAACAGAATCCCACATACACTGAATGGATGGGCAGAATACAGGTGTCCACCAGCCACTTATGAATAGTCTCTGTCTTCATAATGCCTTCGATTTCACAGAGACTTAAAAAGTAATTTGATAGAATCTTAAAGAGAATTATTGTGAGAGTTTTAACAATTACAAAGAAACGGGTCGAAAAGCATTCATAAACCTTCATGAAAATATTCTTTTGTGCACCATGGTATTTCTATTAGTTTGGCATGAAGTTAATTATTGATTGGAGTAAGTGGCTAAAGTCAAGTTTTTCATTTGCTGAGAAAAAGCCATTTGTCTCTCAAGCAATGACAGTGATTGCTTAAGTTCTGTATAAAACTGTTCTTTAACTAGAAGCAAGGTGTCTAAGTGGCTCAAAATAAACAGGAAGAAAGTGTTGCAGCAGGTAGAAAATACTGATTGCCATTTCCTTGGTCCATTTCAGCAAATATTTACTGCATGGGAAGAAAACAGCTCTATTCTTCAGCACTCTCAAAGTCCCTTTGTAAATTAAAAACAAAACAAAAACTGCAACACATTCCAAAGCGGTTTTCTCCTATATCACCATGACAAACGAGCTCTTACATAACATAAACATATAAACAGACAGGAGTTTCTCCTGAATGTGACAGTGTAACAAAGTAGAAGTGAAAAAGGGGCCATTTCAAAGGAAGTCTCTTTGAGATGCTTATATGGGAGAGGTGAGGAGGAAGGAAGTTGTCTTCTATTTCACAAGGCAATTTGTTGACACTTGGTGGTATGGGCTAGTTATCGAAGATGGCTCTCCTTCCAGCCTTCATTCTGTTGACTCTCTTGTTCATGTTTGTTCTATGAAGGCATCTTTAGCCTGGGGTTTCTCCATATTTCATGTGAGACGTCTACCTGGAAGACCTGAAACAGTACCTCTGCTTCAGAAAGGAAGGGAAAGAAAATTTAAAAAAATCTCTGGCATTTGTCTAGCTTCAACCTCTTATTCTTCCAGATTTTTCCAATATGTATTTTCCAGGTTTCCCAGTTCCTACTGCTCTTTTGCCCCACTTTATTTCATCTGAGGAAGAAGCTTAGTACAATGAAAAGAATACCGGTTTTGGAGTTTGATACCTTCTCTGATTTCTAGATGTAGGACCTTGAAAAAAATCAGGTAACTGGAAGCCTCAGTTTCAACAACTGTGCAATGGAGATGAGAATAATGATGTTATTTTGATGACAGGTTAATTTGGGAAGAGGCCCTCACAGTGCTTGACAGATAGAATAGCAATGCATGTCATTGCCTTTCTCGTTCCTGGAATTCTCCAACTCTAGTTTTCTGCATCACTCCCTGAATAATGTCTATTTTGGGGGAGATGGATATTTTTTGGTCAGGTGGTTAGAGGGGAAAGAGAGCTCTTTTGAGATTTCGGTACATGTTTCCTTCCAAGATCTGAATATCTGAGTGGCAGTTGGTATTACAGGAGAGGGCTCTCACATTGTCTAGATTTGTATTTTAAACTGAATGGGAATGAAGAAGAACCAGTCTCTAGCAAATAGTCACTTACAGAAATGTAGTGTTTGAGATGGTTTACATCTCTTTTTGGAGATGGATTACATCTTGACTTAGCTCATGCCTCAGTTTTAGCAATACTCTCTTTTGCTCTTTGGGCCCAAATGGCCAAATGAACTGTCCATCCTTCACGGGAAAAAATCAGTGCTACGGTTCATCATTCCAGGCTCAGGGGTAAACAGGTGTTGCTGCTACTGTTCCATATAGAGTCCTTTATCATTTTTCCTTTCCTCTTGGCTAAATGCCCAGGCATTAGAAAATGTAATATTTGACCACGGTTATCCATTAGAATTACCTGGGTAGCTTTTAAAACACTTCAATAGCTTGGCTCCTCCATGAACAATGGAATCAGAAACTCTTGAGGTTGGACCTGGGCATAGGTTTTTTTAATTGTTCTTCAGGTGACACCATCATGCCTCTAGGATTGAGAACCACTGACTGAAAATAGAGACCCTGAGCCCTGCAAGGGTTATTATTTCATAACAACTTCGGTTTAAGGTCTCAACCTAAAGTCAATTTTGGCATGTAAGACATATTTTTGGTTTGTCTTAGTGCTTGGTTTTCATTGTCCTATGCCCCTTAAATTATCTTTTGAATTATTCCAGTAAACCCAACATGATATGTTGTTAACAAACAGCAGTCTAGCAACAATCTAAGGCATACCAAATGCTTACAGAGGTGGAGGTTGGTCCTTGGACTGATGAGTCAGGAGGTTTGGGTTGGGCTTCAGAAGCAAAATTCTAAAATAAATAAAAATAAAACGCAAAGAAGCAGCCCCATCTTGGGAAGTGTGTACTCAGGTGTGGAAGAGCTGCATCCAGTCTCGAACTGGCCTCTGGTGTGTACTTTAGTTTCCTTACAGTCTAATTTCCATGCAAAACCCCTAGTGATCATTTGAAAATGCAAATTACTTTTCTGTTTAGAACATTCCAGCTTCTCACTACACGCAGAATAAAATCCCAATTCCATTCCACAGACAGCAAAGGTTCCTGCTTACCTCTTTGTCCCCAGATTGTACCTTTCTCTGTATGTCTCACTCTGCTCCAGTCACCCTGGTCGTCTTCTGTGCTTTAGAAACTCAGGCTCGCTCTCAACTCTGAGCATGTGCTCTTGTTCTCCCTGTTCCAAGCGCTCTTTACCCAGACCACAGAGAGGCCTGCCCTGAACCCCTGACCCAAAGCAGCTCCGCTCCCACCACCCTCCATCTCTCTCACAACTCCTTGGTGGCTTTGCTTCATGGCTCTGTCACCTTCTCAAATCATCTTGCTCATTTTGTTCCCTTCTTAGAAGGTGAGATCTGCAACCACAACTTTCACTTGCTCATTGCTGTATCTTCAGCGTATGCAAGAGCACCACTTGGCCTACGTGTCTCCCTAGGAAAATAAGAAAAAGTGCCCCACTTGGCAGACAGACACAGGGCTACAGAGCTGATCCTGGAGATCGATAGCTCTATGAGTCCCTTTGAGTGATTTACAAAAATGTGTTCCTTTTTCTAGGCAGATGCAGGCCTCCATTGAGGTGTACAGGCAGATGGTAGGTTGCATTTTAGTCCTTACTAGTTCTGCACAGTGGTAGGAGGTGGTCAAAGTGCCTGAAATACAGTAGGCACTCAGTAACTAGTCATTTACCGAATGAGTTAATGGGGTTGGCTGTAGCAATGTTCATGAACAGAGCACATTCTCCTGGATCTGAGTATGGCAAAGGAGGCTCAGTCATGTGCTGATAAATGGGTAACAAACCAATCTCCAGAAGAAACAATCACCACCACCCGATATGCAGTATTTGCCAATTTCTGTGATACGAATAATATCACCACAGCTCCTTTCAAGCTTTTAGCATGATGCCAACAGCTCATTAAATTCCTGAAAACTTAATGCTCTCACAAGCTATTAATGTGATGTCAATGGCTCATATAGCTCCCACATAAACAAACCCTACCCCAGTGTTGAACCCTGCGTTTCTTAGATTCTGGGTCAGAGAAAATGACTAATCCTGCGCTTTCTCACGGCAGAGGAAGAGGTTGTTCGTATACTGTCCCTTGGCATCTTCATGCATGTGAGGACCAGGATATGGCCTGTCTTCCAGGAGAAACACAGAGTTCCAAGATTTTTTGAAAATAAAGAGGAGAAAAACAACTAAGGCTGACACCAGTAACGTAATTCATTGAATCTTGCTTCCTTTATCCATGAAATAAGCAAACTAAATAGCTTCCATTTCAACTAAAACAGTCTAGTATTCTATATGCGATATGGTAATTAATGTGAAGGGAGGGGAAAACTACAAGGTCTGTGTTTTCTGTGTATAAATGAGTTCATGCTCTGCATGTAAGCAATATAGCAATCTTTCTAGGCTAGTGAGTAACATACATTTTTTTTTTTCTAGTTGAAATAAAATGGCTTATGTTAAATTTGCCTTGAAACTGTCTATGGCCATGCCACCTTAAACAAGCCTTATCCCGTCTGATCTCGGAAGTTAAGCAGGGTCAAGCCTGGTTAGTACTTGGATGGGAAACCACCTAGGAAGACCAGGCGCTGTAGGCATAAAAAATAAAAAATAAGGGATTGTAAACTGACAAGGTCCTTGCAATCTCTGAGGTCAACCAAGGGTTGCCTTACCTAAAAAAAATTTTTTAAACTTAAATAATTAATTAATTGATTGATTAATTAATTAATTAAATCTACCCTTATATTAAAACTGAGGCTTAAAAACTTTTCCAAATGCCAAGGACACTATTAAGTTAATAAGACCCCAACTCTTGTCATATTTTTTCTACCAGAACTTGTACACTGACTTTCCTCTTTACTTGTCCACACACCCCACTTGACATCCTTTGTTTAATTCTGGACTTCAAGCAAAAGTTCAACACGTGCTCAGCAACTCAGATGAAAAAGAAATCCAAACAATCAAGCTGGAGAAGCATAAACCACTGTCATCAGGGGCTCAGCAACAGCTTCAAGAGTTATAATTTCTGTTGTTGAGCTATCATTTTGCTGGGCAAATACTAGTGTTGAAATATATTATTATTACCCCTCTCCCTACTCCAACCACCAGAACAAACATCCAACTTCCCAGAAAAATTTGTGTGTGCGTGGATAAGACAGGAGCCCTTTGCTGAAGCTTTTAGACAGTGGACACCAAGCTCTCACAGAGTCTGTCATCCTCACATGAGCCACTGAATCATGTTTATATATATCTTGCATATTAAAAAGCATCAGCCAATGTCAATGGTGCTGATATAAAAATATCTTAATAGCCAGTAACTGACTAATGAATACTACTATAATAACAGTTTAATTTGAAGAATTCTGACAGCTGGTTGCTTTGATGAGTGTGGTTTCCAAGGAGTCCTAGTCCCATGCTGAGAACATCTCCAGCCTGCTGATTGATAGCAGCGGTGCAGAACTGTTTAATGTCACCACCTCTCAGCTAAAGTAATAATAAACAGGAATGTTATGGTTTATTTTTCTCTATGAATTGTTCAGGCTCTATATGGTAAGTACCAACTCAATAGGGGATAATAGCTGCCATTCTCCTGGGAGTTGTAACTGAATGTGAGCCTATTTTCTTTTTCTTTTTTTTTTTTTTTATCAGCAAGGTTTAAATCTCAGAATGAATGTAGAAATTCTTGGTTTTCTGGCGGATTTGTTTTATTCCTTTACATAACTCTTGCTCATCCCATTCTGCTTAGCAAATGTAATTATTCTGGTTAAGATGTAACTTCCCTATTATTTTTTAACTTTCCAAGATAGGTTAAAGCAGACAGTTAGGACATGAAATATATGGTTCTACAACTATCTTAATTATACTGCATGACTCTGTGTTTGATATGGAATAGCAATGTCTGGGAAGCGAATTTAATCTCTACAGATTTAGGATGATTGCCAAAAAGATTCATTGATTTTTTTTCCAGAAGCACAATCTTTTATTGTATAAATGTCAGAAGCTTCAAATTATTAGGAAATGTGTCAAGAAGCTCAAGGTATAATAACATTCTTTAGAGAGCTTGATTCTGAAGACGGTGCAATGAAAGGTTCAAAAAGAAAACATGTCTTATGTTCTTAGAGAATAAAGCTCTGGGATTCATTTTAATTTGTCATTTTGAACAGGATGAGGCCTCCACTGGGTGCTTTGATGTGAAAGCCTTGGGCATGATATACAGCCATTCCTTGGTCACCCAGAGCTTTACGAGCTCAGATTGTAGAGACTTCAGCCATGCTGGGAAAGAAGATACTGACTTGGGATTTGAGGCTTCAGAGTTGAACTATGAAAAATCACTGGGATTTGTCCTGGTGAAGAGGTCATGAAGAGGGGGTCATTAAAAAAAAAAAAAAAAA
>NW_006436298.1:46551289-46579005 GCF_000325575.1 Pteropus alecto
GCTCCACTTATTATTTTTTTCATTGTGTTAAATTCATTCTCGGGTGAGCTCGTCTGTACACACAAATCCTAAGGTTAATGTAAATTTGAACGTCCCTCTTATCAGAGGGTTGAGTCACCGACTGGCTTAGTCATGGAAAAATCATGGATACCTAAATGGAAATCAGGGGCTATTAGGAAGAGTGCAATGGATGCTGGTGAGACAGGCAACAACAGAATTTTCAGAGATGGGCACATTCTTTTTTTTTTTTCTGGAAAAATGAAATTTGCCTCAATGGCTAGAAGGTACAGATCCTATTGTAAACCTTTACATACTGTAATAATGTTTTCAAACTTGACTGAAAACTGCATATCCAGCCTTCACCGCCCAGACAACATAGTCTAACTATTCAGCTTATCACTCAAGGCTTCCTAGTATGAGCTCATCTGAATTTTCCAGATGAGACTTGCACTATTCTTTAGCAGGGACCCCACATTCCAGCTGGGCTGTTCTTATCTCACCTCTATGTCTTTGCTCTTACTCACTCTCCCCTCATCCTTCGTTAGTGTCCTTTTCTATGAGCAGTCACATCTGACTCAGCCCGGAACATTCAATCGCAGAAGGCACAGTATAGTAATTAAGAGTGTAGGCACTTGAGTAATACTGTGTAAGTCAGACTCAGCTCTATTAGCAAGTTATTTAACCTCACTCAGGCACAATTTCCTTGTATTTAAAATAATATAATGGTACCTAACTCAAATATTGTTGTGCACATTAAATGGGCTAATATATGTAAAAAGCTTAGAACAGTGCCTGGCACTTGGCAAGTATTCAATAAATGTTAGTCACTATTATAATGCTCTATGAAATCACTCTCTCATCATCCCACCACTCTCCCTCCTTTAAACTACTGTAATATTTTGGCCTGGATTCCTCACTGCACACTTAGGCACCTGTTGTTTTGTACGGTTAGATAACTTTATACAGGATGAAAGGCTTCTATTAGGTACTTCTTGTTTCCCTGCACAATACATAATTCAATGCCATAAGCCTATATTATAGTGTCTAGCAAGTATATACTGATGAAATGAAATGTGGCTAACAATATTCCCGTGCATGTTCAAAAAGGATTACAGTTGACCAAAAGCACCATCTAAGAAACCCCACTGGAAATTAACCTCTCCGATCAAATAGTATTGTGTATAATAAAAAAAAAAATTATGTCTCTAGAGCTAGTGAAAAGTTTATCAATTAGTTATATAATTCAGCTTTTAAAATTCCATTCTTTTCTTAGATAGAAAATATTTTCTAAGGATTACATCATTTCTCCCTGCCCCTTTCAGCATATTCCTTGGTAATTTATTAGGTGCAGGGAAGATGGAGGTGAATAAGACAATCTAAGACCTAACAGAGAAAGTAAACATTAAAAATACAAGTGTGAAAAGAACTGTAAAGGAAAGTCAAATCCTATGTGCTGACATGGGTTTATCAGTTTGAGATACAGCACAGGCTCCTTCCTTCCCTAGAGGTATAGACGAACATTAGGACTATGGTAAACAGAGGACTATGAACACTGTATGTAAGTAACAATAGATATCTGCATAATGCTGCATACCTTCTCTAGTACTTTCTTATTTCTCATGTGATGTTCATCATTATGTTATAAAGAAGTACAATTAAAGGTCCTATCAATTACAGGTTGAGTAGACTTAAGTGACATTAAATGCTATTTTCAAGATCAGATACCTAAAGAGGAATGGAGCCGAGAGTGGGTTCTAGAACTTCTGACTCCATATTTAGTAATCTCTATTCTCCACATTGTGCCCCCTCCCTCCTAACTGCTGCTTACATATATTTCATGAGAAGAAAAAGGTGAGCATAGTGAATATATTTGTGATAGCAAATGTAGCAATTGATAGCTTTTGGAACTATCCAGTTGAACGTAAAAAAGAAAATTTATTGACTTGGCATCTGGCTGTTGCAAATGATATTTATTTACCAAGATCTCTCTTCTGTCCTTTATGAGCTAATCCCTCTACATCCTTAAAAATTCAGTTTAAGTGTGACTGAAGTTCACGCTTCCTCCAGC
Source organism: Pteropus alecto (assembly GCF_000325575.1). NCBI lineage: Eukaryota > Metazoa > Chordata > Mammalia > Chiroptera > Pteropodidae > Pteropus > Pteropus alecto. The sequence goes on from NW_006436298.1 coordinate 46,553,358, forward strand.
ATTCCTCTGTCATTCTTCTAAGTCTCCTTTACCCTTTGCTGAGCTCACACATCATGGGTTTACATCTTTGTCTTCCTTAAGGAGCATGAGCTCCTCAAAGCAGGGCCCATGCCTCATCCATCTTTGTACATTTAGTGTCTAGTATAGTACCAGGGTAGGGGTGGAGAGGGAAATAGAAAGGGGCAGAAAAAGAAGAGGACGGAGGGAGAGAGAGATAAAGGGAGGGAGGGAGGAAGAGGGGAAGAATTATACAGTGCTTTTCAAATTACTTTTAAAAGTTTAGTTTCCAAGTTATATTCTTAGACTCCATAAGAAATATAAATTCAAAAAAAATTCTTTAAAATCCTAATGTACATTACACAACTCTTATCTGCAGAGAATTAATAATTGCCTTATCTATGAAGTAAAGACAGCAGTTGAAGAATAAAAATAGTTTAAAATCATATACAGCCCTGTAAAAAGAAGAGAGTCAGGAAGTCAGGATTCACGGGTTCCAGGTGAGATTTCATGGGTCTGGATCTCATTCATTGTAACTAGAAGAGTCTTATACTAGGTATTTCAAAGGTCCCTTCTAGTTTTAAAATGTTATGTTATGTAAACAGACTTTTATAGGGATATAGAATAAACAAAAAATGTAACATAGACCAAAAAAAAACAGATAACAATAAAACAACTAGACAAAACTGAAGTCTCCAGCATCCCAAATATTGCAGAAAAGAAAGGTTCTTTACTCCAAATGGTAACTGAATAGATTTGTGCCAATGCACACAAAAATGGCACGCATAGACATAAACTTGGTATGAAATAAATCAGAACAATCATGCAGTTTTTCCTAATGTTAAAACTTCTATTTATAAACAACAAAAAGAGTAAAGGACAGAATAAAGATAAAGGAGCGCATGTGACTCACTTATATACTCGAGGTTCATGGCTTAGTGAAAGTGACAGATAAGAGGAAGTTTTTCCTTTTTGGATATATTACGAGCTATTTGTAGAATACTACTTCAGCTAATTTGTATAGAGGCTCTTACTTTTCATACTAAAAAGGCATTTTTTTTACAGTGTGACTTTTAACAATCAAAGAGATCAAATGGAGCATATGTTGATACTGTCTATCTTTGATATCTCAACTGTCTTATTATTTTAAAAAATCATATTATATAAACAACATATTAGTGGTTATTTCTCCTGCTTCATGAGACTTTTTTTTGGTCCAAAGAATTCCATCTTTTGGGAATAGAAATTTGGGAGAAGAGGGATGAAAGGAGAGCAATTACAAAGTCAATCTTGTTCTTTTAAAGATATATAGTGAAGAAAAGAAAAAAAGATAGCAGGTTAACCATCAAAATGCCTGGACCATGATGAATAGTGAAAGATGACATTATTATTAGCAGTAGGAGTAATAGGAGGAAGAGGAGGAGTAAATTTTCATCAAATTTCTTAGCTGTTAATGGCTATGTAGCTAAATGTTGCTAGGATCAAATCTGAGAAATTATGGCTAAGGGACTGCATGTTGTTTACACTCCATCAATAACAAACCAGCACAAATCCAGGGCACAGATTCCGGTTGCTGCTAAAACAGTTCCGTCTTTGACCTTGCAGGTCAGAATTGCAGAAATGGAACAGCCAAGGAGGTTTAAAGGCCAGAGACAACATTGCATAAAGATTTGACATTATATAAGACAATATGGAAAGATCATTTATTCAACAGATAAATCTAGGTCAAAAGAAACATTTAGAAGGATATGTTGAATTTGGCTCACAATGAACAATGTCTTGAGAGAGTTGTCATTCTTTCACAAATTGCAAAAATGTGACTATACTATCAATCATCCCGCAGCCCACATATGGACTGTCCTCCGTTTTCTAAAAGCTATGAAAATTGCAGATGGCAATAGCCTTCGAGAAACTAAATAGCAACCTAGTAATGAGGTGTTTGAAGGAATCATGTTGAGACAAACCAGGCTCCAGATAAATCAGAGTAAGTATTTTTACTTATTGCTGAAAAGCTACATGACCAGATTTCTTTTCCTTTTTTTTTTTTTTTTTTTTTTTACAGTAGAGAGAACCTGTTTAAGATTTCTGGATGGTTGTTCTCTAAGGGATAGTGGATAAAATGTCTTCTTTTTTTTTTTTTTAATTCCCAGTAAGCCAAACACCAGTCTTGGCTATAAAACAAACAACAAAATCTAGTAGGAACTATTAAAAAATTTCTGGAACTAAGAATTTTTTCATTTCTTTTGGTTTCTAAATTTAAATAAACCCATCAGTGTCAGTTAATGGGGGTACACTTTAAAGAAAAAGCCTAAGAATATGTATTATGTAGAAAAAAAGACATTGTGGTATCTTAGTTTACTAAAGTTCACAATTCAGACATGCATGGTAAGGAATTCAATCACCCTCAGGCTAATGTGGATAATTGAACACTTTTGTGATGTCTCCATGTATTTCAATACATGAAACAGCATGTCGGTAGGCTATGATTTCTTAAGAAAAATCACCTATAGATTCATAGATATATTTTCTCAAGACTGACTCCTCTCCTATCTTTTCAACATTTTGTTATCAAAAATTTCAGACATGCAGCAAAGTTGAAGAATATTCCAAGCAACATCTGTATACCCATCACCTCGTTTCTACCATTAACATTTTATTGTACTTGCTTTATCACCTATCCATCTGTTTATCCATCCTTTTAGACATTGATCTTATTTTTTGATGCATCTCAAAGTAGAATGAGGACATTAGTACATTTTTCCCTAAACACTTCATTATGCATATCATCTACTAGAGTTCAGTGTTTGTTTACATTTTATTCTTTTGATATGAAATTGACATACAATGAAAAAAAAAAACACACCTTAACTGTGCATTGTTTTGAAAAATGCATGCATCTCTGTTTCTACAACTCCTAGCAAGATAACCAACATTACCCTTATTCAAAAAGTTCCCTCATACCCACTTCCAGTCAATATTACCCTCAGCCATCTAGAAACAAACACTGTTCTTATTTTTGTTCCCACCATAGATTAGTTTTTTCTAGAATGTCATGAAAATAAAACTACATAGTATATACTCTTATGTAAGGTTTCTTTCAATTAGTATATTGTTGGGCATATTGGTAGTTTGCTCTTTTTTATTGCAGAGGGATGTTCTGTTATAATCATACCCAAATTTGTTTATTAATTCTATTTATAGAGTCTAGGGCTGTTACCAATCTGTGGCTACTATGAATAATGTTGCTGTAAACATTCCTATACAGATCTTTAGATCCTGTGTCTCATCTATAGGCATTCTCAGTTTCCCCCGACAAAACCGACAGTCTATTGTGTTTATGTGGAGGACTGTGTACTTCTGACTACCAAATAACTTTAAATTTTAGGCCCTGCTTGGATTTGATAAATTTGGTGGAATCCTTTTTTTTTTTTAATTGAACATTTGATCACAGATGGAAAGAATAAAAAAGGGAAATAATGACCTTAGGCATATTCTTGAAGTGTGAATGCACTGTTTTCTTCAAATAACTTCTATGTGAAATATCAGTTTACAATTTTAGAAGGAAAAGAAATAAAAGAATTGCTGTTTAATCTGTACTTCTTCCATAAAGATGGACTGTGACTTAAAATAGCCTATGGTTATTAATGCTGTAAATCTCTCTGAAGGAGATTTCAGTGCTTGTTCTTGCTCTCAAAAAAAAAAAAAAAAAAATTAGGATATCATAGATTTCACATGAGTAACACAATTTGAAATTCTATTGAGATTAGACCATTACTAATGCCCAGGGCTATAATGAGTTGTGGGATTCTTTGGTTTCTCTAAATAACCAAATACACTAAAACAAAATTTTCTGGTACAGAAAGACCATTTGAAATGGCTACCTGATTACTTGAAGCTTTGACTTTTGTAAAATGACACACGAACAACAATTATTATATTATCGAATCAATTCTTCAAAGGAATTGGAAACAACTAATTATATGTGATTCTGAGTTGCAGTGGAAGGTTGGATAGAGTGAGCATAAAGCTTCCTTCTAACTCAAACAGTTATATGTCAAAAATTATTACTATGCTATCTAAAATTTTCTTTTCTGGAAACCCATGACTATGTGAAAACACAATTGGAAATCCTTCATACATGTTATAGAATTTTTCTTAAATACAAAATGGTTTTTAAAACATATATTTCATCTAATTTAAAAAATAAATTTAGTTATTCTTCTATTTCATCTCTATCAATTCACCTACAGTATTTCATTTCTAAGACTTCTATGTTTTTCAGGAAGGAAAGTGTACACTGTAAGATACTATTATAAAGCAAAGGAGATAAAATTGTTTTATTAGGTTAGTATCGAGAAAATTAAGTGCATATACAATGTACATTATCCATAGAATAAAAATAATAATCTTCCTGAGGTGAATATCATACCAACATTTGAAGTGACAGTAATAGCAGATCCTTTCAAAACTTTATTTATTTTTTTGCTATTTTTCTTATAGATAACAAAAATGAGGCACTGGGCAATGTTTCCTTAGTTATCTAGGTCAGGAGAGCCATCTGGCACTCATTTTAATCACCATGAGAACCTTGCAGGAACCAATAAACCCTGTACTAATATTCCAATCTATTCACTAATGGTGATAATCAGAACATCTGGTTAGGGTTTCCCTTTACAAGGGTCTCCCCCAAGGACTGTATTATGTATCGAAGTTCCTACTAAGTTGTATTGACTATCAACAGCAGCTTCCACCACCCTGTGTCTGCCTAACTCTAGCCAAATCACATTTTGACTCCAGTCTGAGCTTACATAGGAAGCACAACATTCACTGATTCTAAGAGGCAACCTCAACCTCTATTATTCTTGCTGTGATTTTGAGCCTGTTTCTAAACTTCTTGCCTAAATCCTGACTTCTTTTAGTACAGACTCTATCTTGGGTTCCTGCTGTCATATTTAGCATCCACTTTGATAGCCGATCCTTAACTCTTCAACCTTCTCAATGTTTCTTCTCTCTGTTCCTTGATCTTCCAGACTTGAGCTCATTTCCCTAGAGTTCCTTGATTGCTTCTCTTCTCTGTACCTCTTGACTTCTCAAGATTGGACCCAATCGTTTTATATTTATCTCCACTTTGGCCAATCCAAATGTGTAACAATAACCACTGGGCCAGAATTCTGAAATATATGAATTCTAATTTGAACTTAACACTAGCATTGTGATCTTCTGAGATTTCTACGCATTTATACCATGGAGAGGCCATATCTCCCAAGTTGCTTCCAGTTCTAGCATCTTATAATTTTGAACATATCTTTGTGATGATAAGAATTATAATCCACTGTCTGCCAATAACTAGGTTCAGATATAGTTAAAATCTTCCAGTTATGATGACCATTCCCAAATGAGAATATCTAGTCAATAGACAATTGCAGCAGTTCTCAATATGGTTGCACATAAGAAATATCTGGGGAGCATTTACAGAATCTATTGCCTGGAGCCCATTCGGCCCAATTATATCCAACCTCTTGAGAGTACAGCATACGTATTTTATAAAAAGCTCTCACATGTGATCCTAATGTATAGCTAAGATTGTGAATTACTGTAATAATCAATATGAGTCAGTTTATTGGACACAAATCTTAAAAATGGCCATTTTAAAGACTGAATCAGACAAAATATTGCCTAGAACATGGGATATTAATAAATACATGAATTCAGGAAGTAAAGTTGTCCTGTCAGCAAAGACGAACCCTACCTTTTAGAAAACGTAAACAATGATTTTGGCCCTAAACTTTGACTCTAATTTATATATTGATGTAAAAGACAATGACTTATCAACCCTTTAAATATGACAGAGACATTTCTCTTTTGAAAATTGTTCCATTTCCCTTAATATTCTGGGTACACATATTTTTCTGCATTGAGAAGTCAGCAGAGTTGTTTGTGGTGCTAACATCACAAAACTGCAGATAACGTTGACCAAGAAAATCACCTGGGTTTACTTGATTGATTATGCATTGATCTTATTATCTTTCCATGCTCTTGCTGTTAATAATTAAATTTCACACATATTCACACAAGTATAAAACAATAAGAGCAAAGGACAAAACCCATGAGTAAGACAAAAACAGATAACAGAAGTAATCACCATGTATTACTACTGCAAAAATCAATAAAGCAAATGTGTTATTCTTTTTAAGTGTCATATTACAATAATGTTTTTCTGAAGACTGTTGTCTGCATCCAATTTAAAAAGGCATCTGCTTGTGTTTGCTTAAAACAAAAGGGTGGTTGACTTAATGAATTATTTACAGGCATGCAATATGGCAACAATGTCATTATGAACTCTCTTCTAAGATCTCCTCTGGCTACTCCTGGCAGGGTGTCAATTTGCTTGTTTTTATGGTAGGTGCACGAAATTGTGAAGCTATTCAAAGAAATGAGATTCTGCCATTGGACTTACTAATGCACACAGACCCAGAAAGAAAGCCATGGTGACACGAATGGTGGAAACATTTATTTGGCATTAACAATGTGTAATGTGGAATTCAAGTAAAGAAGAAACCACTAGAATTACATAAATCTGAAAACAGCCTTGAAAATAGGTCCAAGGCCTAAGAGCAATCAGGACAGGTCTATAAGAGAAGCTGAAGAAAAAAAAAAATACTCGTGACCTCTTTCTACTCTCTGTTAAGTATGCTACTTACCTCTCAGAATCTGCTTGTCAGGGAAGTATTGAGAGTATTTAAGTATATGCACCAGAGTGATGAAGTAGAAAAAATTAAACTTTGGAATTTATAAGAAACCAAAATAAAAGACTTAAGAAGAAAAACTCCAGACACAAAGTAGCTTGACAAATTCAAATCTAATTTCCTTAATAACGTCCTACCAACCCCAAATTTGCTAAAACTTTCTTCTATTACACTAGTGCTGTAGACAGACAGCCTATTAAGGCAGATAGCAGTTAGTCAGAAGTAGGTCAAATCAAGGAGAGGCCAAAAATCACAACAAGACTTCGTAGAGGAGATTGTAACCTACCTTCAGTTAAGAAACATGTGTAACCTGGCACAATACTGTGACTATAATTGCTGAACAGTGATACTGACTGATGGAGTGATTCGATGGAACTGAAATTTCAATTTATAAAAATGGCCTTGTAGGAAGATTTTAAACACTAAAACCAGTGACTAGTGGTAATTTCTTCCACATGAGCCCACAGTGCCAGTCCCAGAATATGAGAAGGGGGCTATGACGAGAGCAAGTAGGAGTGAGAGCCCTGCATTTATTCTTCCAAAACTCTTTGGTGATTATCTGCCACATGCTATGCCCTGCACAAGGCCTGGAAGACACAGTGATGAACCAGGCCACCATCCTTCCCGCCTTTGCAGACCTTATATCTAGTAGGGAATTTTTATTTGAAAATTTGATGGGCTTTGTATGCTAGAGATCTTGCTGGAGAACTAGTAGTTATATCATAAAATGCTTATTATACTCTGAAGGTCATTATTGTTTAGAGCTATCTTTTCATATCAAAAGGTAAAAGCAGATTTTCTTACTAATTCTTTGAAATACAAACTATTAAATGCTAATAAGAATGTGAACAAAGTGTGATTAAGCGTAATTTATATTGAATGCCTGAGGTACACACCCTCTTGTGATGGCATAAGTGGGCTTTACTATGAAAATAGAAGCTGCGGGCTAAAGAAGCCTTTGGTGGAATTGTATGTAAATACAAATCATACCTGGAGCATTTTCTAGTTTGAAGGACACAGAAGAATTAGGAAAACTACTCTCTCTCCACTGAGAGTAATACCTTCTCTGACTAATAGCTTTGAGACACTGTTCAAAGAAGAAATTAATAATCACCAAACCAGAAGGTAGGACTGGCTAATTTACTCTGGCTCTAGTCATAGATCAGATTCATCAGAAAATTGCCAAAGTACACCTGCCCTTTTTTAGTCCCAGATATCAATTTAAAGTTGAGATTACCAAGCCTAGTTTTTTTTGTTTTTTTTTAATCTTATTATGTTTCTCATAACCATGTTACTTTTAGCTATAGAAAGTGGCAAAGAAAGGGCTCAGGGCATGGACTTCGATTCCCAGGAATCCTGAGCATGAGAAATTACCTTTCCCATGCACAAACTGTGCTGCTTTGGATAAGCCACTTAACTGTCTGAGGTTCTATTTTCTCATTATGAACTTTGGAAAATCATAAGATAATAATCTAAATCAATGGATTGACATGAAGGTTAAGATTATATATAGTTCTTAGTCTAGTAAGTAATAATACATACTCAAAAATGTTAGATTTATATTATTATTGTCATTATTTTAGTTTTCCTCTCAATAACCCTTCTGGCTATCCTTAAATATTAAGTCAACATAGCAATTGCTCATGTCATATAAGACCCCAGGTTTACCAGTTGCATGGCCTGGAGCCATCACATAAAAGGCAGGAGAAAAATTATATTTCAAAATTAATCAGAAATTTATGTATGTTGACTGTAACCTCTAACTTCTGTGGAGAACCCAAGGATTTGTCTCTCCTATCTGTAACTGATCTTACCAGAGGTCAGCCAGGGGGATCTCTCAAGTGTGTATCAAGGGCAAGGACAATAAGGCTGCTTCACCACAGGTCAGTGGGAAAAAACGTTAAGACCTCTTCCTGCCAACAGGGAACTTTTTAGGTTGGTTTCCTTTAGAATTTATTTTCTCTTTGGAATATCTTTTTTTTCCCTTTAAATTCCTTCATATTATGTTGTTCTCCTGTTTGAAAAGAACTGACTGAGATGGGAAGGTGTTGAAAAACTGGTATGGGATCTACTGGAAAGGAACAAGGGAACCTCTGCTCTAGGGTAGGGCTTTTGTGAAGGGCTTTGACTTCGCCGTCTTTTTATAGCTCAAGGACCAAAACCAAGAAAAGCATCGTGGTCTGTCTTCCTTTAGTTACCAAGTTAGAAGGCCACAGAGGGTCCAGAAGCTCTAGAATTAGTTAGGAGTGCACTGGCAGAGATCGTTTCTGCAGTAGCTATTCTTCAGAAACATGTGATGCAGAGTTCCAGGATTTTGCTAAGATGCTATGGAGTACTGGGGAACAAAAGTGATATTTCTCAACGTTTTAAGTACTAAATACTATTTATTTAAGCACTCTTTGGAGAACCACATTTGACTGATATCTTGTTCATTTAATTTTAATATTTCTACTGAGTTGACAACACGATGCTGTTAATACCTGTCACGTAAGGCCTAGAATCAGCAAAGAATAAAGAAGTGTGAAATCAAATATATGCTATTTCTTTTTTTTCACACCCTTAGTTAATATCAATTTTGTATTCATCTTACATTTTAAAAAGACATACTTAAAAATAATAAAACCTAACTAAAATCTATTTATGTAATATTATAATGCCTTTTATTTATATAGGGGTTTATTATTTTTAAAGTATTCACATATCTATTATTTTATACAATTAAAATAATCATAACAAGTTTACTATTATTTCAGTTTAACAGATAAAAAACCCCTGATACTCGGAGAAGTTATATCTTGTGTAAAGGCCCAAAGTTAATAAATAGCCGAATTAGAAAATAAACCCAGATGCTCTGAAACCAAATTTTAGATCTCTGTTTACCTCACTACAGTTGGCTTTTTGTTATACTGTCAAGGCAGAGAGGAATTTTGTATCCTAATGTTTTTCTACTTATGTTTAGCATCGACTTTATTCCTCAAATGGCATATCATGCATAAGCCCGGTCATGTGATATATAAAAGTGGGCAGCAGGGCATCTGTTAGCTCTCCCCGCTATCTCCATTCTGCAGAGACCTCTGAGGAACTTCTGCTAAATCTTAAGGGCTTCTCAGAGTGTTGTTTGAAGGCATCTAGTATCTATTTATATGTCTCATTACTTCTGGGCATGATCACATGAGGGAAGGAGTGGCTATAGTCTGCGGGGCCCAGTGCAAAATGAAAATGTGGAGCCCCATGTTAAAAATTATTAAAAGTTTCAGCACGTAGCAGCAGAACCAAGCATGAGGCCCCTGTGAGCAAAGGGCTCCGTGTAATTACACAGGTTGTCCGTCTGTGAAGGCAGCACTATGTGTGTGGATCAGGATTTATCTTCAATATTCTTTTACTAAATGGTCTGCAGACCAAAGTGTTTATCTTTTCTCTATGACTCTTGTCTATGCTTTAGTTCATTCTTATAGTCATATTTGTGTTGGGAAAGGTCCATTAAAGCTGTTCAAATTATATTGTAATGGGGTAATTTAAACATTTTTTAAAAATTATTTTCCACCTGCCTGCATAGAAGACCATCACTCTAGTTCACAGTAGACACCCATATTTTCAGGAGAGATTGTTTTCAGTTTTTTTAAAAAAGGAACCTAAAATGAAAATTTTTCAGCCTCTAGCATGAAAGCTCATAGCCTGAGAGTAGATACTTATAATTCTTTTAATCTCTTCCTTCCACTCCTTAACCCACCATTACAATATCAACTATCAATTTTGGTGGGCTCAATTAATAGATTGTATCACTAGATTGTGACACTGCCATATGTTCATCACACCTGTCTCATGTTGCTCCTGGATGCTCCTGGACACCCAGGAAGATGCTAGTTCCCAGTCTCTCTTGCACAAGTGGCCAATGGAGTGAGAAGGGAATGATGTTTACCATTTCTGGGCCTGGCCCCCAAAGCCGTGCACTCCTCCAACCACTCTTTTTTCCTTTGGCTATAGTCAGATTCAGAGAACCCAATGAATTCAGATATCCTAAAAGATGGTAGAGCCAGAAAACAGAAAGACTACATGGCCCCCAAATAACCCTATGCATCAGAGAATCTCGGTTCCCAACACACCCACTGGTCCACACTGCATTGTGGGGAGACTCAGAATAAATCTGCACTGTGTTACGTGTCCAACATTTGGAGTGATTGTTACAACAGTTAGCATTACTTAACCTCACTAGTACATAGAATCTAGAGAAGATATTTCTGACATTGGGGCTTAGAAGGAATTAAGAAGAAAAACATAAGTAAGCATTTTAAATAAGGTCTCCCCTTCTTTTTCTCCCCCAAAATTTCTGTGAGGAGACATGTAGAGGGAGGTAAAAAGAAGAGTTGTATGGCCACATAAATGTCTCGAGTTTTTCTCTCTGGGTGTCATCTCGTAGATGAAGAGCCATATTATATATGTTGTAAAGACTGTTGAGGGTATCGTTTATTGCCCTTATCTGTATTTGTGACTTTGAGAAGAGACTTTCCTACCCCAGTAAAGGATATATCGCGTCAGCCTGGTGATGCACCAAATCCAGGCAGAGGGAACTCCGGATATTTAGCACTCCCAAGAATCCCCTGGTTCCTAAGCAATGTAGACAGAACATGTAGTAGCAGAGTCTGACTGGAGAAGAGGCTAGAGAAAGTGCTGATGTGAGGTAAGATGGTTCTCTGGTGTGGGCACCTGAGTGGATAACCAAGGTGGGGCCAAATAGAAGTTATAGCCACTTCTCACAGAAGTCTGTAGAAACAGCACAACTCCAAATAAGGTTAAAACCATCAGAGCATGCTAATAGCCCTGACTGAACTAAACAAGATCACAAACTACCCCATCCACAGAATTTAGCTGTGAACACCTTCAGAGCAAGCGGCACACGGATGGCTAAGAGGCAGACATTTGGATAGAAGGACCCTAACCTGCTCCAGTCCTGGAAAGTCTCATAAGCCACCTCTTTCAACCAATGTGTATAGACAACATCACAAGGAAAGAAATAGGGATGGGAGCTTTCTCAGAGAAAAACATGCTTACTTAAAAGACTAAACCCTGTAAATGTTTAAATTATCAGAACTGATTAGACTTTAAGCAGGATTGGACATTTAGCAAGTTCTTTCCCGTTGAACATTAGGTAGGAGATGGGGAGTTTTCAGGTAGAGGGGGAGTGGGAAGAGTGTATAGGGTTGAAAGCTCAATTAGTTTAAAAAATAAAGCATTCAAGGTTTCTTTGCATATCTGAGTTTTGATATGAGTTAAATTTGGTGAATCTGCTATATATAATTAAAAGAAAAGTGAACTAAATTTGGTGAATCTGCTATATATGATTAAAAGAAAAGTGAACTAAATAATTTCAAACTGTCTGCAAAAACTCCACACACCTCAGGACTCTTTCTCATGGGAAAGTCTGGCAATGACAGATTTACACAGATTGACGTCGTTCCTTTTCCTTATTCAGCTGTGCCGTGTTTTTTAAAAGTATAATTTTTCCACCTCTATTTTTGTGAAATATAACACACAAGAGGGAAAAGTACATAAAACAGTGCCAGTTTTTTCATATTTTCTTCCCAAGCAGTGCCCTGGAAAACTGAGCTTGCCAAGAACAATGTCAGAAACATCAATTGACTACAGTGATAACAACATAACCAGAAGGCAGGTTGTCTGACAATAAAGTTGCCAAAAAAGAAATTGCTGTACCTGTGGAGACCTTGAGTAGTTCCACGAAGGTGGTCCATAACCAATAATAAGGGCAGCACAGAGCAGAGACGAGTTCTTCTTTTAACCCAGTGGGAGCTTCCTGAGGATTCTGAGCCATCTGGCTTTGCTATGTCACTCCAGGAAAGATACAAATCCTACATCCTAGAACAATGAAAGTTTTATTGAGAAGGCAACAACCACCACCACCAAGCATTTCCCTCTTCACACCACTTTTTAAATTTCACTTTGGTTAATGACGGAAACTAAATCCTATCCCCTGATAATAAGCCACCAGATATGACTGCATGAGTAAAAAACAGTGAAGTAAGTAGGAAAGTAGTTGGTTGCTCTCATTTTGTGTGATATTTTCACATTTATGCTTTAACATAAATTGCTTTAACCAACTCTTCTAACCAATACTTGAGCTCACCAAAATGGCCAACTACTGTTTGAAGCAGTAATAGAAGAGCCTAAGCTTAAATATTTCAGAGTTTAACTATAAAATAGTATACAGTTTCTGCACAGATCAGACCATTTGGGTCATATCAGATGGTACATCTTGTTCTGAAGACTTGCCAGACAAAATATTCATGTTAGGCTGGCTGGGGGAAGGACTGCACGTGCAAAGAGCAAAAATGGAGATGAAATGGAAAACTCTTTGGGTCGATGGGAAAAGTTTGCATAAAACCACCTCCAACTCTTAAGGCTGATGCTGACTTCCAGGTTTTTTCCCCCTTTTTTCCTATCTTATAAGTATACTGGGAAGAGAGAGAGAATTAGGAGAAAATGGCCTAATTCCCTGGTGAAGTATCAAGATCTGTGTAGGTTCAGGTGTGCTACTCACTTGTAAAAATAACCCAGGTCTTGATCTGTTCTCTCATTGTTTATGTAGTGTTAGTTTTTTCCACCAGAGAATCTGTAAGCTCATTTGGGAAGGGATATTACCCTCAAACTAGGATAGTTCAAGGATGGTTTCCTAGAGGAAGAAAGGTCACCACAGGAGATGGTACAGCACTCCGAAACTGTAGCAGAGAGGCTATAATCACCCTCTCTCAAAGAAAGTCAGAAGAGAGTCCTGGAGCTTCTGCTCTGTGACCTTTCAATGATACCACTTAGAGGTGAACAGGCCAGAGGGAGGGAGTATCTCTTACCTTCCTTGTCCCTCTTGCCAGGGACCCCCACGGGCTGAGCCCAAGGGGAAGCCAAAGGACTCAGGATACTTGAAAGGCTGAGAGGGGCTGAAAAAGCAAACTAAAAATGCCCCACACAAACACGTTACCTTTTCTCTTTTAAATCTGTAGCACCTGGCCTCAGTAGTTAACTGATTAAGAGATTGTTCTTGGCATCTCATTGGCTCTTTTTTCCTTGTCTGCGTAGAAACAATGCACTTGCCTGCTTCCAGTCCCCACGGGAAAGGAATGGTTTATATCTGCTTGAGGTGCCTTAAGAGAACATGACAAAAGGAATAATGTTCAAGCATAATTGAAACCAAAGCAATAAGAGACTCCTAAAAGCTGTGATCAAGAGTCCTAAATAAATTCACCTTCTGTAATTGCCAGTAGACATCTATGTCCTCAACTTTATGAACCAACTCCAGCATCCTGTAGTTTACATCCCTCCTTGATCAATCTTCAGTAAGGAATTTACTTTTCTAATAACATGCTTCTCAACAACAGGCAGGTCCCAGAATGACCATCAAGTAGAGTCAATGTGAACAGCTGGGAGTATCTGATGGTAGTAAACACAGATGCGCCTGACAGGACATTAACTGCTTAGCACGTTCATGTAACAGGCTTCCCAATGCTCAGAAAAGCTTTGTTGTCCCCGAGATGCGAGTGCCTGGGTATAATGATTGTCATGTTCCCCATCCCCTCTTCGGCAAAGGTGTTTCTGCAGCATTTGATGCAGTGCTTTGGTTCAGTGTTAATGATGAGATCAGCTCAAGGCCTGTGATTTAGTGCCTGGGCTCAGAACCCTTTCAGTAATTTGGTTCCCGTTAGTCTGTGTTATTGGCTCCTGAATGCACTTGCTTAAGCTAATTAAAAAGTAAGCCGAAGAAGTTCATTTCTTATGCAAAATTAATCTGATATACACACTGAATATTGCGCCTAGTCATGTTCCTTTCTAGCTCAATTCTATTTTTTACTGTTCGCTTCGCAGCTTAAGAATTCCTATTTAAAGCAAATGTTTGCATTCTTGAAGAGACAGAATTGTCCTTTTTAAAATATTTGGTTGTAAAACAGCTTCGATAAAGTATTAAAGTCAAAAAAGATTTTTAAATATTCTTCTGTGGCATTATTAGTCAAACAACATCCTCATGAGACTGATAAATTGACAGCCTCTTTGTGAAATGGGAATTTCACAAATGGGAATAATCCTTCAAATAACCTCTTCTCTGTATAAGGAAATGGCATTGGAGGGAGAGGAAAAGTAAATGGTGTAGATGATAGAGGCTCTGTTCATCCCTCTGGTGACCAAATCAAAGTTGTGACAGAAACAAGAAGCAAACAGCAAGGAAAATCACCTGAGAATAAGCCATACATCTAGGAAGAAATCTAAGAAATCACCCTGCAATGGCAGAAGGTAGGACAGAGCTAAGACGCAGGGCTGTTGGGTCCTGAGCGGCTGAGTGGGACAGAGGCTACAGCAGCGGCGACTGGCAGCTGCACACATCGCTTAAAGCCGCCGTGTCTGCGAGCAGACTTTCATGGTGATGAAACTGCTCGCTCTAAGCACCAGCGCCCATTCAGCTGCTCAGGGGGTACCAAGGACTTACAGGGGGACGCTGAGTTGTTGGAGTGAGGGATAAGATGAGACTCACTCTGTACAGAAGTGCTGGCGATATCCATTGTTCCTCTGTTGGGCCCTCCCCCGGCCAGTGCATGGACTCAGCACTGCCATAGTGGAGACGTCATCAAACTGGATAACAGAAGTTGCTCCACCCAGAGGGTTCCCTGAAACTCCACCTATCCCACCTCACGGCCCCACCCAAGCCACATCCAGGTGTGTCCTCATTTCATCAGGTGCCCCATGCTGAGCAGCACCTAGATTCACACTGGTGGCAGCTGGCCTTGGTTAAGCACAGCACCTGTGGATTGCTTGCAGAATCTTAATGGGTAGCATGGAGGGGCACAGGCTGGGGCCTAATTTGGCCTGCAGCATAACCCCTCTTAGGACTGTGCCACTGGACACCTAATGCACACAAAGCCGCATTAATAAGACCAGGAGACTTAAGAGCTTTGCTTAGTACACAGAAACAAACATAGAAAGGCAGCCAAAATGAGAAGATAAAGAAGCAGAGACCATATGAGAGAACAGAACAGAGATCCAGGAATAATGGAGTCAAGTAATCTAACAGATGCAGAGTTCAAAACACTGGTTATAAAGGTGCTCAATGAACTTATGGGAAGAGTAGATGAATTCAGTGAGAACTTTAACAAAGAGATTAAAAACATAAAACTGGAAATGGAAATTATAAATGGGAACCAGTCAGAAATGAAGAACACATTATCTAAGATGATAATTATGTTAAATGGAATAAACAAAGTGAATAAAGAAGATCAAATGACCTATATAGATGATGGCAAAGCCAAGAACAGTCAATCAGAATGGCAAGAAAAAAGAAGCCAAGGCTTTAATTAATTTAAGAAACCTATGAGACACTGTTAAATGTAAAAATATTCGTGTCATAGGGGTACCTGAATGAAAATAAGACATTGAAGAGCTATTTGAAGAAATAGTGATGGAAAACTTCCCTAACCTGGTGAAGGAAATAGACACAAAATCCCATGAAGCTCAGAGAGGCACCAAAATCAGGAACCCAAAGAGGCCCGCACCAAGACATATCATAATTAAAATGCCAAAAGTTAAATACAAAGAGAGAATCTTAAAAGCAGCAAGAAAAAAGCAGTTAGTTACCTACAAGGGAGCACCCATAAGACTGGCAGCTGGTTTCTCAAAAGAAACTATGCAGGACAGAAGGGCTTGGCACAAAATATTCGAAAGGATGAAGACCCAGGATCTACAACCAAGAATAATTTATCCAGCAAAGCTATAATTTAGAATCGAAGGACAGATAAAGAGCTTCTCAGACAAAAATAAGCTAAAGGAATTTATCACCACCAAGCCAGTATTACAGGAAATGTCAGAGGGACTTATTTAAGAAGAAAAAACATGTATCAAAAACAGGAATAAAAAATGGTAATAAATATATTCCTATCAACAAGTACCTCGACTGGAAAAGAATTAAGTGCTCCAACCAAAAGACAGAGTGGCTGAATGGATAAGAAAACAAGACCCCTACATATGCTTCCTGAAAGAGACTCACTTCAGATTAAAAGATACACACAGACTAAAAGGAAGGGGATGGAAAAAGATACTGACTTGATGGACCTAGAGGGTATTGCGCTGAATGAAATGGGTCAGATAGGCAAAGACAAAAATCACATGATTTCATAAACATGTGGAATCTAAAGAACAAAATCAACAACAACGCCGAAAGAGGAAATAAAATAGATACAGAGAATATTTTGAGGGATACTAGATGGGAGCGGGGTTGGGGAGACAAAAAAAGGCAAAGGGATTAAGAGGTACAAATGGATAGTTGCAGAATAGTAGACAAGGAGATGTAGAGAATAGCATGGGGAAGATGGTTAATAATGTTGTAATAAATATGTAAGGAGAAAGATGTGTGCTAGATTTAATGGGGTGATTGCTTTGCGAGTTATGTGGATCTCTGATCACTATGCTACACAACTGAAACTGGTATATTATTGAATGTCAACTATAATTTAAAAAACTCATTGAATTGTACAATGTAAATACATGCAACTAATTATCTGTTACATTTCAATAAAGACAGAATAAAAAAAAAAGGAAATGGCATTGGAGGACCTGATAAGGCATATGATATCAGCAATGATAACTTGATGAGTGGCTACTCTAATCTCTACCCTGTCCTACCCAATCTATCTAGTACCAGTGTCATGGATATATTTTCAGCTCAGGTTGATAAAATTAAAAGCAGGTTTTTGCAAGAAACAAAATCTCTCTCAGTTTTTTAATCCAAATATACAAACAAACTCATAAAACAAAAACCACCCAATTTCAGACCCAAATGCTCTGTGTCTGTTCACAGCTAAGCTTCCAGATCTGATGGAGTCATATCTCAAGGTATGGTCACTTGCTAACATCTCTAACTTGAGCCAGCTATCTAGCAAATGCATTCTTCAGGCAGAGGTTATAATGACCAGTAAAATACATCACTGCTCCTGAAAATAGCCTCAAATTACTGTTGATGGGTCAAGAGTATGACTTCACATAAAGCACTCAATGAAAACTTTAAAAACTCTTTCCTATTAGAGAATTGCTAAAGTCGGGATGGCAAGTAGGTTTTATCTCTTGGCTATTGTGATTATTCAAAGCAGTTACCTGCAGCATTGTTCTCAGAGGGACTCAGGTGAGTCCCAGGTTCAGAGGAAAAGAGGTCAGGGTTGGCTGGCTGGTGCCTGAGGTATGAGGCTAGGCTATTACATCGGCCCTTCATTTGGTAGCTTTTACCCTTTGCTTTCCAGGCACTGAGAGAAATCAATGTTTCTTAAATGTGGTTGTGTGTTTCACAGGTTATATGTGTGATGATTTTATTATAATGATTTTATAGATATAATCTATGTATGTACATATAGAAAAGTTCTGGAGGCATTCACAGACTTTGGCTAAAAGCGATTTAATTTAATATTAATTAAAGAAAAATACCATTAATAGTAGAATATGACCAAAATCCTGTAGATAGAAAATAAATTACTCTAGTTTTGAAAAGTTATGCTAGACTGTAGAGATACAGAGATGAATGAATATAAGCTGGTCCTTACCTCTGAGTAATTCGAATCTTTTTCTCCTTTTGTTTTAACCAATTTTTACTCTCATGTGGGTGTCAGCTATGGTTCTGAGGTGAGTCATCTTAGTCAACTACTAGTATTCTTTGGCTCTGAATGACATGGCAACTTTTCGCATTCCTAAATGTTGTGGTGCCCTAGCAGAGAAGCAAGGTACTTCTGCACTTCTGCTCATGACTGGCTGGCTCAGGGGATTCATCGTCAGTCTTCAGAGAAGGGAGGCACAATAGGTACCATCCTAAGGCACTCTCACCAGGCTGGTGATAAGTATTAACTTACACTGGGAATTCTAACTACTAAGTAGTTTGGAGTACTTGAGTCAACCCATCAAGTACTCTCCCATTGGGGAAAGAAAATTAAGATCAGGAGCCTGATTAGTGATTAATCAATCAAAAGGAACTAATTGGTTTTAAGAGTTTGGTTTCAAGAGATCTTTTAGAAGTCAATCAGTTGTTTGATTTAAAATTCTTTTTCTCTTTTTATATGTATATCATTTTTTTCTCTTATACCAACTGGAGTTTACCATATATTTATGTACTCAGGTTAACCTAAAGAATAATTTCCCCTTTTTGGAAGGAAATAGAGTTACACGTAGATTTTTTTTTTTTTTTTTTTTAATAATAGTATTTAGTAATGGTAGTATGCAATAATGATAAGCTTTACCTCAATTTCAGGAGATCCTCAAGACCCTGGCTATCTGGTATACATTTCAAAAGTAAAGGTGGGTGGTGTGCAGGTAGAAGTTGGTGAGGAGATCAGCTGAGATGCCATTAATGATAGCAGGAGGTGGCGGTGACTGGGGGCAGCAATAGTGCTGGCATAGTTATGAAGGCCTCACTGGCCCTTCCTTGATCTTTTAGAGGCCAGCAACTGGGTAGGAGATAAAGGTGCAATCGGTGCTGTCCAAAGTGGCAGAAGGCCGAACAGAATGAATAAACAGAGAGGTAGGAAATCCCGGTGAAGGAAGTTTGGGCCAAGATGTCAGTTCCTGGGGCTGGATAAAGATACTTAGGTAGAAAAATACTTGCCCCTCCAAGCCCTGAGATACCATGTGTTCTTAAAATACAGATAGGAGTAATATATAAAACAAGTAAAGGATGCCTTAAAAAGTTATAGTTTTATTTTTTTCATGTACCAATTCCTTTAAAATTTTTTAAATATAAACTATTTTAAAAAATACATATGCTTAGTTTGATTTTTAGGTATTCAGTAATGCTAGTCTGTAAGTATTTGGGATAATTCTGACTACTAAGAACTCTACTAATTCAGCTCTATGAGGATAAAGTCTGCTTATTGGTTGCATGTCCAAATGGCACAGTGTATTGTAAAAACTAATAAATATTTGTAGGTAGACTGACAAATTAAATGAATCCCATTTGTATTAAAGGCAACCTTCACCAACTTATACCTATCAATCTGGGGCTGAAATGCAAAGAGGGGATGTGCTGTTCACAGCCAGGGCTGGAAGATCAATAATGCATCCTATTTTCTACACCTTTTGATTTTGTAGTTTCATGCTTTTGGAATATTTGTGTTATTTTCTGATATCAGTCTCTAATTGCCACCTTGTTGTCTTTTATAAAATTAATTTAAATCAGACTACATCTGGTATTTACTTTCCCTTTTGGCTATTTTTATTTTCACTGTTCCATGGCTGACTCTGTAAGGAGAACAGTTATGGCTATCTAATTTACAGCCGTATCACCAGAGCCTGGCACAGAGTAAATGATCAATTGTATGTATTGAATAAATGGATGATGACCATCTCCTTATTTCCTTCCTCTTTTTTCCCCAATTGGAGCTCTCTGCCTAGGCTGACCATAAACTTTGTCATTGAAACCAGGTTTCTTTTTTAGAATGAAAGGAGATACTGTTCGTGATTATATCAGGACAAATATAAAATCTAAGACTGTCCCACCCAAACTGGGGCTTATGGCCGCTCTACCTTGAAAGATTTCTTCTATTTTTCCCTCTGTAAATTTCTTAAAGATTGAAAGAAATAGGTGAACTAGTTTTAGATAATAGATGCAGGAATCTGACAAATTATTGCTTTTATACCGAACAGCCAATAAGTTGCCAGTGATGCCTGCCTCTCTCCCAAGACCTTGGCGAGTTCTTTATCTGGCCATTTATGCTTTACTTTGTTTTTGTTGCTTTTAAAGATATTTTGTTTTTAGGACTGGCTTTCTAGATGATTTGGAATTTCTTGCTCCTGAACATTCTTGCTACCTGGTTCTTATTCTCTAATTATCTTGTTTAGTTTTGTAGACTTCCTATCCCAGGCTCTTGTCTGAGTTAATTATTTGGCTTCTTGATTCTCCCCAATTCCCTCTGGAGCTCCTGCTGGCAACTTCTAGCCTCTTCTTGACAAGCATCAGACATCAGCATTGCAGATAAGCCAGCCTACATTTCAGCTGAAATTCTTACCTCTCAGAAATGACGTGGAAGCTCCCCTGCTTTTCCCTCCTGCCTTGTGTCTGCACTTGGTCTGAGTATGGACTTGTAGATTACTTATCAGGTAAGATGGTTTTCTTTATAATCGTCATATGTCATGTTGCAGAACTTGTAAAAAATTCCACCAGGTCGTATAGCATGGATGATTGGGAAAATTTTTAAAGCAAGGATGATGAAGGCTCTCTTAATCTGAGAGCCCTAGACTGGACAATCTGCTGGACACACAATGAATAGTTGTTCCAGTTGTTCTCCATTTTACAGGGTGGGAATGGGAAAGGTACTGCGAATGTGGGTAAAAACAGAGTATGAGGGTGCCAGGCAGTCTGAGTTTACATCACAGCTACTTATAGGAGTTGTCTGGGAAAGGCAGCTTCCAGCCCTAGGTTGTCTTTGTGCCTATGGGAAGTCGCCATCGGTTCTGCTAGGGTGAGGAATTCCCTGGGTTTATGGGAGGTTAAGTTGAGAGCACTGCTTAAAAAACAAACTGTAGATATGTTATTCATATCCTACTTCCATCATGCTATACAGGGAATTAGTCAGCATGACTACAACTCATCAGTTTGTTTTTGTTTGTTTGTTTGTTTTTGTTTTAAAGGCAACTAAACCTAGAAGATTTCAATCTGAAAATCACATTCAGGAGATAGGCTTTCCTATTGTTTTATTAGAAAAGAAACTCCATTACTTTCTTGATTCCCTTTTAATGGAGGTAGTGGTAAAAGTAAAATAGAAATGAAAGATGATGGATGGCCTATAGGTACCTTACTCAACAACAGAAACAAGTCATATAAATATAAATATTAATCAATGCTCTGAGCTTAGTTCAGGTGCTAAGCTGTGGAATATATTCCACAGCTTAATTATTATTTTTATGGATATAGTGGCCCAATATACCCCAGGCAATTTCAACTATAAAATATTCTGCTAGAGTGAGTTCAGTACAGAGTTGTGCTACTTTTCTGCCAGGTGAGCAGCTCTGGATTTATATTGAGTTCATGCTAATATTTTGAGCAGTGTGTCTTGGATATTCTTTGTTTTAAATGCATAGTGGAAGACACTGGCATTAAGTTCCCAAGTTGAATTGTAGTTTTGTTCTAGAGATGTGCCTGCTCACACCAAAAAAGATGTCAATTGAACTGAGCCATGTGATGCTACATAAAATCAAGCTTGCTACACAAATAAATTGGCTGAAACAAATGCTTTCATCAGAAATGTCACTACTGAACAAGAAATAAAAGAGATATTTTTTCTTCTGGGCAAGAGTAGTGGATTATAAAGAATTTTTTTTCTCGTATTAAATTTTAAATATAGTTTCTCTACAGAGAATAGGCATTTGTATAAGGCACATAGAGAAAGCACATCAAAGTTTTTCTTGTCTAGTAATTAATCTTTAAAAAATAATTTAGTTTAATGTAGCCATACTTTGTAAGAAAAAAACAAACAAACAAAAATGCAGGGAAAATCATTTCCGAGAGTTTCTTTTCCCCTGCAGGTTGCCATATTATCAACCTATTGTCACTAATTAGATTATATTCTCCTACTTTGTGAAGTTAGATTCCTTAGGCTAACTTCTAAGGATAATAAAATAAATGCTCGCAGAGCATCAAGAGCTTGAAATAAATAAAGGAAATTCAAGAAACTCTGTCTTCGACCTCTTCTAAAAACATTCTTTCGACACATGCTCAAATGGCATTGAAATGTTTACATCCCCAAAAGAGAATTATGGCTGTTATTTTGCTGGGTTCGAAATACTAATTCAATTAGGGAAAAAAGTTTGAAGCGAAATGTTATCCTTACATGTAGTATTGTGTTTTTCATTTCCTTTTTATAAATGTTCAGTGAAATTTATTGAGATTTTGGTTCATCTCTCTGGCTTTTCATCGATATGTTTTTTCACACTGTGTGCTTTCAGTAGATATGATTAAAAGAAGATAATATCAAATGAACTATGAGTGGAAAAATTTTTAAGAGAAATGTAATGGTAATCTTGTGTATCAGAGCTGTGTCTGTGCAACTTGCAAACATACAGATGTAAAGAATCCACTATCCAGATGTTAACTCTGAAATAACTTTAAATATTAGGATGTTTTGTCTCTACTGTGCTAACCAGCCCAGAGTTTTTGAGTATATGACTGTTCATACTGTGTAGACAAAACAGATGGATAATTTAACAGCACCATTCATTTTTTTTATCCAGATGTTCTGCCATGAAGTTGGCAAAGCCCTTCCACAGTTTTAACAGTTGATACTTAATATAAACTTCAGGTTGGAATAGTTATATTTAGTGGTTTTCCCTGAAAAACTCCTGATTTCTTAATTTTCTGATTATTTACCCATTATTCTGATTAAGTGGCTAATCTGTCGCTTGGTAGTTTATTCTGAACTGTTACTATGTTGTTAATGAAGAAAGCAATGTTTAATACATACACATATGTATGTATACATATAACATTATGTAGTTTTTCATTTCATATATAAATTCTATACTGTTAATTGGTTTGTGCATTAATAATTGCAGATGAAACTGGCACATAAATTAATAAGTATATAAATCCATATACACATAACTGAAAATTTCACCCTTATACAATTTTATTTTAAGTATTCTTTTTGAGAGTATACCAAAAAAATCACATATCTCAGGATTATTCAAAATGTGTTATTTATAAGGAGATAGAATCTTCATATAATTTAAAAATTCTAAACATTTATCATGTGAGATTCTTCTTCCACGCTAATAACATGCATCACTTACAGTAGGAATTTTAAACTAAGTGTATTTTTTTTGCATTTCTCCAGAAGCTCAAGCTTAAATATTATTGTGGCAATAAATATCTTTGCTTCGAGAACCTTTCATAAAATGTGAGAGCTTTTAATATGAAATAAATAAATGCATTGTTCTCTGAGATTAGGTCAGTGTCTTTGAAATATACTGTGTTAGAATGTTAATTGAGTTTGACATAAGCATGGATATAAAATGCATCGTGCCACTCAACTTGCCAGCAGTGAAACTGATTGCCAATTCTAATTGTTATCTGCATGGTGACAGCATACTGAGATGGAGATGTTGAATATTTTAGTTTGTGATATTATCATGGTTGTTTAAAGTACTGACTACGTGTTTTGAAACCAATAGAAGTAATTGGTATGCATGTAAGAACTAGCAGGCTGAGCATATCATTTATTTATAGATTCTTTTGATGTAACTCTATGGGGGAAAAAGTTAATAAAACATGGTTCAAAGATAAATTTATACTCACCACTATAATATGACATAAAGCACAAGTTATTGTACCAAAAATACTGTTTTCTATTGAAACACATTCTTCATCTTTTCTTAAGCTATTCACCAAACCATGAAGAAAAGGACTGGGAAGAGACAAGAGCTTAACAGGAATTATTAATTCTTTTAAACCTTTCTGAAGCAACTTGTGACAATTAAAATCTATATGCCAAAAGAGAAAAATCCAGAAATACGATGGAGTATCTAAACCTTCCTATACTTTCCCATTAAGTAGGTTATAGTCTCATAGGGCGGGTTCACTGACAAGTCAATATTAAAAGCTAAGGACTAGAAAACATATTGAGGAAGTAACATGATGGCCTCGAGTGAAAGGTCAGATGTAGAGGAAGGCAATTCTGTATGCATACCCTTCTTCAGTGAAGACACAGACATGCTTAGTCTTTATTCAACAGGAAAGCACATTTTACAACAATATTAATTAAATGTCTGATTATGGTCAGAAAACTGCTGACTTCAAACTCGACATGCTTCAGGGAGACTCAAAGCTTACAACAATGTGCTAGAAAAATATGAAACTGCTGACAATAAAAAAATGTGTAAGAGTAGTGATGTAGGGTAGGTATGAACAAGAAGAAGAACAGAGAAGGCTATGCACAGACGATTGTCTATGACTGACCTATCTTGTTAGCATTGCTAACTCCTGGAGGCCATGCAGAGGAATGGTTAGGGGATCACCCTGAAAATCAGAAGAGCTGGGTTTTGTTTTTTGACTTTTATCAACAACTTTGTAATTTTAGGCAGGGATTTTAATTCTTCTGGGCTTTATTTTCTTTATCTTGGAGTAGATGATTTCCCATTCTTCTTTAATCTCTTGTTCCATGATGCCTTCTCTCAAGAATGTTTTTTAAGGTCCACAAGGTAACCTGGATGATTTTACTTAATTCTCCCAACAACTCTGTGAGATTTATACTTTCGTTTTTTCAAGTGAGGAAGTTAAGAGTCAGTTGTCATATACAACTATGATGAACAGAGCCAGGATTCAAACCCAGGCAGTTTAGCTCCAGAGCCCGGGTGCCCAACATCAAATCATACTGCAATGAATGTCTGCGCTTAGCCCAAACTTTTCTGCTGAATATGACCCCTACGTTTTGTGATCAAGTGACAAGCCACAGGGGGTGGCTGGCACAGCCAGGTGGCTAAGATCAATCTATAAAGAGCTCACTTTCATCTACACACTGTTTCTACCTTACATCCTTTATTAATCAGAGAGTCACCAGGAGAAATCCCGTCTTCAGTTCAGCTTAGTGGAGAAGGAGATGGGGTACTCTCCCAAGTGTCTCCTCTTCTGACCCTTTCATCTCTGTAGTTGGGCGTCAGTGTTTAAAGCCTTTATGTCAATAGTATTTGATTTAATCAGCCCACACTCATCAACCAGTGTGTCATAAACTCAAGCTTATGTTGAAATTTCTATTAATGTACATTTTAGAAATGAGAACTTGAGATTTCAGAATGGCCAAATATGGCAAAATATTGCAAAAATATAACTATAAAAATAAAAGCCAATAATTAGAAAAATGCTTGACATTTCCCCTCTCTACCTAAATGTA
>NW_006436298.1:46579034-46587683 GCF_000325575.1 Pteropus alecto
TGAACTAACACCTTCAGCAGTCACAGCATGCTTCTGCCAGGCTCCATTATCTTTTCAGGAACATTCATAATTCCTGTTATTACATTCTTGTCATTACAGAGGCCAGTGTAAATAAAGGACAGATCCCATAAGCCTATGGCTGTAGTGAAGCTAAACAAGTATATTACATCAACTCATCAAATACTGAATATTAAAGATGTATAAGTCGGCTGGGGCTGCTATAACAAAATACTATAGGCTCGGTGGCCAGTAGCGTAAACAACAGACATTTATTTCTCATAATTCTAGAGACTGGGAAGTCAAAATTGAGGTGCTGGCCAATTCCGTGTCTGTTCCTTTTCCTGGCTTGCTGACAGCCACTTTCTCACTGTAACTTCATATGACAGAGAAAGGAAGAACTCTGGTCTCTTCCTCTTCTTATAAAGATGCCAATCCCATGCGTTGTGGAGGCCTCACCCTCATGACCTCATCTAACCCTAATTACCTCCCAAAGACCCACCTCCAAACATTATTACGTTGGGGGTTAGGGTTTCTACAGATTAATTTAGGAGAGACAGAAACATTCAGTCCATAACAAAGAGGAAATGAAAAATTCTCATCTTTTCATCCTCTAGATGGAAATGACATCAGTATGCGTAGAAAAGGCAGCACTCATTTTTGCCTTTTTGCATTGACTTTTATCACCTCTTCCTGCTGTTTGGTCATTGATCTCCCTAATAATGTACCTTTTGTGGTTCTCAGAAGTGGTAATCCGGATTACTATTGTCTCAGTTTAGCTCAGATTTCATGCTATTGTGATGTTCAGATTTTCACTCTCAACTAGAACAAGTTTTAGAAAATTTTGTAAACAGTGAATTTACATTTACATATTTCTTGATTCGTGGTTACTTTATCATAGTTGAAGCATAAAATTTAACATTTTAGGAAGGATAATATCTCTCTAACTTAAAAATAATTAAGCATGTATAAAATTTAGACTCGTGGTAGAAACATGAGTTCTCAATAAATATATTTATTAAATGAATAAAATAAGAATGAAAATATTTCAGTTAGCTAAAAGATTTCTAAGGTCTCCTTCTGGGTTTGTGGAAAGTAAGTGAATAATATGATTCATAATTAAAGTTAGACAATTCTTTATTTTTTCCTATTTGTGTTTCTACTTCCCTTTATCTTTTTCTGTTTTTGTCATTTTTATCGTGGTCACAGTTTATCAACTTTTCTAAGTCTTTTATCAAGATTCAATTTTACAGAATTTAAACTTCTATCCTTTTGTCTACATCACATGATATAGACAAAAACTAACAAGTAAGTGAACAGGAAGCTGAGAACAGAAAGGAAATGTGCCTTTCACTGATATCTCTCTTTCATATTTGTGTTCTTCCTCTCTACCAGTCTAAAAAATCAAAATCTGTTATACAAAAATCAATTGATTAGTTTTTCTGTTATATAAAATCAATTGATTAGTTTTTCAGAACCAGGTAGTTGGATCAAGGCTAGGATAATATGAATAAAAAAAGAACAAATTTCAGAAAAGCCAATTCTATAGGCAGAGCATTCCCTGGTTGTTTTAAATTGTGGTAAATTGCAAAATCCATTCAAGACATTTCTCATAATAACTATTATAAGTATCAAATGTTTACCATGCACCAGATACTTCTCTAAGTACTCATGCGTTATTTGATTTAAAAGACAAAAGAACCTCTTGAATCTGTTTTTCATATGAGAATCCAACAGTTTAGTATATTATGACTGGCATTTTTTAAAAAATCAGAATAAATTAGATTAGAAAAAAGCATTACAAATCACAAATAATAATGACAATACTATTTCTTAAAATATTTGTTTCAGTATATGTGTAAATATTTGTGTGTGTATATTGAGTCATAATATAAAATATATTTTTACCGATAGACACAGATAAAAACTTCAAAAGCTCTGCCCCATAAGGTAATATTACATTAATTTTCAGAGGAAAAGTGAAAAGATCTGGCTTTATAAATACAATTTCCAAAGTTCCTGAATGAATTAGTTTCTATAGAGTTTTTAATGGAGACCCTAAAATAACGATATTGTTGCACATTGCTTCCTGTCTCTCTGATGGTTTGCATTTACTTAGTGTCAAGGCAGCCCTAACGCAGGGCGATTAAATCTCCTCAGATCAGGCCATCTGTGCCATTGAGTAAGTGAGATACTTCAAATAAGTGAATGATGAATTCTGTTCCAGACTGTTCCATAAAATTATAATAAAAATAATAATGAAGTGCTCCCTAATAAAAAGAAAGTCGTTACAAATACTGTGCTATTGATTTCAAAGGGCAGTAATTTTAGAGGAGCTCTTTCATGTGCGTTATAAATCTCGGCAACCGGTGGAGAAAATGTCAGGATTTTAAAAGCAAACAAATAGAAAAAAATCGCCTCACTGCTCATCTTTCACGCTGTTTTGAGTAAAACTAAGGTAGCACAAATATTTAAACAGATGGCTCAATGATATGCTTTTTTCTTTACTAATCATAGTTATTAAAGCACTCACTTTATTTTTATTGTGTTTTAAACGGGCAGAGAAAATCTGAGTCTGATAATGACCTTTGTACATCATGCTGCAAATTGATTTTGATGACCTTTCACTCTCCAATAATTAGGCTGGCTTCATGCACATTCATCTCCTTTTCTCTACTCTCCAACTGCATGGTGCCTTTTTTTCCCCTGCCTGTCCCTCAAAACCTATTCTCCTCCCCCTCTCCTAGCTTTGTCTCTATCATTGCTGGATTGGGTTTCTATCTCTTCCCCGAAAGCCAGATTCTTGAATAAAGAATGAATAGAGGCATTTAAAAGCTGACAAAAAAGAATAGTTATTTTACTGATGTTTTGAATGATCAAATATCTGAATTGTCATGTAATTATGACCATTACAATGATGTCATTGCCATAGTCATTTGGCAATTGTGTACATTGTGTTGAAGACATATTACCACATTGAATTATTTCTCAGTAGTTTAATGAATTTTATAAGGGTGTTTCTTTGTGGCTAATGTGAACAGATGGCAGAAGTGGAAAAGAAATAAACTATGCCTCATTTTCCTTTACATTTTCTTTGTTATTATGCTTTGAACATCAGACTAACACACATTTATAGACATATATTTTTAAAACATAATCTTTAAAAATATATTCATCGAATATACCCAAATTCCATATTTTATTTTTTTAGGCTTCTTATTATGGTAAAATATGTGGAACATAATTTATCATTTTAACCATTTTTAAGTGAACAGTTCAGTGGCATTTTGTACATTCACGATGTTTGAGCAACCATCCCCACTGTCTGTTTCTAGAAGTTTTTCATCATCCCAGACCTTAAGAAATATATTTAAACAACTCCACTTTTAGTTCATTAGGGAACTTCTCTCTTTCTCTTCCTTATGTGAGGTTCATTGGATCATATTCTTAACATATTGTTTACACACAAACCCCTAAAACCTGAGGTTAATTATAAATGTTTTTCTCAGGACTATAGAATTCCAGAAAATAGTTTATTGAGGAATACGAGCTTTACAGGTGATGATAGCTAACATTTATGGAACAGTTATTCTGAGTGAAGCACTAAGCTAATTACTAGACATGTTAAGGAGAAAAATTAGATAACAAAAAGTTGCTTAAAACATTTCATAAGCCAGAGTTGATGTTCTTATTAAAATGACTTTCCTACAAAAATATAACAGTTGAGTTTTTCACGTATATGTACACGAACCCACAATAAGTAAGATCATAAATAAACCAGACCCAGAGTTTGCAGGTCTCGGTGTTACTCTTTTCCTTTCCTAACTATTAGGTAGGTTGAATCAGAGTAATAGAAATCAGATTATAATTTTTAAATGGAGGAAAGTTAATACAGGAATTGGGCGCGCAGTGATGGAAATGCTGAAAAGCCATCAGGACATCGCCAAGTATTAGTAACAACAGGAGTCATTACTGGGCTTGAGGACCAAAGTGGGTTTGCAGTGGCCACGGGAGCCCAGGAGTAGGAGTCACCTCCTGAAAGCTGGAGCCATGAAGATTATATCGCTGTTTTTGAAGACATGCTCCCATGGAGACAGAGGGAGAGAAATGTTCTGTTTCTCTCTTCCCTATATGTTTTAATCTCCCTATAATTCTCCCATTGGCCAAACCTAACAAGAAGCTATATAACAAGGTAGCTTGGGAAACAGCTTGGAGGGAAGAGCAACCAACACTCCCACCCTGTGATGTGACAAAGAACAGAGCAGGGGAGGGGTGAAGAAGAGACTCAAGGGCAAGTGGGTCAAAGACTGGCCCTAACTTTCCCAATCAGGAAATGGTGATTCCCCTTCTAACAAAAGCGAACAGAGGAAAATGTAGAAAGATTTATGCAGAGCTTGATGAGCCATAAAATGAAGAGCTATGCTTTGGGAAAGCTTCCCAAAGAAGATGAAACTTCTCACTTTTGGAGTTATTCTTTTCTTCGTCATTCCTCACACCCAGTTTATATGCAAGTCTTATCTGTACACTCCAAAACATGTCTTTCATCCAACAACTTTTACCATTGGTACCATTATTTTTCACTTGAATTTTTACAATAGCCTCCTAACTGGTTCTACTCTTTTAATTTTTTCCTCATGTAAAAAACAGGTAAGTTTTACACACAATGAAATGCACAGATCTTAAGGGAGTTCTGATGACTGGATCTGCCAATGTAAAGAACACCCCAATCAACACACAGAGCTTTTTTATCATCTCAGAAAATCCACTCATGTCCATCCAATCTAGTCAAACTCCACCTCTCATAGGCAACCACCATTCCACTTTCTAACACTATAGATTTGTTTTGCTTGTTATTAAACTTCATTCAAATAGAATCATATAGCATATCTTCTTTTAGGTATAACTTTTTTCACTCATTACATTTTTGAGATTCATCCATGTTGTTGTGTATTATTAGTTCATTCCTTTATTATTTTCTGATTGTATTCCATTTTGTGGATATACTATAATATGTTTGCCCATTCTCCTGTTGATAGGCACTCGGATTATTTCCAGATTTTTTGTTTGTTTAGAAGTAAAGCTATTATTAACTTTCAAGCACAGTTTTATATGTTGTCATTTCTCTTGGGTACATTTTCAGGAGTGGAATTGATTGATTATGTGATAAATGTATGTTAACTATAAAAAAATGCTAAACTGTATTTTAAATTTGTTATGTTATTTTACTCTCCAGTTGCCAACATTTGAGAATTCAAACTGTTCCACGATTTGAAAACATTGATATTGCCAGTATTTTTAATTTAGCCATTCTAGAGGGTATGCAGTAGTGTTTCATTGTAGTTTTAATTTGCATTTCCCTGACAATGAATGATTTTGAGATTTTCATGTGTTTTTTGGCCATTCATATATTTTCTTCTGTGAATGGTCTGTTCCAGTTTTTGTTCATTTCTTATCTATTTGTTGTTTTTAAAGTGAGTTTTAGTAGTTATATATGTACATATATATGTTAATGTAAGTAGTTATATATACACACATATAGATTAATGCAAGTCTTTCATTTTATATATAGAGAAAGCACACAAATATTTCTTCCAGCCTGAGGCTTGCATTTTTATTTTCTTAAAACTATGTTTTTTAAATTTTAATTTTGATGAAGTTCAAATTTTATATATTTCTTCAATGGCTCATGTTTATTATGTCCTAAGAAATCATTGCCTACCCCAAAGTCCTAAGGATATTCTGTTATGTTTTTCTTTAGAAGCTTTAAGCTTTTAGCATTTGCATTTAGATCTATAATACATTTTGACATAATTTTTTGTGTATCATATAAAAGGAAGGGATCAGGATTTGTTTTTCTTTCATGCATTTATCCAGTTGATCCAACAATATTTGCTGAAAATACTTATTTCCATATTAAATTGCCTCAGTCATTTGTTGAATAACAAATAGATCTGTTTACACACAGGTATATTTTTGGATTCTCTGCTCTGTTTCATTGACTATTTCTCTATCTTTATTTATCTATCACTTTCTTGATAGTGTACTGTAGCTTTATAATAAGTCTTGTGAACAAACAGTGTATGTCTCCAAATATCTTTCAAGGATATTTTAGGTTTTTTTGTTGTTGTTGTTGTTTTGCATTTCCTTATAAATCCTAGAATCAACTTGTCAATTTCTACGTAAAAACCTGATTAGATTTTGATTGGACTTGTATCATCCATCAGTTTTGGGGCGTACTGACACTTTTACATCACTTAACCTTCTAATCCATTAGCATAGCATCTTTCCATTTATTTAAGAATTCTTCAATTTCTTTGAGCAATGCTTTGCAGTTTTTGTGCAGAGTCTTATGCACATTCTAAGTTCATTTATACACTTTAATAACTATACTTCTTTGGTGCTTTAGTAAATAGTATTTGTGATAGTCAGCATCCAGGACTGTTCTCAAAGATTTACACTTAGTGTGTTTGCTTTTGTGCAGGCCTTCCCCACTGAACAGAGCTGACCCGTGTAACCAAGAGGACACTGTGTGGATGACTAAGTGAAACTTCCAAGTCTCAGTCATAAAAAAAACTGTGGCTTCTGCCTTGATCTCTTCTGGATCATCATTCACTTGGGGGGAAGGCTATTGCTACATCAAAAGAAACAGAAGAGGTCCTATGGAGAGGCACATGTGGTAGGAAACTGAGACCTCTTGCCAATATTCAGCATCAAATTGCCAGCCATGTGAGTGAGCCTTCTTGGAAGTAAATCTTTCAGTCCAGTCCAGTCCAGTCCAGCCTTCAGGATACTGCCGTTCTGGCTGACATCTTGACTGCAACCCCTTGAGAGACCTGAGGCCTAGAATCACCAAACTAAGTTGTTCTCAAATTCCTGATCCATAGAAATTGTGAGATAATAAATGTTTATTGTAATTTTAAGTTATTGTGCTTATGATAATTTACTATGCAGTAATAGATAGTATAATATAATGTTGTTTTTTTAAGTTTTATTTTCCAACCGTTTGTGGCTAGTATTTAGAAATAAAATTGATTTTTTTTTATGTATTGATCATGTGTCCTGGGACCTAGCAAAATTCACTTATTACTGCTAGTGGTTTGTTTCATAGATTTGTTTGAATTGTTTTTATGTAAACAATCAAGCCATCTGCAAATAAAGACAGTTTTATGTCTTCCCTCCCAGTCTCTATGCCTTCCATTTATTTTTCTCCCTACTGCAATGGGTAGTTCTTGAAGTACAACATCAACTAAAAGTGGTCATGGCACATATCCTTGCCTTGTTCCTGATTCTGAGGGAAATGTTCAGTTTTTCACTGAACACAATCATCATGTTAGCTGTAGCTTTTTATAGATGCCTCTTATCAGATTGAGGAAATTATCATCTATCTATAGTTTGCTGAGATTTTCTGTCATAAATGGGTGATCACATTGTTCCTGCCTTTTAAAGAAATTGTGAAAAGAAATAAAAGAATTTCTCTGGTACTTATCCACATAGTATCATTTCCAAAGTTCTTCACTCTTTTCTTTCATGTAGTATTATTTCCTTTCGTTCTGAAGAACAAACTTTAGTATTTCTTATAGGCAGATCGACTGGTAACAGATTCTTTTAGCTTTTGTTTATCTGAAAATGTATATTTTACATAACTTTTTAAAGAAATTTTCTTCAAAGTACTTTCTACACTGTCAATATATTTAATTTACTGATATTTCCTCCTACTAGTTGATGAGTTTTGTGAGATCAGAAGCTTTGTCTTGTTTACTTCTGTATTCACTTCACCTGGAATTGTGTCTGTCCCATAGACCTGGCCTGGCCCTTTTGTTGGTGGAAAGAAAAAAGGAAAGAGAGAAAGAAGAAGAAAAGAAGGAAGGAAGGAAGGAAAGAAGGAAGGAAGGAAGGAAGGAAGGAAGGAAGGAAGGAAGGAAAATTGTTATTGCTATTTATGGCCTGTATGAAAATGTTTGGGTTTGAGAGTATTTCTTAAAATGTCAGTTTTATTATTCTGGAGTTTGAGTGGTAGATTAGTTTGCTTCCAATAACAATAAAAAAATCTGGCAAGGAAGAGGAAAAAGAAAATGCCGATTATATATAGGCCTCCAAAAATTCAAAATACATTTGAAAGTACAAAATAACAATTTATTATGACCTTACTGTGATATATGTGTTTGTGTATTTCTGTGTGTATATATTCTCTATATACTATTCCATATGGAATATATTCATTGAAACTTTATATGTGTAAAGGTAGTAGATAATCTTTATTATAAATAAATACATGATCATCCTTAAAATGAGATATAGAAATTAATGGTACTTTTCCAGAGTGCGCATACACTGATTCTGTACCTAATGACAAGAAAATGCACAGGGCTTGGGGAAAAAAAATGGTGAAAGGAGGCAAGAGTTGACAGGCTTAACATAAAAGCAGAGTAAAAGAGTAGGCATCCAATATAGTCAATTGACAAAGAAATTTTTGATGGGAAATATTTTGAAAACATGCACAATTCTAAACAATTCTTTAAGCTAACAGTGATTTTTTTAGCCTGCAAAAAGAAAATAACTTCTAAATCATGTCATTTATAATGTTTATAATGCTCATTATAAATCAACCCAAAATCCTCAGCTAGGAAGGACCAGGCTTAGGCTGAACAGTGG
>NW_006436298.1:46587907-46601091 GCF_000325575.1 Pteropus alecto
GTACTTAGATTGTAGACCACCTAGGAAGGCCAGGTGCTGTAGGCGTAAAAATGAAAAAATAAGGGATTGTAAGCTGACAAAGTCCTTGCAATCTGTGAGGTCAGCAAAGCGTTGCCTCGCCTAAAAAATAAAAAAAAAATAAATAAAATAAAATAAAATAAAAAATAAAATAAAATGTGGCTGGGCTAAAGGCTGTAACATAAGCTATACACAACAATTCTATGGATACAGATATAGCCAGGTAGCCTAGTGAAGCTTGTTCATGCTTAATTTTGATGCTAGACAATGTTTGATAGAACTTTTTGTGAGGGCATGAGATGGTTTTAAAAGACTTGGTGTGGGTCGGCTTGTGAAAGGTTAAGCGATGTCAGAATGTGGGTAGTAGAGACAGACTTAGGTTAAAATGAAGGGTGACCTTTTTCCCTTGTTTGCTATGACAGGACTGGTTTAAACCTGTTGTCCCTTTCAGTCCCAGTACTATCACAAGTTATATAATAAATTATATGGTTACCCAATTTAAGTGTCAAATCTATAGTTAAATGTGAGAACTTGGGTAAGTTAAGTTTTCAAGACTCAGTTCCTTACTTTTAAAAAGGGGAATAATGATATGTAATTCATAGGCATGTTAAGAGGTTTAAATGAGATATTTCAGTAAAGAACCTACTTGTGTCTGGCTTGTTAGTTTATAGCAGACTGTTATTTCTGCATTGCCTGCATCCTCTTCAATAAGATAATTAAAGCCCTCAGTGATGTGATCCCATCATGCCTTTTTCCTTCATCTATATTAAACTTAAACTTCATCTGCCTAAAACTTTTCCAACTCAGCCTTGAGCATATTATTTCTCAGCTTAAAATGCAACCCCCCTCTTTTCTTTCTCATTATCTTTAAATCTCTGAATTTTTTAAGGGTCATCTTTTCTGAATACTTACATCTAGAAGTAAACTTTCCTATGCATAAGAACTTTTAAAAACTTTATGGCTTCCACTCCTTAAAATGACTTAAATATTTGATTAAGTAGTAAGATATTTTCTATTATTGGAATCTACCCCCATTTTTTATTGATTAGGTCGTACATTATTATACTATTTAGATATACCATAACTTATTTAACAAATCTCTTACTGAATATGTAAGTTGTTTCCAGTTTTTAATTATTAGATTTTTATATAATTATACATCATTGTATTTTAAATTAATATTATAAAGGATGTATATATACCTGTATATTTTTCTTCATTGCTTTAATTTTATTTCGAGGTCAGGAAAGTTGAGACTTTTTTCATATGCTAACTAGTTACTTGGGTTTTTTTACTTATAAAGTGCCTCCTTTTGTTCATTTACTATTTTTTGGCCTATTTTTGTATTAGATTGTTCTCTATTTAAAAAAAAATCAAAATGTAAGATCTTTTTTTTCAGAATTAAGGAAATTAGTTTTTTATCATGTGTTTCTCGTTTGTTAAATGTTTTACGTTTTGCTGAAGGTTTTTCCTAATTTATGGTTTCTGAGTTTTGTGTCTGCTTAGAAAGATCATCCTATCCCAAGGTTATAAATAAACTCAGTCATGTTTTCATCCAATACTTTTATGGCTTCATTGTTTACTTTAAATCTTTGATCCATCTGGAGTTTATTTTTACGTAAGTAGTGATTTGAAGATGTGGCTTTATTTTTTCCAAATGACTACATCGTTATTGCAGATTTATTGAAAAAATTCATCTTTCCCCCACTGATTTGGGAATGCTCTCTTTATGCTAATTTCCATATGTATTTGGTCTATATCCGACTCATTCTCTTCCATTGATATTTCTGTGTATTCCTGAGCCATTATTAAAGTTATATGAATTAGAACTTTAGATATGTTTTATTATCTGGTATGATTCTTCTTCTTCTTCAGAATATTTCTAGCTACTTTTACATATTTTCGAGGCTAATGTAGTAACATGGGTTCATTTTGTAGATTTTAAGGTTTTTTTTTCAACAATACCGAGTTTTTATTTCTAAGATCGGGATAGACTGCATTTTATCAAAGGCTTTTTATTATGTCTTTCAATAGATACTGAAAAATTTCACCTTGTAATGTCTTATAGATTCCTTATAAAGTTGTTTCGCAAACATCTTTCTGAATAGTTTTCTAGTTTTTTCTCTTTTTTCACACATACAATCATATTACCTGCAAGTTATAATAATATTTTACCTTTTCTTTTTAAATATTGATAATCTGTTTCAGATTAGTATAATTGATGTACTGATAGTTCTGCTCATCTGGGTTCAAATTCAAACATTGTCAAGTTAATTAAATGTTCTAATCCTCAATTTCCTCATCTGTAAAATGCAGAGAATGGTAGTACTTAACCCATAGGGTTAATGCAAAGATCAAATAGGTAATGTGGGTGGATAATTAGCAAAATACTTAAAACATTACATACTCTCAAAAATATTAATCATTGTTTTATTTTTCCTCAAAGTTAATTGAGTAATCTGATATTTTATTATTATTGTTATTAAATAGTATTAATAGCAACTTTAAATTGCCTCAGTGGTGATGTGTAGAATAGCCTAATGGTCTATTTGTAGTGTACAGATTATAGTTTAGAAAACATATAGTCTAGATTTACCAGGGTTACAATATCATGCAATTTCATAATTTTAAATAAAGACAATAAGTATTATAAAACTAAATGGACCTTAATTTTATGTTTTTGGTGAGATATGAGTGAACTCATAAATTAGAAAAAGAGTGGTTATAGTGAGAAGTTTTATGTTTGATTCTTAACTTTAATGGAAATATTTATCATTTCGAATTTGTACTGTAAATATTTATTTATATGTTCTGTCTTTTTTATCTTTCAGATAGAAAAGGTAGGTGCCATGTTAGGCTGACTCATCTACATGGTCAATTTGGGCAACTGAACTGTGCTGTGTTGCCCAAAGTAGGCAATCAACAAATATCCTTTAAACAAAGTCGTAAATAGATAAACTGTCCCATGAAGGAATATATGGACTCACAGACTATATATTTTTCCAGATTCAATAGGGTCTAAGCATATGCAATGGAAACATTGTATTATATCATCCACAGTTGACAAGAGACAGTATCATATTTCATCTCTTCCTAATACATGTAACATACTTTAATGGAAATAATATATTTAAACAGAAGCCACTATGTAAAAAACACTAACTGGAAGTTTTAAATGTTAAATGCTCTTTCACCAATGAAAGTTTTGTTCCCCTTAACACACAGGTGTTAAATCTTACTCTCAACAGCTAATTTTTTTGTCTTTCACTCACAGTGGAAATTGCAGATATTTTGCTTTTACTGTAAAATCTGATTTATATGCTTCAACTAAATACATAGATTTCATTTATGAATACTAGTCAGTGATTTATATCACTGTTTTCCTTTTTGGACAAGTCACTGCAAAATGATTTTTTCAAGCAAGATGGTATTAACCTTTTCTGATTGCAAAGCCACTCTCCTAGCAGTATCAATACTACTTTATCATTTCTGTCAGTTACTTTATTACATTTGATAAACAAGTAAATACAGCCCCACATATCAAAAAACTAAAATGACTATTTTGAGGATAATCATCTACAAAATATTACGGAGCTTCTATAATATTTCAAAGAATTGGCCTTTTTCCAGTTGATACTGATATTGGGATTCGAGTTAATTGCCAAAGCATCACAAACAACAGAGCAGGTGGTAGTAGAAATAATATTCCCTGTATTTTCTTTATTATTTATATTCAGAGCTCTTCAGCACTAAACCCTTGAGCAGGCTTTTTAGAGCCCACTGTATAACAATTTCATTCACTTTCATGTCAACACGCTTTGGCTTGATAAATTAAAACAGAAAAATGCTGGCTAAAGCACCGCGGCCCTACATGATTCATTCTGCTGCAAGTTTCTGGCAGCTGCCCAAGAGTGACCTGCTATCTTCCTAGTATCCTTATCATTTTCCCATCTGGAAAGGGCTAAAGCTTACTTACACTGGGGAGTTAAAGGCCTGTGCAGGCTGCATTCAAAGGCCATTAGCAATCATAACTCTAAAAATCATCACCTTTCGGGTAAGGTTAACAGCAGTCTATAGAATAGATAGGAAGGTCAATATTTTATTTTTATTTAAGTAAATATAAAGCAAACTGCAAGATTTCTTTAATGACGTAGGACTGCATGCTAACCCGAACCATTGTATCTTTAGATTGTGATCTTCCTTAAAATTATTCACAAGTAATTTTGAGACCCCATCTTAAACTAAGCAACTTGTGGTATTAGTTGTCAATTTACTATTAAAGTAATTCATTCATTTATTCTTCCTTTATACAATCGGTTCTAGGTCGGACGCTTATTTTAGTAATTATTTTAGCAATTAACTATCAGGCTGTAAAGGACATTAAAGAAAAATATTGAACATTTTTGAAAAGAGAGGCTAAATGATAGCAGAATCAGTTTAAACTCTGATATTTAATTTTAGCAAAGTTTTGAAATTTTTAAGTAGGTTTTCTTAACTAAGATTGTATACAGATTAAAAGTAAATTAATTTTAAAACCTGATACTGACAGAGCATTTGTCACCCAAGAAATTATCAAAGGTTGAATATAAGTTTGTGAATTCTAAACAACTATAATTTTTAGAAAATGAAAGCTAACGATTTAAAGCTTTTGACAATTAACCTATAATGCATATTGGTGATTGTTAGTCTTATTTCTTGAGGTGGAAAAAGATGTAGAGATGAACAGAATCCTTGACCAGCCACCATTGCTAGGTTTAATGAGCAAGATCTGAGCCAGGTTAAATGCTCACTCTTTAAAAAGGAGAGACAGTAAATATGAAAGGAAGTCCGAAGGATTTCCCCTCCCCTGCCACAAATAGGTCATTTGTTTAGGAAATGTCACCACTTACTACTTGGTGGCTAGAGAAGTTCAGACACTTGAATCTTGAACCCAACCTGGTGATTAAAACATTCGGGATTGAAATATTTGGGGGCTAGGGAGGGA
This sequence comes from Pteropus alecto, assembly GCF_000325575.1. Taxonomy (NCBI): domain Eukaryota; kingdom Metazoa; phylum Chordata; class Mammalia; order Chiroptera; family Pteropodidae; genus Pteropus; species Pteropus alecto. The sequence continues at coordinate 46,592,910 of NW_006436298.1, forward strand.
GAAGGAGGAAGAAACTTTAATTTCAAAATTTGTGTTTGTCAAATTTGTCAAAAACTTGAATTCTGCCTTGGAATATGTGTATATTTAGGGAGGAAAACTCCAATAGGATTTTGATCGTGTAAAAATAAAGCTGAGATATAATTCTGGAATGGAGACTGAGAGTTAAATGTCTGTGAATAATAACACAAGTTCTTTTCTGTGGGCGGATTTGAGCCAGTGGTGATAGTTATACAATCTGGGTGGCAGGTCTGAGAATAGCCTATCAGTCTCTCTGTGAGAGACAAGTCTTTTGAGGTGAGGGCATTAACTCAGGGTAAGAAGAATATAGTCAAAGATCTTTCCATTGCATGGAGGATGGCCTGAATCCTACAACTTTTCATTCAGTCGTTAAACTAATATTCATTTGTTGGGCACATACCCTGTGCTTACATTATCTGAGTGAGTAATTGGTCATTAAAGAATCCTTGGAGTTGGAAACTATAAGAGCAGAAATTCTTATATTTCCTTCCTTCCTTCCTTCCTTCCTTCCTTCTTTCCTTTCTTCCTTTTTTTTTCTTTCTTTCCTTTCTCTCCCTCTCTCTCTCCTCTCCCTCTCTTCTTTTTTGGTGTGTTGTAAGTCTCCTCTCTATTTTCAAACCATTATTGAAGTTTCATTAAACCCCAGAGCCTTGTCTTAGATTGTGGTTAAGAAGTTTAAGAGAAGGATGTTTTCCAGCTTAAAAACAGTGAGTTGGCTGTATAAAATTGCTAACATTAAGAGAGAAGAGAATCATTTTATGTGACAGTAATAAATGGCCAGGAAGAATAGTGTAAGATGCCAACTTGCTAGGGTGATCAACAGTCACAGAGCAAAGTTGTAGGACATATTAGCTTTCATCAAAGGCGTCTCTGAAACATCTCCAGAGGGATATTTGATGGCCAATACTGCCTTTAGACTCAGGCGGGAAGAGTCACTCTGGTGCCTGCGAGTGGACAGGCCAACAGTGTTGTCAAGGTGGGATAGCTGACTCTACACCAGAATAGTAGGAGCTCTGCTCTGTGTTGTTTTTTGTTTTTGTTTTTGTTTTCACTTTCAGGGTTCTCTCCAACTATTTACACCTCCACCTCACCTTTAATGGTTAACCAGTTGCCCCAAGTTACTTTAGGATCCTTACTCATGAAACAACTTGGGGCCCTATGCCCTGAGCCAACTTCCCAAATGGTAGGCTGAAAAGCAGATTGTTCCTGACATTTCTTTGTGGAATCATGTGAAAATTAGGTCTGGAGAAGAATGCTGAGATGCTGACACGTCCCCGTTCACAGGAGACACAGGATGATTTCAGGGTTCTGGGCTATTGACCATCTTGGGCTTGAACTGCAAATGAGGGCCCGTGTATTGGCTCTCTGAGTTTCTAGCACCATGCCATCTCAAGTCTTTGGAACCCAATGATAGCAAGGGGGTGCGATAAGTATGATTTACTCTCTGTGCATCCCTACCAGAGGCATCCAGGGCAGTCACTCTGCCCTATTATCAGGCAGCCCTGGGGGAGCATGCTTATTGCCTCTGTAGGAAGAGAGGTGCTATGCAAAGCCAACAGGCGCTTCAGTTCACATCCTCTCTTTCTTCTGAGTAATGTGGTGATGTTTTATTCTCCCTGGTCTGTCTTAAGCTATACCAAACAAGGGACATTCTTTGTGAGAATGGGACTATTCTTTTTACTCCACTCACAGGCTTTTTGCCTTTTGTACCTGTCAGTTGTGGAAGTCAAGGGAGCAGTCAACACTGAAAGAAATCACATTATAGAAATGCTGTGATTGCAGCCAATACAGACAATGTTAGAAGATGTGTTGTTCTATACTTTTACTCTATGAAATTTTGTATGGTAAATTTAACATGACCAGAAAACAAAATGTTGTTCACATTTCCCTCCATACTCTGAGTGCACACGTATTTGTGGTCATATCAATGAAGCTTAGTAACAACCTTTGAGATGGTCTTTGGAAGCCAACATTCATGGGTAGCAGGATGAATGATGTAGTGTCATAAGAAATGATGGAAGTAACAGTAAATAAATGGTATTTAGGGAATTACAGAGGCAAGAACTTGTTTTAATACAAACAAGTTCTGAAGAGCATGGCATTGTCTGTAATAAGAGTGCTGCTACCTCATTTCTTCTGGTAGCAGAGAGGAAACTAGATGGGATGGTGTATTCGACAATAAAGGACACAAGAGGTAGTCTTTGTGGCCTGCCTCATCTTGGGCACTATGTGGCCTATCTCACTTTGTACAGCTGGTATGGCTGAGGATTCTTTTAGCTTGGATCAAATTGACCATAGTCTTTGAATTAAAATCAGTCTCATTTTCTCATGCCCATTTCTTTTCATGCCTCTTGAGGGTATCTAGTGGTAAGAAGAGAAGAAGAGGAAAAAGAAGGAGGAAGAGGAGGGTGGGAGGGGATGAAGGAATGAGGGAGCAGGAGATGGGGAAGAGAAAAAGCCTACCAAAAGGAAAGATTGGTTCTTCCTAAGTCAGGGGTCAAATAGTTGATGGCATCTAAGGGCTATGGTAGGCTATGTAAATAAGTGCAGCTTGTGGGCCATCTGAGACAATAAGGAGTGTGGATGCCCTGGTGTATGCATGCCCTGGAAATGTGGTGTAGGCACATTCAGATCCAGGCCATTACTGCCAGAAAAAAGAAGGTAGGCCCAATTTTGCTAGATCTTAGAATTTTTCAAGAGATGCCGTAAATCAAACCTTTATACGAAATTACTTAGATGTAATTAATTCAAATGTTAAAAGTTTATGTAAACCATAGAGGTGTAGCTCACCTATAGCTAGTTTGCCAGCTCAGCCTCATGACCTGGAGAATAGAATACGTTGGTAAGTCAATGGCATCAGCCTTCTAAAAATAGACATTTTTCCAAAGAAGATATTTAAATGGCCAACAGAAATATGAATAGGTGCTCGATATCACTAATCATGAGGCAAATGTAAATGAAAAACACAGTAAGATATCATCTCACACCTGTTAGGATGGCTATCATCAAAAAGGCAAGGATGTGAAGAAAATGGAACCCTTGTGCACTGTTGATGAGAATGTAAATTGATACAGCTGCTATGGAAAACAATATGGAGGTTCCTCAAAAAATTAAAAACAGAACTACCATATGATCCAGCAATCTCATTTCTGGATATATATCCAAAGGAAACAAAATCATTATCTAGAAGAGCTATCTGCATCCCCATGTTCTTTGAACAATCTAAGTATCCATAGATGGATGAATATTATTTAGTCACAAAAAAAAAAAGAAGCAAATCCTGTCATTTATGACAACATGGATGGACCTTGAGGGCATTATGCTAAGTAAAATAAGTCAGACAAAGACAAATATAGGTTCTCGCCTATATGTGCAATCTAAAAAAACTGAACTCATAGAAATAGCACATCGGTGGTGGACAGGGTGAGGTTGGGGTGAAGGAAATTGGCGAAGGTGGTCAAAAGGTACAAACTTCCAGTTACATAAATCCTGGGGATGTAACGTACAGCATGGTGACAGTAGTTAGCCACGCCGAATTGCATATTTTGAAGTTTCTAAGAGAACAGATATTAAAAGTTCTCAACACACAGACACATACACACACAAATTGTACCTAAGTAAGGTGATAGATGTGTTAATTAACTTTATTGTGGTAATCATTTCACAACATATATATATATCAAAATCATCACATTGCAAATCTTAAATCTACATAATGTTTTACGCCAATTTATCGAAATAAAGCGAAAAATAGAAAAGAGATATGGATTGAATTTTATTGCAAAGTCATCACTTGGGGCTTTTGGATGAAGGAAATTGGGGGGAAAGCCCCCAAAGCAACTAGCCTGATGAAGAAAGAGTTGAGAATCACTCCTCTCCAAGCACACTCACTCATGGGACTAGGCTGGCCATGAAGGGGTGAGGGGCTGAAAGTCATTGTCTGGACTGTCAGCCAGTTAGATTGCACATGTGAATAGCTGACCATATATACACATTATTTTTCCTTTGTATGAAAGTCAACTATAAAATAAACTCAATGGAGACCCTAAGGAAATTATAGCCGATACTTAAATGGCATTTACTATATATGTTCTATACTCTTTTGCATATATTAATTCATTTAATTTTCACCACAATTCTAAAGAGTGGGTGCTATTTTTATACTTTTTTTTTTTCAGGTGAGGCAACTAAAGAAGAGAGAAATTAATTACTTGTCCACAGTTGCAGAGCTAACAAATAGGAAACCCAGGAGACCCACGCAGGTTGCTGCAAAGTCTGAGACTTAACCAGAAGATTTATCTGTAAGAGCACATCTATCCTTTCACTATAGATTTATTTAAGTTGTAACGTAAAACCAACTGCTAATCAAGAGTGAAGAATATTGACTGAGGTTGGTTAACCAGAAGAAAAATAAGGTCACCAAGTTCTCTTTCTCGGATTCAGCTTCTTTTAAGCCAGGGAGCAGAGACACTGTGTAGGAGCCGAGAGTTTGAGGACAAGCATAATTCTTGCCCTGGGAAATAATGCAGTCTTTCCTGTGCTAGGGGAACAGTTCAGGGAAACTCTTAGTTATTGTGGACGTATTAAATTGCCAGAGAAAATTAAGCTCTTCCCTGTTATAAATAAAGAATAAGCCACTGAATCTGAGAAAAAGTATAAGACAATGCTGAAGGATAAAGGTCAATGCTAGATAAGCAGATTTTGTATGATTGGGCTTAACATTTTTCTCTCTAGATCTCTTCCCTTCCACAGCACACTGTGATAAAAACTAAACAAAATATAGTTTGTTAGAATAACCATTTATCAGACAACCCCATTTGCCAATCTCTGCACTGGCTCTGCAAGCATATTGCTAGTCCTCACATGTATTATCATTCATTTTCCTGATGAGGAAGCTGAGACTCAACTTAAGTGACATGCTTAAAACCATACAGATAACAAGGAGCTGTTAAAAACTGCAACTCTTTCTTGCTACAAAATTAGAACTCTTTTCACTGAACTAATATGATCCATTCAACCTTTATATAAAATGCATCAAGCAGGTCATATGCTCTAAAGCTATTTTTCAGATTCCTCTCTTCATGCCTCTACAACGGGGTCCATATATTTGTGTTATAATCCTGAATTTTCCAGTGACTATTCCTCATCAAAATAAATAGGCATTTTTTTTTTCTTGGCATTGGGAGTGTTCTTTTTGGATTGGAACTTGGTCCACCGCCATCAGACCTTCTATTTAACAAGTCTGTATAGCAGTTTTTTTATAGTAGAAAATGATAGCAGATTTTAAAAGATTATCTTAAAATTACAATTTCCCTCCTCTTCTCTAATGAGAATGGCAAGTTGTAACTCAATAGTTCACTAAACATGGTGGCACTCAATCTCTTTTCTTGGGGCATTTGTCACCATTTCAAGCAATAAGTAGTAATATTTTTCTTAAATTATAAAATTCATACTTTAAAAGTATACACAAAAAGTATCCAAACAAGTAACTTGATGAATAAGCACAAGCCTTTTTTGTAGTCTTACAGTGAGGTGTACTATACCTAGAGTATCTTTACCTTTTGATTCTATGATATTGTTTTACTCAGTGTCTTCTTGAAGATTCTTCCAAGTACATCGGTCTCATTGCAAAGCTTATGACTTGGGCTTGTCTGTGAAGAACTGGTTCACTCCCCTAGAGCAATTCCTTGACCGCACATAGTTGAAAACCTATTATGGCTGCTCTGCAGCCAAAGGTTTGAGGCACCAATCAATGCTAGGAGTGCAAGAGGGGAAGAACCGAGGGGTTTCAGTTGTTCTTCACTTTGATTCGGCTCTATCAGCATGAAAGGAAATTAAAATTTACCCTCCCCTGTCCCTCCTCCTCCAAAAGAGGAGAACATTAAGTGCCATATTGAAAAATACATCTTTCCTTATAGCCCTACCTCATTTGTCGGCATCCATTTATTTCTTTTTTAGTTAACCAAAGTGTCAGAATAGCTTTGTAGATGCAAGCTTAGGTTTCTAGGGGCAAATTACATGCCTTTAACTCTTTAAGAAAAAGAACATTGCCTTGTAATTATTATTGTGTGCTCGTTTGTTATGAAAGAACATGAACCATCTTGCTTCACACGAGGCACTTGGAAGATTGAGGCTCTCAGCTACAGGGAACTTGACAGAAGAGAAGAAAGAATCAGTTTACAGACTTTAAACAAAATAGAGACATCAGTATTTATTATCTGTGCATCAGTGAGATTTACAAATCTTAAAATATGCAAGCAAAATATTTGTGAAGCAGATAAGGAAGACTACAAAACAACCAAAGAGATTGCTAATATTAACATATAAAAGAAATATCACAATAAACATGTTAGTGCTAATGATTTAAAATACTACTTATACTTTAAGTGGCTGTCCTGTGTGCACATATTTTCTCACAACCAGGAACAATTACTAGAATTTTTTAAGCCCTTGTTAAATATGCAGTGTCAAGGGTTATAGGAAGAGCACCATGAATTTAATATCTTGCATACGTTTAAGAATCCAAATCGAAAATGTTTTATATTTATGATGAGGCTAATGTAACATGAGGCTTGTGAAAAGCACGTTTTAATACAAGGGCTGAATATGAAAGGAAGCCAATGGAGGTGTGAAAAAGCCAGAACACAGAAAAAATAAAACAAAATCGGAGAAGTGTGCCACATAAAAATACTAACTTCTGAATTATTTTTCATAATTGACATCTCTTTTTTTGGTGGACCAAAATGTAAATATTTTTATTTTAAACTAAAGGAGATACTGGTAGAATTGTTATAAATAGGGAAATAAATTTAGATGTTTTTCTTTCATGTAATACTTTACTGAAAATTTTAGTACTATTTTTAAAGGATTTAATCAACTTCCAATTGTTTTTGTGCAGATTCTACCCGATCATCTAACCAAAGGCTTTGGGAAAAAATCCTTTGGCGAGGCAGGGCTTACAGATCTGTGACAGAAAACAAACTTTGTTCTTCTTTCTTTTGTTTTCCTCTTCCTTCTCGCGTGTTTGGAAATTCTAGAATTGTCCAAAAGACAGAATGATGAACAGGGCACTGTTGCACCTGGCAGCATACAGAAGTGGCAATATATAGCATCAATAAATACGAATCTCACTTATTACAGATTTAATTTCAGGTCTGATTTTCCAAAAAAGATATAGATTCTTCTACTTTGGGGAATATTATTATTTCCCTACTTTTTATGAGATTCTATATTATTATTTAGATTCATGTTGTCAAGATCAGGACTCTTCCCTTTTACTGTGAACACCACCCTACAGCCGGGCAACGCCTGAGGAAGGCATTGGCAGGCATTGTTTTTAGGGAGAAACTCTCATATATTAGGAGCCAGGCATAGCGCCAGGGACGTTACATGTTGTAGCAGTCAGGGTCCTAGAAAGAAACAGATGGCATCCTCAAACAGGGATAATTGAGGAGAATTTAATAAAGGGACTATTTACAAAGGTGTCTATGGGGTTATTTTATGGAAACTAGCAAGGGGTGTTGCAGTGCATTAGGAGTAGCAACAGCGAGGAGCCTTTCCCACCCCTAGATTTAAAGTGACACAGGAGGGAGCATCTAGCAGAACCGAGAGAGAAAGGACTACGTAACCAGAACCGTGACCTTCACTAGACTGATGCGTTTCACCCACAGGGACCAAGCAGGGAAAGAACTAGGGAAATAAATACCCTGACCTCACTCTCAAGTCTACTCAAATTACTTTTGGTGTCTTCTACCCACCAAGCCAAGCCAGAAGGCAGAGAGCAAGGTCATTCATTGATTTAGTTGATAAATGTCAGTACCTAAGGCACAGAAGGAAATAGAAAATGGGAAAGTAAATTTGGTGAGAGGAGGCAAATGGAGACTATCCAACATACATAACACCTCACTCACCCCTAACCACAACCTAATAAGACATACATTATTAACATCTGCAATTTTTGGTTAGGAAAACTTAAGTGCAGAAGGTCAAGGAACTTTTATAAGAATACACAGGTGACAACACCAAGACCGAAGCCTAGATCTTCTCAAGTGTTTTTTTTTTCTCTCCCATAACTATGGAAACTATGAAGTTTTTCATAGGAAAGTGAGAAACGCTTGAGGGCAAGGATGGAAATTAAAAGCACAAGGAACAGGAAAAAAACGAG
>NW_006436298.1:46601111-46615115 GCF_000325575.1 Pteropus alecto
AAAAAGCAGACGTATCGAGCACTGGCTATGTCCCAGGCATTGTTTTAAGTTTTAGAAAACGTGCGGGATCCCATTAATTCTCTCATCAACTGTATGAATAGCTACTGTTATTCCCCTTTCACAGAGGAGGAAGCAGAGCCTTTGGAAGACTTATGAAGTTATCAGGATCAGCCAGCCAGCAACTTGTAGAATTTCAACCTATGCAGATTCTGAGCTCACACCTTCGGAGATTAAATTATAATGTGGGGTTTGGTGGGGACAAGACAGAAGAAGTCTGAGTGTCTGGCACGATTGCCCAGGACTCTCAAATGTCTTAAAAACTTTTTCTAGTTAGAGGCAAATCACTTTTTTTTTTTTCCGTTTCCTTTCTGGTCATTTTGCTATTCGTGTGTTATAATGACAGTGGTTGTGATTGTGACATGAAAAAGGAAATGAAACTTAGTTCAGGTCATTTTTTTTTTTTTAATTTTAGGGATACTTATGCAAATCTGAGAGACATATTCAAAACTGAATTCACCATATTCTCTCTTAAAAGTACGCCTTTTATATGCTCTCTCAATTAATGGCACAACCTACTTTCATTATCTACAAAAACCTGGGCAACTCCCCATATAATAATTGTAATTATTATTTACTAGATTCCTCTTTGAGTGACTCTTTAGAATTAGTCTACCTCATTCTAAAAGCACTGCATCCCTTTTTGGAATATTTATTTCATTCTTTTGAAATATATATAATTTGTTAACAGTCATCATATCTTTTGCAGTTGCTTTTCAGCGCCCTATGCCTAGTACATAGCAGTGCCTCAATAAATCATTCTTGAATGACCAAATGGAAATTGGGCTGTAACTTTTCTACGTAAATGAAAGCATTTGATTTGCTATGAACATATTGAGAAATGGATGCCTCAGATTTTCCAGACTTTTTTTCCTAGCAAAGAACAGGTAAGGTTGTGATTGCCAGATTTCTTTTTTCATTTTCTTTGATCTTTCACCTGATGTAAGCCCTGCTGTTCTTCAAATGTCAGACTGACTTGGCACCAACCTTTAATATGTTGTTTCATGGGGCTTGCAGATACTGAGTTAGGTGCATTTTGATCCTCTTTGTTTCTATTTTCATGAACTCTTCTGGAGGACACGGGTCAGAAAGTCCTCAAGGTTAATTGACATCTAAATGACATTTTTTTCAACCAACAAGCCTATATTTTTAAACTCCCAAATGCTTTGGACACCTAGTCAAATGTTTTTGCACTTATCCCAATCATTAGTAATGATTTCAAATCAGAGTGGTTGGCAAAGAATTCCTGAATCCAAGTACAAATGCAGAATTTCTTTAAGATTACCGAACGTAAAGGAAAATCTTTTAGCTTCCAATGGAGGTGAGCACAGCTTGTTCTGAAGAAAGAAGCCTGCGGGCTACACTCTCCAGGTTTGGATAACTACTTACAATGTCGCTTCTGCCACAGAGGCAGACACATTCTAAATCGATCTCAATTTCTCCCCCTCTCTTCCTCACTCTTTCTCTCTCCTCTATTATCTTGAGGCAAGCCGTCTTGCTGAGAGAAGAACCTGAGCTGTCTGTACTGTCTGGGTGCTGTAGCATGTGTGTTTAGTGGATTGCTTTCTCTGTGTGGCAGCCTCTCATACTGAAATGACATTCCACTCCGCTTGCTGCTCCTAATGTCATCTGTTATATCAGCATCTGTAGCAGCTGCTGCTGCTTCTGGCTGAAAAGTCTCAGTGTTTGCCTTTAAAATGTCATTCTCTCACCTCTCTCAATATTCAGACTCACTCATCAGTTCGTTTCCAGCTGCCTTCAAATGTATTCAGAATAAATGATGCACAAAGGACAGTTTAAACACAGCAAAGCGGTTGTAGGCAAGGCATCTCCAGTTCACAGGGCCGTTCTTCCTTAACAAGTGTTGCATTGTCATTTAAATGTGTTTCTGGCACAGAAGATGGTGGCTGTGAATCTGCTTTGGCAACTGGAGAATGTTTCGCAGTTGCCAGGCAAAGAGGGATAAAAAGAGTAAATGAAGAAGGCGTAGAAGGATCAGTTAATGTGAGTTGCCTTTGCTTTGTTTTTCATTGTCACTGCCCCATCATCAAGCTGGGTTTTCCCGTGGCAAAAGGTAGCAATTTATCCCTTCCCTGCCCATAGTAGCCATGCCATTTCTCTCCATGACATCCTTGTACCTTGATCACATTAAGTCTTGCTTAAGATTCTCAAGTTCGATATTTTGACATTTTGGAAATTAGAATATGATAAGGCCAAAGGAAGAGTGTCTTTATGTGTGAAATATGAATTAGCATCCAAATATGAGGTATTACCATGCAGTAAACATGCCAGCATCTCACCCAGAATTTAGCTCAAACATGATCTATTCTGCAGGCATAAGAACGATGTAGCTCAATTTATAATTTTTAAAGCATTAAATTCACTTATCAAAATGACATCACTGCCTCATTGCCATTAGGACATGACTTGGAATTATTTTTCTAGTGGCTAATTGATGGGTAATGTAGATATGTTTCCACCGTATGGTTTGCCCCTTTCATGATCTATTTGCCTCATGGTTAGCCAGGGCTGAAGGTTCTGTCTGTGGTCAAGAGGAGGGTGAAGCCACTTGACCCATTTGAGCATTAAACCTATCACTTCACCTTCATTAGATATAACTAACCACAAATACAGTAATTAGAAAGCAAAGTTTCCAGCCTTGTAAACTCAGTTTTAACTTTTAAGATTCAGGGAGATGGAAAATTATCACATTTTAAAGCCGAAATCACACCATAAAAATTGCCTTGCCTTCTTCGTTAACATGGTTCAAATGAGAAAATATTTGGCCTGCTTTTTATTGCTATAATCACAGTATTGTATAGTTCTTACTGTGCACTAAAAGCTTTACTTTAAAGCACTAAATGTTAAATTAGTTAATCCTTATGAAGGTCTAAGAAATGTCTATTATTCCAGTATTACAGGTAGGGAAACTGAGGCACATTAGAGGTTAAGCAGATTGCCTAGTGACACATAGTAGGTAGTAGAACTGGGATTTAAGCTGAGGCTGTAGCTGCAGAGACCATCCTCTTGACCATTATGCCATCCCACGCCCCAGCCCCACTGATCTTGATCTACTGCCATCAGCAACAATAAGCACCTGGATCAATACATACATTCTCTTCTTCTTCCTTTCTGTCTTGGTTCTAGGCATTTATGGTCCAAGTCAAATGTCAGCTCTCACAAATTACTTTGCCTGAGACCCTCGCCAACATAACAATTATATATTATTATTATTATTATGATATTTTAAAGTAAAATGATTATCTGTCTTCCCTTATAGTGGCTGCCTTACTTTACTGCTATAAAAAAGGTAGATTGTATGCTTTTATGCTGGCCTCGCTCCTTCACTGCATTATGATATAAAGTAAAATGATTATCTGTCTTCCCTTATAGTGGCTGCCTTACTTTACTGCTATAAAAAAGGTAGATTGTATGCTTTTATGCTGGCCTCGCTCCTTCACTGCAGCTCCCCCCACCCTCCAAATGCACAGAATGATTCATGATGCTTTCTTCTCCATGTTGCTGATATGCCTTGGGCATGGACGGCATCAGAAGTCGTTTCTGTCTCTCCAGCTATCCATCATTATCTGCTCACATCTAGACATGAGTAAGTCCTCTCAAGGGGATAAATAATGAAGAAAACTAGAATTCTTTTCTCTTTAAAGAGAAGAATACATTTATAATTGGAAATGTTATTGACAGTTACCCTATACTGGTCCATATGGGCTTCCAACCCTTTCTCTTTTCCTCATTTTCCACATACATTCCATTAGCAAGATATACATTCCATCAGCAAAACCTTCAAAATATATCCTAAACCTGGGCACTTTGTTTTACAACTATTACCCTAGTCCACCCCTTGCCTAAGCTTATATTTTCTATAAAATAACTTTCCTAACTTGTCTTCTGGCTTTCATTATTAACCTCCATTCTCCAACTGCAGCCAAAGTGATAACTGAAAAATTATAAATCAGATCACATCACAACTCTGTTTTCAACTTAAACCATCACACCTAAACTAAAATCCGAAGTCATTACCATAGCTTTATGTGATTTGACCTTGGCTGCTCCTTCAAACTCATTTTCTACCACCCTAACTCTTACTCTCACCACTGGAGATACACTGGCTTCTTTGTTCCTTGAATATGACAAATACATATTATTCCAGGGCCTTTGAACTTGCCCTCTAGGCTGTCTGCTTGGAATGTTCTTGCTCCACATATTCACGATGTTTATTACTGTTTAACTTGTCATCGTGCCCTCCCCAGTCACACTCTGTACCTTTATCTACTTCATTTTTCTTCACAGTATTTTGATTTATTTGTTTATTATATGTCTTCTACTGGAATGCAAATTCTCTGAGATCAAGGACTCTTTTGTTCATTATTTTATCCTTAGCAGATAAACAAATATAGTAGATAGTCAATAAGTATTGGTTGAGTGAATGAAATTCAATTTAGTTCTAGACCTAAGATATGAGTTTGGAAGCATCTCTGTTAAGAGCCATGACATTTGAAAATGGCTCAATTTTAATAATTAGTAGTAACCTTTTAGGAAAATTCATGAAAATATTAATTTCTTTAGTCCTTGAAGAATGTTACTGACATAGAAGTAAACAAAAAATGATCTGGATATAGATTTAGGGACACAACAATAGAGAGACAGCAATTGAGAAAGACAGAACTTGAAAGATGGGGTCCTTCTTGTTTCGACAATTTAAAATGTGAATATTGTATTGATCTACTTTGCATATCATGATCCACTGAAATCTTGTTAATACGATCAACATGAATGATAGGATTAGATATTTAAATCTTTTTAAGCTTTATCTGGAAGTCAGTGGATTTGAAGTCATACTTTAGACTTCAGACTTTGAAAAGATTTGCCAAATTTCAATCCTTTTGGAAAAACTGAGTGTGGGCATTTGGGAGAGATTTATGGGAGAAGTTGAATGCTATAGATAGGAGTTTATTGCATTCTTTGTAGGTTGTACTTGAAGTATGCTGGAAGTTAGAGGCCCTTTGTGTCTTCCACTTTGAATACTTGGTTGCATTTAAGCTCCACATGAGATGATTGGTATGAAAGTAATCTCTGTTAATAAAGCCTAAACTGATATAACTCGAAGTTTTATTTTGGATGACTAAATTGCATGCATACTCGGTGATTTCCTAAAGGAAACTATTTGGTATCCTTATTATATCATATACTCCCAGTGTTATCTATCGTAGAAGCACAGCTCATATATAGGTTGGCAGCATCCCACGGTTCTGACCCCGGCAATGGCACTGACAATAATAGCAATTGGCTGAAAAAATCACAAGATACATTTTGCACTGAAGATTTGATAATGAGTTGTAAATGTTCACTACTGGAGCAATAGGGTTACATAATTTTAGAACAATGAGAGACTTTACACCACTCAGACACCTTCATTTTATAGTTACAAGAAACTAGAACACAAGCAGGGCAGTAAGGGCGAAACCGGAAGATGGTCTTCTGATTGCTAGGCCAAGCTTTTTTTTTGGAGGGGGGTGGCAGGGAGCCTTTATTGTAAGATACCTGTAAATATGTTCTCTCACATGATGAAAGAGATTTTCCAGATGTATTTAAGGTTAGTGATCATCTGAGATTAACATAGAGACATTACCCTGGGTTATCCAGTTATGCCCAGTGTAATCACGTGAGCCCTTAAAAGTAGAAGAGGACTTAGGGAGATTAGAAGCAAAGAAGGATCAGATGTACCTTTGATAATCTGAAGTTGGGGTGGCGGGGGGGGCATGAGTCAGAGTAGGGGCAGCCACCAGAAGCCTCAGCCGATAGCCAGCAGGGAAATGGGGACCTCAGTCCCATAGCCACACGGAACTAAATTTGGCCAACTGGCTAAATGACCCCGGAAGTGGATTTGATCCTAGAGTCTCCAGAAAGGAATGCAGTACTAATATCACCTTGATTCAGACCCTAGGCGAGTCATGGAAACTGAAATAATAAATAGGTGTTTTTTAAGTTACTAAGTTTTGGGTAATTTTTTTATAGCAGCAATAGAAAACAAATACAACCAGTTTGTCAAAATGCTTCTCCAACCCTTTCTCAATCTTTTAGAGTTTAATGATGCCCTATATCCTCATTTCCTTCTCTGAGGAGGAAAATATTTATGCGAATGTCAACTTGCATGATAACTTCTACCTACACACTAACAAGCTCCACCCACCCCAGTAAATGCCCTCAGGTCTTTCTGGAGGTTTCTAGAGTGAGATGGGTCTCTTATGTCCTCACAATAGTTGCTCTATTTCTCCTTCTTTGGCCTCGCTTGCTTGCCCATTTCTATTGCTTTGCCACTGTCCCAGTGCATCATGGGACCACTCACTCATATCTTTCTGTGAGGAACCTCATGACACTTTACAGCCTTTTGCTTTGCATCATCTCTCCCCAGAAGGAGAATGAAAACCAGTTCATGGGAGGTGATATAGGAATCCTGCCACCCTCTTTCTGTCTTTTCTTCTCTTTTCCTTATCTTGGCTGCTATCAAGTAAAACACATTTTGTCTCAGTGACAAAATAAAAACTCTCTCCCACGCTAATGGAGAAAAGCTGGAATGTAAGCGTGCATGTATGTACGTGTGTGTGTATAATTATTTGACCGGCACAAATATTCCCTATAAACTTATAAATCATTTGCACTTGGTTAAAATAAACCAGGCGTTTATAATCTCTCTCACCACATTAATAGACTTCGCTGTGGGCTGAACAGAGTCCCTCAAAAAGATACGTCCACCGTCTGATCTTGGAAGCTAAGCAGGGTTGGGTCTGGTTAGTACTTGGATGGAAGACCAGGTGCTGTAGGTGTGAAAAATAAAAAATCAGGGATTGTAAACTGACAGGGTCCTTGCCATCTGTGAGGTCGGCCAAGTGTTGCCTCGCTTAAAAAAAAAAAAAAAAAAAAAAAAGAAATGTCCACACCCTGGCACCTCATAAACAGTGAATTGTACCTTATATGGCAAACGATGTGATTAATTTAAGAATTTTGAGAAGAGAAATTTATCCTGGATTATCCAGACAGGCACTAACCGCAATGATGAGTATGCTTACGAGGGTAAGGCAGAGGAAAATCTGACAGACACACGAGGGAGAAGACACACAGAAGAGGAGGTGGCAGTGCGACCTTGGAGAAGGAGGTTAGAGGTTTCACAAACCAAGGTATGCCTGGAGCCCGTAGGAGCTGAAAGATGCAAAGAATAGATTCTCCCCAAGAGCCCCTGAAGGGGGTGTGGCCCTGCCGAGACCTTGATTTCAGACTTCTGGCCTCCAGAACTATGAGAAGATAAATTTCTGTTGTTTTAAGCCAAGGCTGTGGTAATTTGTTATGACAGCTGCTGGAAGCTCATACAGATAACTCATATAAACCCTTAGATTCTAAAATTGTGTAAAAATACAAAATTCTGTCCATTTTAGATGCTTGCTTAAGAAAAGAGGAGCTCTATTGCATATAAAATTAGTGCTCACAGTCACCTTGTTAGATGTTGAACTTATCAGAATATTTGGTCAAAGTAGTTGTCAATGAACTAGTTTTCCTGAAAAGCCTGTAATGTTGTACTGTACATTGTTAATCGATTTTTGTTTATAGGAAGCTTACTCTGAGTAAATCAAATCAGTATGCCAGGAACTAAATCAAATCAGTATGCCAGGGGAGGGGGAGACAGTGAAGAAAATAAAGTAGTAATATAATAATAATTAATAATAATAATAGTAGTAGTAATAATAATAATACTTAGCACTTTCACGGCACTCATTATGTGTCAGGCACTGCTTTAAGTACCTGGCATATAGTTCATTTATATATATAACAGCTAATAGTCCCATGCGCTTGGAGCTTCCATTATTCCACTGTATGGAGAATACTAAGGTTCTGATGAGAATCAGGTGACTTGCCCAAGATCCCAGGGGTGTTAAGTGGCATTGCTGGGACTCAAAATTTGTACTCACTGACTGCCACCAACTTTGAGTGATGGAGCGAATCATGCCTCAGAGGCTAAAACTGTGGGATAAGTCTAGATTCTTAGCAGACCTGGTAATGATAGCTTGTCCTGAGTATAAATTTTTCTCAAGCTGGATTTGGTCATGAAAGACTGGTCAGAGTGAGAAAATATAGCATTTAAATCTAGGGTTTTTTTTTTCTTTCTTTCAAGTTAGATGTGCCCAGGTCCCAAAGTTTTCTGTTTTAGTTCTGCCCTTGTCTCTGGCAATCAAGGCTCTGTTCCAACAAATGGCTTGCGTAAAAGTCACACCCAGAAGAAGATCCTTTTCACTGGAAGGACCCCTTGCCTGGGAGGTGAAGGGAGGAGAACATGGTGAGAACTGTTTGTTTCAGTTCCCTGGGGGCCACTTATTTGGAGCAGTTTTGAATTTCTTGGCTGGTGGTGCCATCAGAGCAGATGTTTGAAGCACTTGTGCTCTGTGCAGGTGAAGCTAGCAAAAAATCTCCCCAGGGAAACTTCCCTTTTCCACCAAAATGATAGACAAGAGGCTGTGAGCCTCACTACACCAAGAGTCAGGCTTGTGAGGGTTGAAACTGCGCCAAACAGCTGCCTCCTTTGCCACCAGGAGGGGCAGAGAGTAGGGGCAGCCTCACTGGCAAGAGCAGAGGATATGTGAGAGATGTGCCAGAACAGTTAACAGAAACCGTGAAGAAACCGGTTTCTGTTTTTGTAAAAAGAGGAGGAAACCAAGGAAATGGAACTTTCAGTGAAGTCTGATAATTAAACTCAGGAGTACTGACGGGGTAGCTGAACACAACAGATAAATAACTACTTTCCGGTAATTATAAGCCAGAATGGTAGCATATTAGGCAAGATGGTTCATTTGGTTTTTTCAAGCCTGACATTTCGATTCTAGGGGATATTTGGATCTGTGCTAACAGATTTCTCTCTTTTTCTCCATTCACTCGCCCTTTCCTACTCCCCTTTGCTTGCTGAAAATGAAATGTGATTTCAAGGCACCACTTTTCAGCACGTTTCGTATGTACCCCTTACGTCACTTAGCGCATCTCAAAGCCCACTGCTGCTGGGCACAGTTGCTGTGGGGTACCTGCTTTTTTAAACATCTAAATATTATTAAAAAGAGCCCAGGTGTCCCCTTATAGAAAGAAAACATGTTACAAACTACGCGTTCTATTCACAGGTGTCCTTCATTGCGCCTATGCTGCTGAAGCTTCTAACAAATCATCTCGTAGTACAAACACTTTATTTCACAAGGAGGAAACCGAGGCAGAGCCCTTTCTTCTTTTTAAGATGCACTGTTTTCTGTAGGAACAAAACAGACACTTAAGCCAAAGGAACAAAACCATTCTCTTTTATGAATAGAAATGACATGGAGACACTCAATTTTCCTCCTCTCTTTGAGAATAATGTTAGAATACTTTTGACAGTTGAATAAACATAATAGGATAAAGATTTTGCCCTTTTCTATGTGGCGTGTAAACTGGATGGGTGCCATGGTCCTTACACAGAAATAAAAGTGAATGCTTTTTCGATGTTGATCTCATCATGAAACGACCCCGTGAGGAACTGTGAGGTGTCTCTGTGGGCCTCAAGCTTGAGTGGTCTGAAATGTCCTGACTCAAACTCCAGACAATTTAGATTTTACTTTGTTGACCCCCCGCCCACCCCATGTTTTCTCTATTGTTTTTCATTCATGAAAGCAGTATCATAATTTATTAATTTCTGTGGGAGAATCAACTCTCAGTGCCTGTCCTGTGGCCTGGCAGGGAGATATTTCCCAGCTTTGTTTGAGAAGACCGTCCACACCGCTTGGCACTTGAACAGGCTCAAACGGAATGGCTTTTGTTGTAAACACCTAATTTGTTCATTTTGAACTGTCTGAGTAACTAGATCAAAGACCAGTGTCAAATGCCCAAAGCAGTGTTTGTCAGCAGTGGACTTTTTTATTCTTCTTGTTCTAAAGCCACTGAAAGAGGGGAGAAAAAGGCTCTTACTGTATTTCCACAAAAGCGTTGGAAAGCTCGTTGGCAGCCTCTTGCAACAGAATGAATACGTGCTACTGACTACAGACCATTTGTCTCCTGATTACAACAGACCCCAGGGGGACTGGCGTTGGCTTTGAATTCCACCTCTCTTTCTCTGAGAGCCTTCTCACTGTGACAGTTCCACCCCCAATCCTCACAGCACAGAGCACTGGGGAGTCAGATCTCCTCTCCACTGTGGGTTTTAGTCTGCTCTCTAAATTAGAATAGGGCTTTCTCCTTTGCAGTGTGTTGACTCGATTTGAAAACATGTATTTTTAAACATTGTCATTTGGAATTCAGTGGTGGCCGTAATGAATGCATTTTGTGTTCATGTGAGTTTTTCACATGCATGACAACCAGGGCAGCAATGTAGAGGAAGCAAGCAGAAAAGAAAGGCCTAAAAAAGGCATCCGATCCCTAATCTGAAAAATGGTGGCAGCGGGTGCAATGAGGTTACTCACTAGGCTTGAGCCCACCTGTTTTTGTTTTTGCTTATTGATTTGTAAGGACTCACATTATGTTTTTCACCTTGTAGAATCATTATTTTGAAGTGAGGTAGAATACGTCTATTAACCTAAAAGTACACGTTTATTATTAGACGGTCTCGAGGACGGCTAGAATGTATTCTCCTCAAATACACCTGTTTTCACTGACATTCACGCCACCACTGGAAAGTTAGTTTCACACTTAGCAGCAGTTGTAGTCACTAATGTTTGTTTTTCTTGTTTCGTTTTGTTTTATTGTTCATTTCCTTAAAAAGAAAGGAAACCATACAATAGTTGCAAAATCTTCCTCTATTTTATATTATCTAAATTTGTTTGATACACTTGCCTCTGTCTTCTTTTATATTCCTACCCACTTTATTTCCCCCACATAATTATTTTTCTTATATTAAAAAAAAGAGAGGACAATGACGAAGAAGCAGCAGCAGCAGCAGCAGCGAGCTGTCATTTGGCAGTTCCTTTTCCATTATTTTTCATTGCCGAGAAATGCTGGAACAAAAGCATCCAGAATGTTACTGAATGGGGATCAACATTCAGCCCTGCTGGTAAGGCTGTAATCAGCCTGTCTGAGACGAGAATGCGTGCTTTTCAAACTGGTTGGAGATTTTTGTATTTATCTTTGGAATATATGCTTAGCCCATGTCGTCAAGTGATGTCTTATTGTCATGTCCTTATGCGGCCTACCACTTCCTGAGTGAAATGGAAGAAATGAAATGTGACCCGTCAACCTTCAGTCAGTATAAAATAGCCCAATAAATGCTTTTAAAACACAAAGAGTGTCTAGGCCATGCCACCCTGAACAAGACCGATCCCGTCTGATCTCAGAAGCTAAGCAGGATCAGGCTAAGTTAGTACTTGGATGGGAGACCACCAAGGAAGACCAGGTGCCATAGGAGTAAAAATGAAAAAAATAAGGGATCGTAAACTGACAAGGTCCTTGCAATCTGAGGTCAACCAAGGGTTGCCTCGCCAAACAAACAAATAAATAAATAAATAAAACACAAAGAGAGTTCCAGCTCATTTCAGTGTTAACTTCTAAAACATGCTTTTATCAGGAATTTACTTTCTGTTCTGTTCTGGCTAGATGTGCATATGGAGAAGTCATGCTCCTTCTACTGCCATGTTACTAGTGAACATTCTTGAGGTATGGGGGCAAGAAGCAAGAATGAGATGAACTTGGGATGAACTGAAAGCCACTGGGCATCCTCTGTACTGGAGAAGGTGGAGTGATTATTGAGGTCACATACCAACTTCCTACGTAATGCGCACACCAATTTAGAGATTGATCATTTCTATCACACAAGATAGTTCTCTTGTGCCCACTTCCAGTAACCCCCTTTCCGCTCCTCAGGTCAGCACTCTTCTGATTTTTATCCCCATAGATTAGTTTTCCACATTTGTTATTAAATTGCCAACCAATCGAGTGTGACACAGTATATCAGAAAAAAAAAATGGTGCTGTTCGTGAGTTGAAGACTTACGTATAATTTATATAATACTTGGATTCAGATGACACTATAAAATGTAATCTCTGTGTGTTAAAGATTTATTAAGATTGTTCTGTAATTTTCCCCCTACACTACTTGGTATTAATGATACTTCCTAAAAAATAGAGATTCAGTGAATGCTGTAAATATTTGGTTTATAAACTATAAACACAGAGCTCTGAAGTTAAGGTTTGAAACAGCGCAAAGGCTCCAAGTGTCTTAAGATGACGGGTTCACAGCACAGCAGCAACTCTTTTAATCTCATTCTCCTTCTCTCTGTAAAACACCATGACTAACGCCCACTGTCCTCTGCAAGCGCCTGGCTAGTAAGCTGTCCTCAGTGGGTCTGTTATTTTCCTCCCTCTTGTTGAATTGGCGCCTACCAAGTATATGTTGTGTTTATACAAGCTTCACTTCCTATTGGTATTATTTAATTTAATAAACATAACACCAAGTGGTCAAATACTAATGTGAAACAGAGTACTGAGTTTTTATGGAAAGAAATTTAATGCCGAAGAAAGACGATAAAATCGATTCGTTAAAATAGCAACACAAAAGTGGATATCAAATTAGATGGACTAGATGACTGTAAAAAAAAAAAGAGGAAAGAAGGTCTCTTGAAATTCTTAGCCATCTGAGAAAACTAAACTGGAAGTCAATGCTGATAAATTATGGAAGTCGTCTATTTACTAAATAGTCAGTATGAAGTGTGACACTTTCAGTGAACCAGGCACTATTCTAAGTGTTTTAGAAATATTAACTCACTTAATCTTCATAACTACTCTGTGTGGTAGGTTAATACTATCCCATTTGAAATATGAGGAAACTAAGGCACACAGAGGCTATGCAACTTCCAATAAGTCACACAGCTAGCAAGTTGCAGAGTCAAGATTCAGAACCCAGGCAGCTTTGTCCAGAGTCCATTCTCTTCCCACTTGCTTCCCTACATCTCTTTATTCACTAGTCTGTGCAGCTTTCCAATTGGCACTTCTACTTGTAGGGGAAAAAACAAAATGCTGTAGTCCTTCATCAAAAGACTGAAGAAGGGAAATTTAAACCTAACTCATGTTTAAGTTCAACAAAAATGCTTACATTATTTGGGTTTCTCTCTTTCTTTTTGAATATGAGCTTTAACCTGCTGTTATTCACTGACCCGATTCCACTGGATAAATGGGCTTCTACACTACAAACATGGCTCAAAATATTCATTTGCCATCAAGTTTTAAGATAGCACAGCTGTTTACTGAATTTGTTAGCAAGGCCGAGATTATCTGTAAAGTGAAAAAAAGTTGGATTAGATGATTTATCAGACCCGTTCTAACACTCTCTGAGTGGTTAGCCTTACTTTATGAACACAGATGTACATACCCTTGACCTCATCCATCCATTTCATGATTGAAAAACAGAGAAAGAGGGTACTTAAACTAAACAAAACCGTCTCCACTATTGGCAAAACAATTGTTGACAAATTATTTTCTTATGTGAAGGAACAAAACTCTCTGTTTTTGTTCTTGTTATTCTTTTTCTTAATCACCCCAGAAAAATTCTCATGTGGCTCTTTTTAGTCAATACCCTCTGCATCCTACGGATAGCTGCTCTTCTGATTTCTATCCTTATAAGTTAGTTTTCCTCTGAAACATTTGCTTTTAAATTGCTAACTAATACAGTGTAATACAGCATATCAGAAAATAAATAGTACTATTATTGAAACTGAAGTGTTAGGTCTAATTTATATAATACTTGGATTCACCTGACAATATAAAATGTGATCTAGTAATCAAATAATGCCATGATGATTTTATCATCTGCTGAAATACTGATTTTAAAAATAATCTCTGAGAAAGAAAAAATATGAGTTTAGAAATGTGGGGTTTCCAAGTTTTATCACCAAGTTTGTGTGTATTTCTGCAAATTATGGACTCTCACGCTCCCGACCATTCT
>NW_006436298.1:46615604-46647300 GCF_000325575.1 Pteropus alecto
CAGGGGGGGGGACAAAAAACGTCTGTGAATCCGGTCTTCATTACAAAAGGAAAAAGGTGAAGTATCTAAAACTGTCTTGGGGCATCCAGCTACCTTCAAAAAGGCATTTACTTCGTTTCACTGTTATATACTTAGATATGTAATCTTGACCAAGTCGTCTCACCAATTTGAAACCTGGACTTTTTATCTGTAAAACTTCTCCCTTCTCCCCTTCAGAAAGATTATGTGGATCACTGTGATAACATATGCAAAAGTGTAAAACTGTAAAAAAACAATACAAATTCCAGATATTATTTTGGTTATCATTAAAATAACTCAATTTTTTTTCCTGCCGAACGATGAAACAAAATAAATGTCTTTTGACAGGTAGCGAATTCTCCAAGACAGTTCTAGATACTTCACCTTCTTCTACCTTTTATCGTGAAGCCCAGGTTCATAGAGTCCTTTCTTGACCTCTGACTTGCTGTTTTATTTATTCATTTTTTAATAATATGAACATTAATTTTCATGCGAAATTGTATTACATATTCATTCATCTACCTGTTTGGGCATCTTTGTCTCTTCTGGAACATGAGTTTCTTGTGGGCAGACTCAGTTTCCTCAGAGCTCATTAGTAATTGGCATATTAGGTGTCAGAAATTTAACAAACACCATTGAATAAATGAACGAATGAGTGACTGGTGTTACTACTGTTGACCAATCTGGCATTCTCTATAGCTCTAACAACTTTCACCTATATTTGACTTCAACAATATATTACCGGGGTCATCTTAAAACTAGTCACATCATGGAGCAACTTTTCTCAATCTCCCCTCTCAGAATGTGGCCTCTTAACAGCTATGACAAAATTTTGGCAATCCTTTCTGAGTTATTTCTCTGGAACATGTCTCATTCTTTTAATTTTTACTACCATTGTCTCAGGCCAGGGATTCATCATATTCTTTTACTTAAACTATTAACAAAAATATCCCAGCTAGTTTCTTCATCATTTTCCACAAGCATTAGCATCCTAAAACTTTGGTTTTGTAATGTTATTCTGCTCTTCAGAAAACTCTGGGTGCCCCTATCCCATGCCTATAGGATGAATTGCAGGCTCCAAGATGTTGTAGTGTAGTTGTGTCCATATCTAGTTTCTATCCACCTTTTTCACTAGCATGGACTACCAACATTACAACAATGCAAGTGTTCTAAGCTAGTGTGTTCCAATCTTTAGTGGGCATACAAGTAACTTGGGGATATTGTTAAAATATACGTTCTGATTCAGAAGTTCGAGACTGAGCTTGAGATTCTTCGTTTCTAGCAAGCTCCCAGGTGGTCAAATCTCTCTTGGAGTAGTACAGCTCCATTACAGAGTGTATATGCCATGCCTTTCTGTGTATCAAGGACGTATTCTGTTTTCTTGCTTAAACTGTTATTTCCTTATCTCACTGTCTGGTAAATTCTGATCTTCTGAAGACCTAGATTGAATACCATTTCTTAAAGCCTTTCTTTCTACCTTCCTCAGGAAGAATTAATTAAATTTTTATCTGTTTTCTTATAGTGCATCGTTAATACTTGTTCAGTTGTATATGTGTTTTTCTTCCTAGGTTGTGATTCCTTGCAGTCAGTCACAGTGCCATTGTAATTTATGTGGGAATAAAAACTCATACTCAAAATAATTTTTATATGATACATGAAGTAGAGAATATAAAATATATAATGCATGGAGTATTTAAAAAATCCTATGGGAACACAGAAATATGTGAAATAACTGCTGTGTGTCAATTATGTGCCAGTTTACTACATGACGCCTAGTGTAGCAGTTGCACAATATGTATTTGTTGAATTGGTTTTAAAGAATGATTTTAAGTTCAAAAATTTACTACAGAAAATGCTGGCCTGGGTTATCAGACATTTTTACTCTCTGTTGGAGAATTTGTTAGACCATAAATTACCTTCCTGAAAAATGTATAATATTTACTATCTAATTTAATGATCCAAAAATCTGTACTGAATCAGAAGTAGAAATGTTAAAGTAATTACATTGAGAAGTCAATTTAATGAATGCCCAATATATGAAAGCATTATTTCTGTAATCTTTTTTATTGCCCAATTTATCATTTTTATTATTCATTTACTTATGCTATGTAGTTCTAGAATGAATTATAATCTCTATTCCCTCCACCCTTTTTTCAAATATGAGCTCTTAAAAATCCAGGAAAAGCTTTTTTTTGAGTAGAATTCTTATACTTGTTAAAATGAATGTATTTGATTCTTAAGTGCTTTAATTAATTTCCCTAGAGTCTTCCCTTAATTATATCGTACATGTGTTTAAACAAGTATTTGCTCTCTTGCAATCTAAATTCTTTCAACTTGATCTTTCAGAGTGGCCAGAAGACTCAAATTGTGCTGTTTACAATCACTTAATGGTTATGGTCTTCTAAGCACAGAATCCTGAGTTAGGAGGGCAAAATCTTTGCATGGTATAAATATCTGTATCACACAAGTAGGTAGAAGGGGGAATATCCAGCATGGCCGACACAGCTAGTTACACGACTTTGACCTGCCCCATACCCACCCTTGATGTGAAACAAGAAGTAACATATATGATTTGTCACCATCATAATAAAGGAATTTTTTTCTTTCAGAATACACAGAGAAACGTCTTGGTAAAAATGGATCATTAGCTTAATATAATTTGATTCAGCTTCAGACTCTGTTAAGAATTTCTTGCATGATTTTCGCCTAAATTTCAGTATATTATATAACTGTTGTAAAAACCTGTAAATGAAACTATACAAAATGCTTCTAACGCCTTATTAGATCATTTAAAAAAATCATACATACCCACAGAATAATGATACTTTCTAGCTCCAAGTTGACTGTTAGAGAACTTTAAAAATCAAATGAATGTATATTTACAAAGTTACTAACAATTTTCTATTTTGAGTAGAAGACAAACATTTTGAAAAGAAATATAATAGTAATCCCAACATCATCCAAGATGTTCTTAAACATATTAAGAATGATTGATGATGCCGAAGAAAAAGAGGAGGCTTGTAAAAAGCAAGTTCCAGAAAAGAGTAAAATATTAAAAAATAAATCAAACCCTTGGATTATTTGAGTTTGTTTTACAGCTGATAACCCTAAAATAAATTTTATTTCTTTTCTTTAACAAATTGCTGTGATAATAAAAATAATATCTGCCACAATACTTTATTTTAGAATCTGGGGGTGGGTGTGTGGGATAGAGGGAAGTTGTTTGTCATGTTTTTAATGTGAGAGAAAAACATCTTGGAGGCTTTAGTTTCCAATCTGATTTTGATTGAAAAGAACTTGAAAGTGTCTCAGTTGATGACTACCTCACTCAGTGGTATAAACTGCTTATGTATCAATTTGCTTGGAATAGATGTGCAAATATTAAGCAAACTACCTGGCAAGAGTAATAGCTTACATTATGTCATAATGGTAACTGCAAATTATAGATTAGACAGACTTGTGTTTCCATAGGCAAAAAAGAAATTTTCTTTCATGCATTTGGATAGTATTGACCAGAGTCATTTCAATCCCGCGAAAAGGTATCTCAGTTTAATTGAAGCATGATTCTTTAGCAGCCATAGAGATGGCTACTACTATATGCTGTGTGAGTAGCTGGCTAGCTTGGTGTTTTTCACAGTAATGGAATATCCCCTTTTTAAACAACCATTCTAAAATTGTCCACAGTTGTTCTTTGCCAGGAACCAGTAGAGAATTATGGGCTAATTAGCAAAGCATATCTAGTCTTCTGTCTCAAGACATAAAGCACTGTGCTCTAAAGATGGTGGATTTCAGGCTTTATTTTTGCCTGAAATATATCACTGAAGGGATAGTGATAGTAACAATTATTAGTACTACAGATGGAAACCATTGGAGATTTTGTTTCTCATGTTTAGATTCTTAATTGGATAATACATTGGAGGTAAGGTACTCTAAAGCAAAGAAGAATGTGTATTCCCTCCACCCCAGGCGAAAATAGTAGAGAGGAGGGCTTCATGACCTGCAACCAAAATGCCTTGCAAGACATTTGGTCCAAAATGTCCATGGAGACATTTGGCCCCTGCCCAAAAGTCTTTGATATTTGGTCCTATTCACAATTACTGGACCAATAAAATATGATAGTATTTTATGTATTAATCCTGTAAACCAAAGGTATAAATAAACATTTTGGGCTATTTGAACCCAGGGATGTTTTCTAAGTGTGAACATTTTTCGATGGGACCAAATATCAAGGACCATTTGGCACGAACCGAATATGCTCATGGACGTTTTTGATGGGACCAAATTGCAAGGACCTTTTGGTGTGGACCAAATGTCTCTGCAAACATTTTGGACAGGACCAAATGTCCACTAATCAGGGAAATGATGTAGAAAATTACAGTTTCTTCTGGGATCGTACATGTGACTAGTAGTAAAAGAAAGGATAAAGAGAAAAATGCCCTGTCTGGGAGTAGGTTTTTTTTTTTTTTGAAATGCATCCATTTACTAAAATAATCACAGTATAGGAGGAAAAAAGAGCTATTTTCCTCTGCTTAGATGAAAAGTTTTGAAAAGAAACACTACAACTGTATAAGAAACTAAGAGAAGAGGAGTAAGCAGCAATGACCACAGGGGCTATTACTAAGGCACCCAGAAGGTAGGAGAAGGGGTCACAGCAAAGAGAGTAGAAACGAGGCACAACTAGTGAAGGACAAGAATGTTCTTGTTATCTCTAGTCGCTTAGAGACCCAATAGGACATCATGAGACATTTGCATAGCATAATTGGACTGCATGGTTAATGCCTGTTACTCTCCATTAAATTTCTTCCCAAAGTACTGCACTGTGCTCTTTTAAAAAAGGAAACTTTGATTTATCCAATAGAAAGTGTTTCCCAGTTACTGAGCAGGGCTTCATGTGAAATGAAAACTCAAAGCCCCTTAAAAAAAAAGTAATCTAGTTCTTTTGGCCAGGTGATTTTAACACTAGGATTAAATTATGCTAACATTAATTGAAATTCAAGGTTAATGCCTCATATAATCTACTCATCATCTCTATCTTTTTGCCTGCAGAAATAACCAGACAATAACTTTGTTATAGAATAAACTCAAATGTAGGGTTCGCTATATAGTAATTTAATTATATTACAGAAGAGATTTCATGATTAATACAAATCATTTGGTCTTTGAACTTGTCTCATGAATAAAAATATTATAGTCAGATTCTCTTGATGAAATTTTGCTAGCTTGATCCTCTTCCCTTCCCTTTCCTCTCTCCCTGATCTCGATCTCTCTCTCTCTCCTTCTCTCTCTCTCTCTCTTTCTCTCTCTCTTCTAACATCAAGTGTCAAAGTAAACACTAAGAGTACTCCAGTTTGGGGTAACTTTTTAAAGGGATTTTCACCAGTACAGGATGTAAGTGGCTGGATGCCTCTAGCCCTAGCTTGCATTGAGAAGATAGTTCCAAGGCTGGTGCTTTGCATGTACTGGGAACCCATCCTGAAAACACTATTATCAATAGCCACTGTAATGACTGAATACAAAATGAGAGTAGATTCTAGGTTAGACTCCTATTTTGAAGGGTGATATCAGAAGGGTGGACAAGATTTCTTTCTATGCCTCTTCTCTTTTCAGAGTAAATAATAACTGGAGGACACTGATTAAAGTTATTGAATTAAAAGAATAAAACAACACATAAAATCTCAGAAATGTTATGAGTCAGCAGTAGGAATGTTCTTTGTAAGTCACAGGATGCTAAATTTCATCCATTTTAAGTGCATTTAACTCCTTAGGGCATTTTTTTTTTTTTTCTTTCAGAGGGGGAACAGTCTCAATCCAAAAAAAAGGAACTTGAAACATTGATCCTGCCAATTTAGATTTTACAAGAGATTTAAAGTCACCACCGCCTTACACAGGGTTCATTCATGCTAAGTTGGGACAAATAATGGCTTAGCAGGAATTGGTTTACAATCCTAGTGGACTCCCGTAGAGCTAATAAGTCCAGAAATACCACTTGGATAATCATATGATTATCTTTTCAAAAAATCCATTCCAAAATCTCATGTATAAAAATAAAAAATGCACAGGACTTAGACATCCCTTTATTGTATCAATATAAATCAGATTTAATGCCTGGTTGTGTGTCATCCAGTTCAGACCCATTTGTACAAGGCTGTGGAGTGACGAGCTGGTTCAGATGAATGAATAGTTTTCTCATTACTTCACCCCCATTCTGCTGTCTCTTTTCCTGTCCTTTGTATTATAATGGAGGACAGCTGTGGCAGTGAAGTGAATATTAACTAACCTCAGTGCCTGAGCAGATTGTGACTTTAATCCTTGCAAATACCACTAAAATCAAAATTTAATTACACTCAGAGTAGCTCTGTTAATGCCTGAAAAATATTTAACAATTAGTGGTTAGCTTAATTAAGCAAACTGCTTTTCAGAACCTGAAAAGTCCTCCCAAACCCTTCCCCCATCCATTTTTTTTAAATCCCTTAGACTAATTAGTCTGATGTAAGCTCACAGCACTTCATTTATTGTTACTGAGTCTGCTGCCTAGCTGATCCAGGCTCTGAGTTTAACAGCCTTTAATAGAAGAGGAAGTTGTAAAAAAAAAAAAAAAAAAATCAGGTTCACTGTGCACAGCTACTTACCAAAAAATAATCCTTTTAATAAACCACTAATTGTTGTTAGCAATTTCCTCATTCATATATGTGTGTGTGTGTGTGTGTGTGTGTGTGTGTTATGCGTATATATGTGTATATATATCCTCATTCTGTTACGTGTGTATGTGTGTGTATATATAACATAACAGAATCGCTATTATCTGTTATAGTATTAATTATGAGATACTGAAGAAAAGCCAAATAAGAAATAAATTAAGACAAAATAACTTCTATCAAAAGAATTGTCCTCTGTCCATATGGATTGGAAAACTATTTACGTTTAAATTTGGAAGGAACAATGTATACTCTTGTGTGTAAACAAAGCAAACAAAATAAAAACAAATGATGGATGAAAAAGCTGTTAAAATGTAAATTCTATTCTCTTATTGATACATGATACTACCTGACCTACTCAGTTCCACGTTCATTCTCTCACATAAGCATCAAATGTTTTTGATGATTTAATGTAACTTGCTGGGGAAATACAAATATATATTTTTGTGAATCTTCGCATAGATACCTATGGGATATTTTTAAAAGCCACAAAAGTGTAGCTTATACTATCTATTTGTTAAACTTCATTTTTCGACTTCAATTCCTGGAAAAGATCTTACCCCTAAATAATTGAGAGAATAAGATACAGTAATACTTCAGAAGGAGGTCACTTATTCAGCAAACTAAGGAACAGTAATTAGAAAATAACGACAACAAAATAGTCTTGGTGAACTGAAACAACTCCCAGAGCTATCAAGGAACTCAGAGACCATGGAGTCCAATCTCATATTTTACAGAAGAGAAAGCTGAAATTCAGAGTTTAAGTGATCATCCAGGGCCATATAAAGAACTGTCACAGAGTTATTGTAGCACCTCCTTGGCCCCCACTTCAGACCTATTCTCGTTTAGCTGATATGGGACACAATTACAGTAAGATATGTTATATAATCTCCCCAAATCACAGCAGATTAGAAAACACAAATTAGGGGCTGACAGAGGTTTTCTAGTGGTTTAGAATTCAGATGTGAAGTGCTAGAACACATGATAAAATCTGGAACCTGCTAAGTAAAAATTTAAGTAATCTGGAAAGAAATGGTCTCTTGGTAACCTCGAATCCAGGGTACAAAAAAATATTACAAAATTTTTTAGTTCAGAGTGCTGATCTGTGCTGCCTTAGCTCATCTCCTTTTACTGTGTATGCATGCATGCATGTATGAGTCCCTTCTTCAAGGCTTTTAGGACAATACTCAAACAGATTAAGATCATATGCTGATTAAGTTATTTTCTTTTTGAGAACATCAAAAGGAAAATATTTTTCTCTACTCTTAGTAAGTTCTCACTGAGAGTTTTAGCGTTAATGATATGTTAATTTTCAATCCAGAAAAAAAAAATGCCCTGTAATCTTATTTTTACAGGATGTTTTCATCTGTATGAAGTTCTTCCTCTATACCTTCCTATTATTCCTTATTTAAGACTAGTTTTTGAGTATTTCGGCTGTTGCTTAATTCAGTAATTAAAGGAAAAAAAATTGAATATCACTCATGTAAACATGTCTGAAATGATGTGTTTCGCACATCCATGCCTAACTCTTCCAGTGGTCTCCAGTCCCATACAGTTTTGTATGTTTCCATGTAATTGACAGGCTATGTTTCAAGTCTCATGGTTGGCTGAGTATGGAGATGAAATCGCAGTTTAAAATACAGAAGAAGGTATATATATGGGTTGTGATTGAGATGCTCATATTTTGACTGAAGAATTGTGCAGCATCTGACAGGTGTATAAATCCTTCAGTGGCGGCAATTTTGCTTTTTAGTGGTAAATAAAATGGCACAAAATTGATATCTTTGAAGAATATGTATTAACATGATAATATGAATTGATGTAAAATCTTATGGGTTTTCCAGGAAAAACAGTGTTTTAATGGTATATACAACTTGTGTTTCAAATTCTTTTGCCTATTAGTCATATACACATATCTTTATTTGTTCTTGAATGTATGCTGTATAACTATTAACCAAATGTTTGTTCACCATCAAATTGTGTTTCTTCAGCATGTTTTCTAATTCAAAGGGACATAATCATTCTCCTTAATGATACAAATAATCCACTTCCAATGAACTATTATATCTCTTTTCTATTCTTGAAAAGCATTATTGCTTTTAGTTTTTTAGTTAAATGCTATACAATTTCAACATGATATTACTCATTTAATTGATCTTTAAGTTTCTCTGTTAAAAAGCAGCAAGTATTAAAAGACAAATAGAAAAACTGCCAAAATCAATTCACTTCAACTGTCAAAACTTTTCATGTGAAAAATGAATAGAAACACTCTTCTATTTCAAGTATGCATATTTGTGGGCATGATATTCTCTTTTGACTCTGAAAATCATTTGAAAATAAAATAGCTTGTCCATGCTTGTTTTCACTTTGCAAAACATCAGCTGTATCTATGAAATGGTCACTGAGCCTCATCATTTTGACTAATAGAGAAAGAACTGCTCTCTTGTAAGATACATTAATTCTTCCATGTTTCCAAAGTATCATTTTATGTTTTTGAGCAAGAATTTATCTAATCATGGGCTGGTGACATAGACATATAGCATCACCTCTTCCCTATATTCTACATTGCCCACACACACACACACACACACAAATACACACACACACACACACACACACCTGCATGTATCACCTCTCCCGCCAAAAGGAAGAGAAACTCTTAACTAAGTTCAATATTTCTTGTGATTTAAAATTCAAGACAATTTATGTTTAACTATATTGATTATTTATGTGATCACAACACAATAAAAATGTTTCAAGCTATTAAAGGCCTATAGCCTCAAGTAAATAAAACCTCAAATTCTGAACTCCTACAAAGATACATAGAATAATAACTTTAGAAAAACACAAAAAACCCAACCTCACTACTTCAGACAAGGCATTTCACTACTTGTGATAAGTAATTTTCAACCTTTTCTTAAACATCTCAACAGCTGGATATTCTACAATTAACTATCAATTTATCCTGATATTTAAGTAGCCATTTCTTATGTCCAAGTGAAATCACATTCACCTCCTTCTAGTAGACTTTCCATGGTGGTCAAGAATAGCTCTTTAGAATATTCCTATGCAGTAGTGATTGTAGGCTGAACACTAGGGTTCATTTTCATACTTACTTTTAGAACTTAAATTCTTTCAAAAATTCCCTGACTGTTCTAGCCTTAAGGAGTCATCCTTGCCTATAATGGCCAAATAATATTTTGAGCTCCCAGTCCATAAAATACAGGAAGTCCAATCTTTTACCAAGTCTCCCTCCCCACTGAGTTTCTGATCTGTCTGAGGAATGGTTCTATTAACTCAGTCTGAGATCATTTGCCTTTTTTTTTTTTTTAAAGATTCCTAGCTTTAGGCCGCTGTTTCTCTGAAGCACAGTAGATCAACACACTTTCTATTATGTAATCTTGATTTTTTTTTTAATAAATATTCCAGTCCAGAAAATTTTCATTTATTTTTCAACAATATAGGTCAATTTATCAAGAATATGCTCACAAGCTTCTTTAAGTTAAGCTTTAGGATACCTGCTGCTCCATAAACCTCATTTCTTTTTCAATGATAAAAATATTTTGCTTGCTTGTCCTGATTTGGCTTTCGTAATTGAAATTACTATTGCTTTTGTTAACACGGATTTTAGATCAGTTTCTTAACTGCTGTTGGAATGTTCCACAATAACATCTTCTCTTATTTGCATTTCTTCAGATACTTATAACAAACTGTACCGCAGCACATGCTCAGCCCCTGGGAAATGCCAGGGAACATTCTTGAGTAACATTTGAATAACATAGCAGATCCCTTAACAAGGCTGATAGCAATACACAGAATGACATGTCAACATCACTAACTTAAGGATGTACTTTGGTTCCAAAACTTATTTCTTAGAACATCACTTATAGGATTATGTAAATAATGTTATTAATATTTATATATTTACAAAAATGATCCACTGTTAGCAATAATCAGGGTTAAGAACACACTTACAATATGATAACAACTACAAGTAAGATGGAGTCATTCAGAATTACTTCTCTCCAACATGCTCCTGTCCTGATTCCTGGAAATGTCAGCCTAAACTTTTAACTTCAATGTCAGCACTTCTTGCTCTTGCTTTCAATTTGGCATCAGCAATTTCTTCTAACCGGTAATGTCTCTATGTTATTAAGCTCTAAATCTTACAGAAGAATTGTAATGCTTTTCCTTTGTTTTATTGATTTTTTGACTAATTTTCCTCAGGATTAAGGAATAAAAAAATATATATATATTTCATGAGATATGCTGGAAAGGCATTTGCACATAGGAGAAGTAAACTCAGGTTACTCTCTTCCTTCTTTCAGAACGGTATCATGGTGGTGCTGGTGCTGGTGGACACTTTGTTCATCTTTGTTATCAAAAATATAAAACATAAAGAGTGTGCAAAGGACCTCTGTGTATACATCTCCCAGGTTCAACAATGAACAACATATGACTAATTTTATTTAACTAGTATATCTACCCACTCATCCCACCTTCATCCCTTGGATTATAAAGAGATCATATCATTTTATCTCGGTATACTTCAGTATAAAATTGTAAAAGATAAAGACTTAAAAGACAGGGCGGTACAGGCATAAGGATAAACATAAAGATAAACATAAAGAATAGAATTGAGAGTAGAGGGAGAAAAAATCACATGCATCTATCCTCAAATGATTTTGAAAAATGTGTCAAGACATTCAATGGAGAGAGAAAATTGGCTTTCCAACAACTGGTGCCGGACAACTGAATATCCACATGCAAAAGAATAAACTTGGACTTTTACTTCATACCATATACAAAAATTTACTCAAAATGAATAAAAGACCTAAATGTAAAAACCAAAACTATAAAACTCTTAGAAGAAAATTTTGTGACTTTAGATTAGGTATTGGTTTCTTAGATATGACACCTAAAGTACAAACCACCAAAGAGGAAATAAATTGGACTTTATCACAAAATTCGATCTTCAAATGACACTATTAAGAAAGTGAAAAGACAACACATAGAATGGAAAAAATTTTTTTCAAATCATGTATCTTATAAGTAAAAAGAACTTTTCCAATTCATAACAAAAAAGACAAAGCAATTAAAATGGACAAAGATTTGAATGAGCATTTATCCAAAAAAGAAATATAAATGGCCAATAAGCCCATGAAAAGATGTTCAAAATCATTAGTCATTAGATAAATACAAATCAAAACCACAGTAAGGTAACTCTTTACATTCTGTAGGATGGCTATAGTAAAAGAGACAATAGCAAGTGTTGGTGAGGATATGAAGAAATTTAAACTCTCTTACATTGCTGTTGGAAATATAAAATAGTGCAGCTGCTTTAGAAGACATTTTGGCAGTTCTTCAAAAAGTTGAACATAGTGCTACTATAAGATCCAGCAATTCCAGTCCTAGATATATAGCCAAAAGAACTGAAAACATATGTTCACCCAAACTCTTGTACATAAACATTATTCATAAGAGCCAAAAGGTGGAAATAACTCAAATATTCACCAAGTAATAAGTGGATAAACAAAATATGGTATGGGATATTATATGGAATGCTATTGGAATATATCAAAATATGTATTTAATATTATTTAATCATAAAAATGAATGAAGTATTAATATATGCTATAATACAGACAAATCTCCCAAATTTTATGTCAAGTGAAAGAAGGCATAATAAAAGGCCACATACTGTGTGATTCAATTTTGATAGGATATTCAGAGTAGGCAAATCCACAGAAATAGATCATTCATGTCCAGGGGCTGAGAGTAAGGAGGAATTGGAACCGGAGGGTTATTGAAGGTGGGAGGATGAGACACTAGGACCATATCCATTTTTTGCTTAGGTGTGCCTCCAGGAGCAGAAGTCAGTGAAGGCACCAGATTCCGATTTCTCTTTGTACTTCTACTAGCACTGTGGTCCGTGCATTTCAGGGACCCGAGCACTATCTGGTCATGTCTCTCAGTGACTGAAATACCGGCTATACTTCCTCCCAGTCACCCTACTCCCCACCTTCCAAACATCAGCTGTGCCCTCCTCACATGCTGTCTCCACCAGAATGAACATCCTGGTGAGGCATCATCTCTGAGAGGTTCACATCTGAGCTGTGGGGTACTTCCCTCAGTGTTCTGAGCAGTAGTTATGGATGCCACTCTCAGAATTCCAGGCACCAGTCCCACAAGGCTTCTATTTCAGTATTCTACTTTCTGGTATCATCACTTCTTCCATGTAGTTCCCCCAGTCTGAAAGATGCTGACTGCTTTCTACATTGTTGATCTCTTAATATCAGCTTTCTCTCTTTGCTCTTTCAGACTTTCAACACCTCTCTATTAAATGTCTCCAGTTTGTAATACACAGTGTTGTTTCTGCCTTTCTGCCTGGCCTCTGACCTATATATCTACAGTACCTATTCAACAAATATTAGTAGTAAATTTGATATGTTTACAATGAATTATAAATCTAATTTTCTTCTGTACTTTTCCCGTAGTTCATTTTGGGTAATATTTTGAAAAAATGTAATGCTTCTAATTCATTATTTTTAATGTAACGAACAATTTAAAAATCACAAAACCTTTTTCCTTTCATCTCTAAATTTTAGTGATTCCAGATAGCATTATTTTTGTACTATAATTAGGTCAAAAATTAAAATAGAAAATGTTTGTTATTCAAAAATATTTTCCTAAATATTGAGTTTATTTTGTATCTTAGAAAATAGCTATTCCTTTCTTAGGTCATGGCTTAAAAAGCTCTCTTTGATTAGTACCTACTAACTAGACTGATTAATTTTTCACTTATGCATATGTAAGTGACAGGAATTTTAAAAGTGAAAAGAGAAAACAAGATACCTATATGACTTACTGGGGGCTAACTATCATTAAGGAAAATTGCTTTAAGTTTAAATGAGAACAGATGGAAGATTCTCATGGTATTTTTGGACATAATTCTGGCACAAAGCAGAAATAGAGAAACAGAAAACAGGCCAGAAATTGGACCAAAATGATAAACAAAAAGTCATGCATACTTTATAAATTTCAGTAGCCCTAAGAGGTAAATAACTTGGTATTAAAGACTACATACTGTGATGTAATCTGCATTTATGTATTCCTTCTGTATCTTAACATTATATACAGTATATATGTACATATGTACGTTAAGATTTACATATTAAAATTTGTTAAGCTTTTAACATTGAGATATTTAATAATATTTAATGTTAAGATATATGTGTGTGTGTCTGTATATATATATATATATACACATACATACATACATACATACATACATACACACATATCCAATCAAGCCCTCAACAGATGTATTAGCAGGTTTTGATGACTTGTGCGAAACATTAAGAAGTAATTAGAAAGACATCCAAAGCTAGTCGGTACATTAATAGGTTTAGAAAGCTCATATTGGATTTCCTTATATTTGCTAGGTACTCTCATTTTCTGAGAATGGATCAGCTCTTTCAGAAGTTACCAATGAGCCTAATGTGTAAAATAATCAGACAGTGCCATGAATACATGCAAAATAGCACTTGCCTCACTCTTTTACTTCTTATTTTTAAAATGTTCTGAGTATAGTCGTTCCATGCCATTTAGTATTTTTTATAAATTGACACATCCATAAGTAGGTGATTAATCCCCCTTTTACTGATTTTTAAAAAATTTGAACCACTAAAGTCCAAAATGATACATTAATGCCCAAATCTTTTCTCTTATACTAAATGTAATAAAAGTTTGTGGCTTAAACCTAGTGTGTTGAAATTTTTCTACTTTGAATGAAAAATATTTTTCCTAGGAAAATGTAGCTATCAGTAGAATAATAATAGACTATTCATTACACATAATTTGTTGTGTTTGCTCACAGCACCAAAGGTGACCTCAATGATCCATAATACTATCATGAAACAGAAAAAAAAAACAAGACATGGGAGATTTCTTGAACATTATCAGTGTTTCAAAACCCCTGAGAGTGAAATGGAGCACGTCCTGGTTATTGCTATAGCTATAAAGCCAAGAGAGTATTTTAAAATTAATTGGCATTCAGTCCTTAGAATTTCTGCTTAAAACCTGAATGAGACACAATTTCAAAACAGATGAAATAAATGCTGTCAAAAATTCCCAGGCAAATCTCCACGTTTTGTCGGAATGATAAAGTCAAAATTGTATATTAATAATAAAGTAAGCTAGAACATTCATGTTAATTGATAAATTCCTATAATCAAAGTCAGGTAATTCATTAATCATTTATAACACAGGTGAAATATATGTTGTCATGAGGTTTCTTATAATTGCTTTACTTCTCAACTGTTCACTAGCTATAGAGAGGGGTCACAATTTGAGGAAAACTGCAGTGTCTACCAACTGTTTACGAGAACTGAACCATGGAACACAAGCAGCAGTGAGATGTGGCTAATTGTATCAATGTAGTCTGCAGACAGTAATTCGGAAGGAAAACCTTTACTATTCAATATATTGAGTTTGTCTTTCTATTGATAAAACTAATTGGATGATTTCCAAATCTCCACTTTCTGAGTATTTTATTGACATAACCTTTGACCGAGGATCATATAGATTTCAAAATGTCTTTTCTTATAGACAGAAAATCAATTTGGTTATTTTAATAAATACAATTATTTGAGCAAAATACTTGGCTGAGCAATTATGGAATATCTACTGTCATCATTTGATGGGTGTGAAGCAGGGAACTGGCACCGATCATGGAGAACAAAAGAGGAAACAGATTTTTGACACTGGTGGTACTGTGAAGAAATGATGTTAAAGCAGATGAACCAATATGATAATTTTGAGATTATGTAGGAGTGTTGTCTTATAAAAACAGAGTAAACTTTGGATATTTCATATAATTTGTTTTTATAAAATTCAATCTCGGCTAAGAAAAAATATAAATTTCATACTCGTAAAAGAAACATTTTCTTGAAATGATAAGCTATCTAAAAAATTCTTTTGAGTCAGTGTTGACTTCTTGAAGATGGTGTAAATTGGTCATTAAGAGTCAGATGTCATGAATTGGAATCTCAGTTTACTGTTTACTAGCCTTGTGTACTTCAGTTTTTTCTTTTGTGTAATTTGAAGAATAATATACTCTCCCATAAGGTTTTGTGAGGACATGTTAACGCGCGTTGTAGTAAATTAATACATAGAAATGAAAACTTTAGAGAAGTGAATCCTCAATAAATTCTAGTAATCATTGTGTTTTCATCTCGAAATAACAGATGCACCATTTCCTAATGAATTGTCATAATATGCTAAAAGAAACTTTCTAGAAAATAATTTTACATTGAAAATGTCCATTTGATGGTTTTGACCATTTCGGCGTTCATTTCTTTTCATTGATTAGAAGTCTATATTAATGGCTGTCCCAATTAATGGTTTGATTACATGTGAGAACAATATGCATAAAAAATGTTAAAACCACTTAAACTTAACTCACGTTATCACAGTTTTTGAAGTTACACTGAACTTAAATGACAACTATTAAATATGAACTTATCCAAAGGTTTAACTTTAATTCAAATATTTAAAGGCTGTCTAAAAAGATTCAAGAAACTTTCTGATTACTTCTACTCTTTTGTAGAATGTGATTTAGCTGTATTCAACTGCAATAAAAAAAGAGTATTTTAAAAGTAATATTTTGAGAAAAATCTGGAAATACTTGCTTCTAAATGTAACCTGAGCATTCCTTAAACATTCATATAGATGTAAATATTTATTTGAAAGCTTAGTTTTTAAGAACAATAACACTAAAACTAAGCCTATGCTTTTAAATTCCATGTTTCTTCAAAAATATTAAGCATATTTGTTCCAATGATATTTGTTCTGGATACTGATAGTTCATATTACCATGTAATTCTTTCAAAATGACCATGTGTGGATATAATATAAACTACTATTTAGTAATGTTATTTTGCATAATTAAGTTATCATGACTTTATTCTTTCAACAGAGTAATCAAAACACATCTATACTCTATGACAGATGACCAAACTGTATCAAATTTTGTCTCCAAATGGGGACAGAAACATTGGTATGTGTACATTTTTATTCAAGCAGAAGGGAATCCAAAATATAATCTCTTGAGTTCAATTATAAAACCCATATGCTTGAGGAAATGCATGGTAAAAATATGCAACTTCATTGCACATTAGAGGCACTACAAATTTCAGCTTTGATTCAAAAAACTCACAGACTGCTAATGTGGCATTTACTGCTAAAAGGCTAATATTGCTGTGTGGAGTAATGGGCAAGTAGAAACAACTGTATTTTATCTGCTTTAAGAGCATAGCCTTTTAATCTAAGGGCATATCTGTGTAAAGGTAAAGATTGTAATAGATTGTAATAACAAGGAATTCTTATATTATGCTACCTAGTGAAGAATGACAGACAAAAATATAATAATAATAAAACAAAAAATGCACACACACAAAAAAACAAAAAACAAAACCACAGAGGGCTATTAAAATTCAACGAGTTATAGTTTAGGTATTATTGCTGATGTAAACTATTAAGGTCATGAAGAAGTATCCTTGCTTCTCTTTTTAGAATAAATTAAAGATAGAGTTGAACGTCTGTACATGAGTCTTTAGAAAACAAAAATGAGTACTAAATAATGAGGATGGCTTCAAGACCTGCAAAACAAAAATGAAGCCAAATCCATAAAATCTTTGGGTTTATAAATCTAAAGACTTTGTGATATATCAAGGTAAGTAAAGATGAAAATGTATTTTAATTGTACATGAATGGTAACAAAGAGCTTAATTATCGGTAATTAGTTTATGCTTAGAAAATATGTATTAAATGATTGTAGTACTTCGATTTCAAAGGACAAAAGTTTCATCTTTATAGCATTTCTAGAGGAAGCTACCATCACTGAGGGATCAACTACATGTTGAAACTTGACAAGTCCAAGTCCTAGCTCAATTATCTGGCTTTGAAATCTGAAAAAAATTAAAATTCTCATTTGCCTATGTAGAAAGCAGACATATATCATCTCATAGAGCCATGGAGACTTAGTGATATATGCAAATTACTTTGAATTCATTAAAATTATTTTTCTATATGGCAAGTATTATTTCATATTATTGTATATCTATCCTTTAAGCAGACTGTGGTGGACAGATATTGATATGGCCCCATGATCCCTACCTCCTGATGTTCTTGCCTTTGTGTAATCTCCCCTTTATCATGGACAGGGCCTGAGACTTGCTTCTAACAAGTGGAATGCAGCAAAGGTAATGGAATGTATTTAATTACATAGACTGTAGCAACTGTCTTGCTAGACTCTCTCTCCATTGCAGGGTTTGAAGAAGCTGGCTGCCATGAATCCAACAGCTGCAAGTAAATGAATTCTGCCCACAACCTGAGGGTACCTGGAGGTGGATCTTTCCCCCCAAA
Source organism: Pteropus alecto (assembly GCF_000325575.1). NCBI lineage: Eukaryota > Metazoa > Chordata > Mammalia > Chiroptera > Pteropodidae > Pteropus > Pteropus alecto. The sequence continues at coordinate 46,633,745 of NW_006436298.1, forward strand.
GTAATGCTGAATGCAGCTCTTTGAGACCCTAAGCAATGGACCCAGTTAGATTGTGCCCAGACCCAATGCATAAAAGCTGTGAGATAATTAATATGCATTGTTTTATGCTGCTAAGGTTGTGATCATATGTTATGCAGCAATAGGAAACTAACCTACAGACATCGTATACATTTGTATATTGGCGTATAACACATTTATGTATTCATTTAATTAGGATTTAGTGAGATAAATTTATGAGATTTACAAGCCCTTTTTGCTAGCCATTCCAGTGTAAGGATGGCCTTCAGTAAGTCCTGGATGCACATTCTGCCAACTCACTCAGCAGTGCGACTGCAGGGGGAAGAGTCAGAGGACTTGTGATGCTCGGCGGCATGATTGGACGAGGAACAAGGTTTGAAATGTATGGAGTTGAAGTCAGTCTGTAGAAAGTTCATTAAAATCATTAGGTCATATTTGCAATGAACCTGGTAGAAAATTTCTGATATTTGACAACAATCCTAAAAATCACACATGAGTTGTGAAGCTGAAAGTAAATTTTCCAAACTAAAAATAATAAAAAAAGATTTTTTGATAATCATTCTAGAAGAGAAGCTGAATTATCTTTCTATTCTCATGATAGAAAATATCTGAAGGTCATTATTATTTAAAGAAGCAATAAAAAATATATAGTCAAACCTGTAAGAAAATAATTGATAAAGGAATCGTGTTATTTTCTACATTCGGTGCTAGTGGCATTTTTGAGTTTTTAATATTTGCATTTTTTGTGATTTATTTTTCATTCTAAATATTTACTTTCATATCTAAAATTAAAATTATAGTTTTTAATTCTTTTTCTTAAATAGGGTGGCCAAAATTGCACAAGCTTCAAGTCTCACAAAACCTAAATTCACTTCTGCATGCAAATCAAGAGAGAAATGATATTTTAAAATGCTGCTAGCAGCTATGGTAAGATGAAGGCCGTTTAGGCTCCATTAGAACTAGCAACATAAAATTATTGATGATGCTTCCCCTTTACGTATACATTGCTGATGTTGACAAGAATTATTTCCGAGGAGTGGTGTGGCCAGAAAACAGAGGAGGAGTTTAGAGAATGAATGAGAAGTGTTATAGCATGGCGACAGTGGTTATGGACAAGTCTTGTGAAGTTTGGCAGTCAGGTTTGGCAAATAGCTTAGGTGGTAGGTGAGGGGAATATGAGGCTATGAGAGTTTTCTACTTTGGTAGAAGCGATTTGGTATGCAGTGCTTTGATAGAAGAGAGATATTTAGAATTTAGGCTGTACAATGGTAACTGCATGTCATAGCCATCCTCCAAGCTGACTCCCAGGGCTCCTACCTCTTGATATTCATACTCTTATATTGAATGTTCCACTTGTATCAGGATTGGTCTCTCTGACTGAGAAGGACAAATCTCAGTCCTCTTCCTTTTATTTCTCCTGTACTCTCACACTACTACCACACTCACAATACTTCTGAAACCAGGAGTATGTGGATTTTTTCTCCACACCAGTTCTCTGGGATACCAGCTGGGAGTCCTACACTTTAACTCAATTCTGACACTATCTACCTGGAGATGGCATCAGATCCCACAGGTTAAGGACTTAGTCCCATAAGACTACCCCCATCCTACTTCAGAAGTCAATCACAAATCTAGGTTATCACCTGAGCTTCTGATTGGCTATAAAGTTGGTTTCCATGACCCCCTCCTCAGGTTCAATTAATTTGCTAGAGTGACTCACAGAACTCAGGAAAACAGTTTACTTACTCTTCCCCAGTTTTTTATAAAAGTATATGATAAAGGATACAAACGAAGGTCCAGATGGAATCAATATATAGGGCATAGAGCCCCTTTATTGTTCTCTTCAGGTGTGCTACTCTCCCAGTATCTCCATATAGTTTCCAATCTGGAAGCTCTCCAAACCCCATACTTCCAGGATTTTTACGGGAGCTTCACCACATAAACATGATCGATCATTAACTCATTCTCAGGCACTCTCCATTCTCTGAAGAATAGGGAGTTGGGTTGAAATTTCCAAGCTCTAATCATGGCTTGGTCTTTCTGGTGACAAGTCCCAATCCAGGAGCCCACCAAAATTCACCTCATTGGAACAAAAGAGACTGCTGTTGTCCTCCAGGAAATGCCAAGGGATTTAGAAACTCTGTGCCGGTAAGTGGGGTCAAAGAATATATATGAAAACAAAAGATGCTTGCAGTGCTCTTATCACTTGGGAAAGTATAGGGATTTTAGGTGCTCTCTCTCAGGAACCAGAGGGAGAGAACAATATATAATTTTTCTATTCTCTCACAGTGACCAAGAGCATCCAACAAAAGTGATGGCGTGGTTGCTTCCTAATTATTTTATTATAGATCATAGCTTCTATTTGGTCTCTTTGTCTGCCTGCCTGTCTCTCTTTCATATCACTTGCTCTGGGAGAAACAAGCTGTTATATTGTGAGCAACCATACAGAGGCCCAAGTGGTGGGGAACTGAAGCCTCCAGCTAAGAGCCAGTGGGAAAATGACCAACAACCATATGAATGAGCTTGGAAGTGGGTGCTCCAGCCCTAATCAGGCAGTATGATGACCACAGTCCCAGACTGCTTGACTGCTAACTTGTAAGAGACCTTGACCCAAATTCATCCAGCTAAGCCACTCTTGGATTCTTGACCTTCAGAAACTATGAAATAAAAAATGTTTGCTTTTAGCTGTTATGATTCAAAAGAATTTGCTATACAATAATAGACAATTAATATATCCCAGGAGCAGACAAAACAGGAAGTGATATACAGAATAAGTGGATAGACTGGCTATTGATAGAGAAAAGAATGTGTCTATCTTTTTAACAGAAGAGAAATAGAGCATATGAGTACAAATGCACATTGAGTTTGTAAATATGTTTGATCATTAGGGAATTTTAATTTTATTGACTTTCTTTTCTCAAGTATGAGGCAATAGTTTAAGTTTGAGTAATCCAAAGGGGAGATGGAAGGAATAAGAAGCTTAAGAACTGTAGAGAAAAATTGCCAAATAGTCACCTTGGAGTTTGAGAAAGAAAACTTAGTAGCAAAATATAATAGAATCAGGGTTAGTGTTGATTTCTGTTTGAGGTTTGTGTGTTGTACTTAAAGTGACTTCAGTCAACAAATTGTGTGATTTTTCTTCAGCAATATTTAGTTGTTTTGGTTCAGTCACAGAGAAAACAAATACATGGGTTTAACTGGAGCCCGTATTTGCTACGTGAGGGCAATGGAGGGAGAGAGGCCAGGGAATTGAGGGTATTCTCAAAGAAAAGATTTCAGTGGTAGCCCCTGGAATCCCACCCAGAGAAGAGAGAGAGAACAAGAGGTTGTCAGCAGTGAAAAAGCAGTAGTTAATGACTTAGAGCTCTTGCCCTAGAATGGCTGCACAAGATACTTGAGTAAAAGAGGTGAAATGAGCTAAGCTAATGAAGAGATGGTTCATTCAAAGACAGAAATGTAGGGCACAGTAATGCCATGTGCAGCTGAAGCGAGGTGGATGGAGAAGCATACTGAGGTTGGCTCGGAGAGGCTGATTAGTGGAACTAAGTAAATAAGTTCAAGAGAAAAAAAAAAAAAATGGAGTCCTTGAGCTGAGAATACTTGCCAAAATGTGGGATGGTGGATATTACTCAACTATACAAGAGTGAGGGAACGGAGGATACTACAGCACAGTGAGGAAGTGCAGTTCAAGGTCTCAGTGGAGGCCAAGCCATGTATAAATGATGCTTATTATCTTGGCAGTGGAAACCAAACATTATTTTGATGACTTTTTACTAAGGAAACTCACAGGCCAATGCAGTAAAATCATGAGAAGCCAGGCCACACATTATTTCCCTAGTTTCACTTAGAGTGGCAGCTTACAAAGCAGTTTGGATGCAAAGAACAATGTCAGGAAGGGAAAGAATCTGAATGACACATTCAATGGTTATTTCAAGCCTGTGTACTTGAGAGTTCTGACGGCTGCTGACCAAAGCTTTTCTTTGATTTTGAGTAAGTTAGTGCTGTTCCCCTCAGCAGCATCCCTGAGACCAGGGAAAGTTTGCCGAGGTTGGACAATCTAGCATACAGATAACTAGATTACTCTCCTGGCCTCTACCACTTTTCAGAAAGTTTGGACTCCCCTAGAAAGGGGAGCGAAAAGTAGAAGAACTTGGTTAAGCTCATCATTGGCACTTGAAATTATGTTGGATGACTGAATTAATGTAAGTGTATATTGGTTAGAACAATGATTCTCATTCTCACTGGGGGACACATCAGTGTCTAGGAAGAAAAATTTATGTAATATGAAAACACATATTAAATTTCATAATATAAATCTCATAATATTTAGAAAACAAAAAATAAATTTACTTTTATTATTATAAAATATGTCATGCAAAAAACTATAAAAATAATGACAGCCATATATATACATTACTCACTTAAGAATTAGGGACAACAAACATAACTGAAACTGTCCCATGAACCCAATCACTTCCTTCCTAGAAATAGCAGTTTTCCTAATCTTGTCATCCTCTAAACTCTTTTTGTAAGTTTTGAATTACATGTCCATAAATAAAATATTCTGTTGTCTCACATGTTCTTAAACTATTTAAATGGCTTCATGTAGTATGCTGCACTCTGCAACTTATTTTTATTGCTCTATTATGCTTTTAGATTTATTTGCATTGTTACACATAGCTCTAGTTCATTCATTCTGATTGATGAATAGTATTCCATTGTTTACAATTATCACAGTTCATGTATCTGCTGCTCTGCTGATGAACATTTAAGTTATTCAGTTTTTCCATATTACCAATGGTGCCACAGTGAACGTTTTTAGAATATATATGGGTACACATGTATGAAAGTGAAATTGCTGGGTCTTAGGGCATGCATATATTTAAATTTCTGATATTTTGATAAATTGCTCTCTACTGTGGTTGTACAAGTTTTCCCTCCCCTCCACCAAGCAATTTATGACAGTCTGTTGCCTGACATCCTCTTCAGTACTTTCAAAATTTTAGTCTGATGGTTGTGAAATAGGTTCTCATTCTTTTAATTTGAAGTTCCCTGACATGTGATTTTAATAAAAAAATTAATAAAAATTCCAGAAATTAAGGCTCAGGAAACATTTTTTGGCTGATAGGCTGTCTCCGAGATTCTCATGAAATGGGTGAAGTTGACAGGCACCCCTGCCCCCACCAAATTTCATATAATTTCAGTACAAATTCTGAAAAGTGGTGAGATGGGAAAGCCACAACCTGAACATAAGTTTCATTAATTCAAACATAGTTTTGTTCTTACAACATCCCTAAGCACCTAGATGAGTTCAGTACATGCTAATCTCGTCTTAGCAGAGCAATAGGCTAGAGTCACTATAATGAACTGTGCCATCATTTCCAATTATTCTCTGCTTACTGATTCCATGTGGCTTGAAGTACCATCTTGTGGAAGGAGCATACATCACAATCCCGTTGATAGCCCTGTCGATATAAAGCATGACATGTGACATGTTTTGGCCAATGAGAAATGAGCAGACATGAACTATATATACCATATCCAGTCAGAAGTTCTGAGAGTTCTGAATGCCTTAGTTATTTTTCTTTATTTTATTTTATTGTTTTATTTTTTCTGTTTGCCAAAAGAATGGCATGTCTTAAAAAAAAGACTACTCCTTCAGCCTAGATTCCAGAATGAAAAAGATATATGTAGTAGAGCCACAGTCAATTTGTGGCCTTCACAGATGACATGAAACATAAAAGAGAAATGAGTTTTTTGTGGTAAACCACTAAGGATTGAAGGTTATTTTTCCTCAAAACAAAGCTGACTAATACAGTTAACTGACTGATTTTGATGTTGTTAGGAAAATTTATCCAAAATCTTTTTGTGACTAATACATAGTAATTACTAGTGAAATATCAGTAAAGTTAAAATTACTTAACTATTTGAGAGAAATAAGAACCAAATAAAATGTGACCAACCAAACATTCATTAGAGAAGCAAAAAGTAAACAAGCAAAATAATAAGACACAGAAAACAGAACAGGAGAAAATATAACAGAAGATAGTAAAAATAAGTACAAATATTTCAGCAATAAAAATTTTAATATAATATAGTAAAATTCCATATTAAATGACAAATAATTACAGATTGAGTAATTGCTACTGAGAAATAAAAATTAAAATCTGGTAATGTAAGCATTAGATTATTTTGTCTTAGGTTATAACTCTCAGTATTCCACAATTAGATACTGATGTAGCATTCAAGTATTTAAGAAAGCATAAATTCATTCACATCTTGGAAAACCCTTGAAGATTAAAAATTTTCCTACAATGATTATTTTATATCATTTGCCTGAATATGGCTGACTAACCTACATAATAGTCTCAGAGACATTAATCAGTGAAGAGGGAACAAATACTTCATGCTGGTTAAGAGCAGAACAACTTTTCTCAACCGTCTCTTACCTTGACACCTCACATTCATTAGAAAAGGATTCTTACTTTTGTGGCAAAACAAAACAAACAAAACCGGAAAAAATATATAAAAAAACATTTTTCTGGTCAACAGTTTTCTAATATCTAGTCATATTTAGAATGACCACATAAGGTCCCAGCATAATTATTAATAGCATCCCCTTTCATGCTCAAAAATGCCCTGGTTTGGTTGATAAATTCATACTATTCATGTATCAGCCTTATTAAGATTTATTGGTATACATAATAAATGGAAATATAACTACAGATATTGCAGCCAGAGAGTTTTATTTTTTTATAATAGTATACTATAGAATCCCATAAGATTCGGAGAGGAAAATGATAGGTACACAAAATGACTCATTAATTGCCCTGTAATCTAGATCCATTACCATCATTAAGTTTGTTTTAGTTTAGTCATCTGTAAAGTAGAGATAACACATAATTTTAGTAACTTTATAATATTCATCTAAGACTTGGATGATATGACATGGGACCATTTTGCATATAATACAGTGCCCTAAACATTATAAATACATTCTCATTGTTAATCCAAACACTATGTATTTAGAGTACTTAGCATTATCTTTTTATTCTTTGACAACTGTGTGTGTAGATCAAGTTCACAATGTCTCGAAGCCATAATACTATTTCAGTAAGATAACATTATCTTTAACATGAATTTTTGAGCTTAGTTAATTAGGAGGAATCATGTGGCATTATTTTATTCCTATGATTTCCCTAGATATTTTTTTTCAGATACAACCTGAAGAAAAGTCTAAAAGACCATGTTACTCCCTTGAAGTCCATTTCTCTCAACATGGAAGTAGCCTCCAAACTGCTCAAAGTTTAGTTGCAAACAAAAGACATACAGAAAAATTTCTCTAATTTTTTTGAAGTAAATGGTTTATGCTAACTCAATGAATTCTTATTACGATGAAACATACCTTCTTCATTAATGAATTTTAAATTATAAAGAGGCAATCAAATTATCGAGAATCAGATTTTAGTTTTCATCTTCCTATCATGACTAATTTCCAAAGTTTTAAAGTAGTTGTCTAAATTATTACAGCCTAACTTTCCACCTACCGAAATGGCATTGCTCTCTGTATTTAATGAACAGCCTGTTTTAACAAGACTTTAATTACTTCTTAAACCCAGAACATTCACACCTGAGGTGAGAGGTGTTTCCACTTGGCTCTGTCTTTGGCAAAGCCATCTCTTTTCCTGTTACTTGAAGAGTACAGTTCCTTTAGCTTTATCTCATACTGAGTAATTCTAGGAGAAAATTAATAGGGAAGAAATATGTAGAGTTGAGGCATGTTTGCCTTGCTCTTGACCCTACATAAACTACTGGTTTTAGTAGTTCAAAACAATATTTGTATTATTTAAATAAAGATGCTACTGTTCAACATGATTTTGAAGACCTCTATATAACAATACACTTAAAAAAAAAAAAGTAAGAATTGCTGTCACAGTGTGCAATGACAGGGCAAGCCACTGGCATGAATAAAACTCTCCAAAAAAAAGAAACCAAATTAACCATCTATATTGTCGAGAGACAGAAAGATAAAAATCTTTCCATATAATATCAGTTCAAAGCAGTACAGAGCAGATGGAAATATTGCTATCACAAGATAGGCATTTTTACCATTTAGGAAGAAGGTCAGAGAAAAGACAACAAACCAGCTACCACCAACAAAGCAATCTTTCAAAAGTCGTTAGTTCCTCAAAATAATGATAATGAGCAAACTGTCAACAAATCTCAAGTCCTTCCCTGGTAGCTCTCTCGCTGAGAACTAGATCTACAAACTCTTTCTGGTACCCTAGAGATTCCTTTAAAATACAGCAACCTCAACAATGAAAGGTGTTATTACATCATTATTGCTGCAGTGTATCTAATGAGAGAAAGGTAAATGCTGTTTCTGAAAGAGTTAATTCTGCACCTCTCCTTACACCTAATTAACACCAGGAAGGCCTTAGGCAAAAGGGAAAATAGGACTCCTGAGATTAGGTAATCTCATCTCAGACTCCAAGTAAACCCAAAGAATGAATACCTGTCAACCAGACAGACTGCAGTAGCAGTTAGGATTTGCAATCTGACTTTTAAATCCTTCTGTGGGGAAATAGATGTGAAGGCAGAAAAGGAATTTACTTCAGTTAAGCTTCAGATTTCTAAAGAGCCATTAAATTAAATTCACAATCTAATTTGAGAAACCTAACAAGTATTTGCTTTTGCCTTTAGTAAAATCTCACTAATTTGGACTAAGGAAGAAGATAAACTTTGAATTAAACAATATCTTTAAAGAAATAATGAAGCCTTGACACTAGGCAAATAAAATGTGGCCTCAGGGGATTTAAATAATAATGACTTATAGTTAGAATATCAATTTATAGTTACTTTATTACTTGTTTATAAGGGCAAGAAATGACAGCTATCTACATAAAAGGTTGTTATCCAGTAACAGCGGCCAACTGTTTTTACATTACTTCAGAAAGCAGAGTTAAAATCCATAGGCTGAAGTTTCAGTGAGCTGATTCTGGCTTTCTACTGAGTATGAGTTTATTGCTTCTCATTAGGAAGTGAGACTCCTGTCACGTCTGGTTATCCATTGACCATTTATCTATAAGGGATGTTGTGTAAACAATTCTTGGATTTAGTAATATTTTGTATTTGGTCAGTACTTTGAAACTTTTATTATTCTTTTAACAGAAATTTTGAAAAATTGAAAGCTTACTCAGATTTTCAGTATATAAAACAGATGAAGAAGTGAAATGATTCCTTGGCAAGTTAGAATTTTCACTACTTGGGAAGAATACACCATGGCTATGCTTCACAGAGAGCAGAGTGAAAGCTCACTCCAGGCCATGCTATCTGATTGAGAATAATGGTTTCAAAATACTAACTATAATTATTTAATTGAAAACATACAAAGAAACAAAAAATCCAATGCTCACTGAAAATTTGCTCCTTAAATTTATCAGAATCGTTCCTCTAAGTGAAAGAGCTCTTAATTTCAATTTATTGATGAACTCAATGAGCGTTTTGAACTGGTGATTATGTTACAAACTAGATTCAGAGACATGGAGATTTTCCAAATAAAGGCTCAGTAGTAATTGTAGTAGCCTGCCTCAAAGGTGGCCCCCAGCGGTTTTCACCTCCTGGTATTCATGCCCTAGTGTGATGCCTCCCATATTGAATCAAGACTTGTTAGTAAAATAGTGTGGATAGGATCATGTGTATTTTCTGAGGCTAGGTTATAAATAGTCACAACTCCTAAATGAGCCTGTTGGATCATTTGCTTTCGGAGAAATGAGTGTCATGCACGAGGTCATTCCAGCAGCTATGTGGAGAAAAAGCCCAGGGACCAGGAGCTGAGGCCTCCCACTCACACTTATGCGAGAGAACTTTCAAGCAGATCCTCTAGCCTAGTCTAACCTTCGGAAGATTCCAGTCCAACTGGTATCCAACTGTAACTGCATGAAAGGCCCTGAGCCTGAACAGCCCAGCAAAGCTGCTCTAAATTTCTTGACCCAATGAAACTGAGATAATGATTATTGTTGTTTCAAGACACCGAGCTTTGTTATGCAACAACAAAAAATCAAAATAGCGATATGTAAGCACCCACTTTCTAAAGATTTTCTTTTAGACCCCTTCACTGTCCATGATGATTAAGAAGAAGGTGGCCTTGAAGATCTATAAGCATGATGAGAGCATGGGACCACATTTGTTTTTTTCACTCCTGTATACCCAGCAGCCATAATTCTTAGAGAAGGTTTACGTAGATTAAATACAATTTTATTGAATAGATGAACAAATAAACAAGATTAAATATTTTCAGAAGCTAAAACTAATGAGATCAAATTAAGCTATTTAATAGCTATTTCATTATTTGTTTTATTATAAATCCTAAATTTCCATTTTAAAAAAGTACGTACTTTTTCGAAGGAGATAGAGAATTTTCCTAAATTATTAATTAAGTTTCTATAAAATATAAATACCATTTGTATTGCAGTCAGCAAAGGCATTTCTAACATGGTATGATTTAAACTCAGAGCTATAGAACAGCATACGCTCTTTGCTCTGTCTGAAATGAATCTTGCTTCCTTTCTCCAGGCTAAATCCACATATCCTTCGAGACTCAGCAGAGTTGTAACATCGATCTGCAGAGTAGCCTTTCTCAATTCCTTTTGTCTGGTTTTGGTGTCATGCTGCACTTGAAAGAACGACACATTCACTTTTCTTTTTCATAATAGCTTTATTATTTCTATAAAAAATAATACATGCTTATTTAAGAAAAATAAATATTCAGGATGCCATAATTATTTGGGTCAACAGACATTTACTGAATGCTTACTCAATGTGAGGCATTATGCTAGATCTCGGGTTAGAAAGATGAAGAAGGTAAATTCCCTACCTTCAAAGAGTTTAAAGTAATTGAAGGAGAACATATCAATCAAGACCGTGTGACTTTTATCTTAAGACTTTTGAAATGACTGGACATCCTCTGAGATCCGGGTCATGATAAGGGAATTCTGTCTGCTCCGAAAAATGGTACAGAATAATTTCCGACTAGATTGTATTGGCTAATTGACAACGTCAGGAAAGTCCCAATTCTGGCATAGCTAGAAAGTATGTTACAAAATTTGAATATTTTTAGCTCATTCAGCATAATAATGGAAAACTTATTTGAACTCTTTTAGGAGTTTAGGTGATCGTTTATTGCAACAAACATGAAAGTTTATTTGCTTAAAAAAAAACATTAGTCAGACCAAGTCTGTCCTTGTCTAATTAGCCAAGATCATAATACAAGCAGAAACATCTTTCCTTCCTCAGTTTGTTAAGAAGGCCACAGTGAGCCAGATGTTCTACACACATTCAGCTCTGAAATGACTTTATCAAGACTCTGCGTGTTTGGCCTGAAATAAGCGGTTCCTTCTTTTAGACAGAGTATTCCTAGACACTGTGTTATAAGGTGGAGAGTTGAATAGTAAAATCTAGGCACAGTTGTCTAGACAGGGTCAGAGTGGGTAAGAAAACAGTAAAACAGTGAACAATCAAATATATATTTTTCTAGGAAGTACTGAATGTGTGGCAGACAAGAAAATTGATAAAAGAAGACATTGCTAATACTTCAGTTTAGTCTAACATCTAAATTTTTAAATGAATCAACCATCAGGACTCAGGACTAGCTACACACACACATACACACACATACACACACACATACACACACACACACATTTCAAAGCTTTTTTTTTTTTTTTAAGTAAAACACATGTAATTCAAAAATATTTCCATTTGCTCTGTGGAACTATAGGTAGAATACACAGAGTGAATAAGAGAAATGCTGCAGGAGCATGTCTGTTTCAACTTTAGAAAACTTTTAGCACAGCAAAAGAACTAAATCCTGTATTTGCCATGATAATAACACTGATAATAATAGTTCTTAAGTGGGCTTTTTGTACCGAAGACTTATGGTCCCAATTTGTCATAAGCGATAACTTGAATCAATATCTAGAGAAGAGAAAGTTTCAGAAGTGGGAAGCCTTCTATCTTTATTTTCGCAAGTGTATGTTGGTATATATTAAATTATATTTAATATGTAAATTAGAATATCTGAATAAATAGCTTGTCAGGGAGAAAAACATAGTTTGCATCCTTATCACTATAGTAGGAAGTATTTTAAAGAATTGGAGATAATACAATTACAAATTATTTTAGATCTAACATGTAAGACTCATGTGCTTTACGCAATCATAGTATAAGCCTTCATGGCTGCAAAGAAGAGTCACTGAAGGAAGTGTACCTGTTCTAGATTAACTGCAGAATTTGAAGTAACAAGGAAACTGCAGATTTCCTTTTTGATGTTCAACATGGAAACAAAAGGCCTCATACTTTTATCTACTAAATAACATATATTTTGACTACTGAGTCTCCCTTCTATATTATTTATGGATTTAAAAAAAAAAGCATCTAAAATTATGCACCACAGGAACCCTAGAATTTTAGTTTTGGAAGAACAATAATGATCATGCTATCTCACTCTGTCATGTCACAGCTAAGGCTCACAGAGGTTAAATGAGTGTACAAAGTCACTGAGCTGGTTAGGGACAAATCCAGGGCTAGAACTTGGGGCATTTTCCATTATCCTAGGCTTGATCTAAGGTCAGCATTATTTAAAACAATGCACCTACAGTTTTGTAGTTCCATCAGTGGAACTAGATAAAGCTACACCACTTGTCTGGTTCACACTAACGAGACCATCTGAGGCCATAATATTTCTGTCTCCAAAGTTTTGCAGATCAGCAACACACTACTGAAACTTCATTAAACTGCAAAGGGCGGGGAAATGTTAAAAATGAATAATTGACTGTTTAGTGGGAAAAAAAGAAGACGAAGCTCTCTGAGTCAGCTGGAACTTTCATCAACCCCTGGGCAGACACCGTGAAGGCAAGTCATGTGCCCCCAACGAGAACACTGCATTATTTTCTCTCCAAATTGTGCGCTCTTTGAGGTTTTAGAATGTAAAATTGCTTAATCCAAACATGGAGCTGTTTGGCGATGGCAAGCATTTGAAAGACTAAGTTGGACATTAGACACCCCACCAAGTAATCTGCTCCTCCATAACTGGATGCACCATATTTAAGTTTTTTGTGTTGCTTGAGAAAGGCACTGCATTTTTGTCAAGCCCCTTTAATTAATCTTGCCACAAGTCCTGTGGTGGGGTGGGTGAACTCTCAAACATTAAACAGTGGAATTACTCACCGGGTGGCTTTTCCCAAACACCCCCAATCCCAATTAAAGAGCTGTGTTTGGTTTGGGTTTCCTCAAATGGAGCTCTTGTTAACACTCATCAAACACAGGAAAAATAAAACAGCAATTTAACTGTGCTCGCAGTGTGAAAGGCTTGTGCAAATAATCAGCACATTTCTAACTGGTTAGTAATAGGCAGAGTGCAAAAAACAAATGACCAGATTTATATCACTGGCCAGGTCTGAAAGCAACATTACAGCTAAAATATATTCATTTACAATTTAAAGCAAGCTTTTCAGTGAATAATTGTTTACATAATAGTG
>NW_006436298.1:46647338-46659662 GCF_000325575.1 Pteropus alecto
GTGTTAGCCAAATAATGCATGTTTACTAAGGATTCTGAGTTTGTTTTAGGAGAAAAGAATCATGGTACCCATGCCAACAAAAGCAGAACACTATGTACAGTTAGTAGTAAATTTTTTCTTAACTATAAAATTAGTGTCAAGTTGTTTGAGCCCGTAAACTACGTCAGCATAAGTCCCTCTCATTAAATTGATGTGTGAAGGTAGTATGATCAAATAGCAAAAAATTCTTCTTATTATTTTCTTTAATCAGCCAAATAATGAGCTGGGGCTAGAGCTGCTTAACCAGACCATTGAAAGAAGAAAGCAGAATCATCTTAAAACGGCCATCCTGGATTTAATAGTCTACAACAAAACCCTAAGCAGGTCAACTTCATGGTTCACCAAGTCCTAAAAGCCTGTCTACTCTCCAAAGCTTATCGGTGACGGCTGGTGTATAAGAGCTCCCAATGAGGACTGATTTACAGGACTGAAGGGCTTTGTGGTGACAAAGGCAGGCCAGGGTTCTCGAGAGCTCTCTGTACTTTTTTTAGATCCCAGAAGATGATGTGGTTCTGTGATAGGAATCTCTTACACTTTACCATTGACATAAACAGGTCACAGTGCCTACAAAGCTCATACAGGAGTCAGGAGCAATCTCTCTCTCTCTTTTTTCTGGGTCAGAGTCAGATTTTATCGAGTCAAGCTATCTAATTGGACAGAAACCATGTGATAGGGTCCAAACAGTGTACGTTAAAAGAAAAAGAAAAAAAAAGCAGAATGGGGCTAGGTTTGTCTCAGACTAGTGCTGTTACAGGGTTAAGTTTCAGATAGCACCTGAATACAAAATGATTTTTTTCTCCCTCCATTGACAAAAGTCTCTCATTCGAGAAAGGAAAAAAAGAGTTGAGCAAAATTTAAAAAAAAAAATCCAAACTCCACAAATCTAGTTTCATGCTGGATGTATCTGCTGCGAAGCAATATGTTGGCTAAATAGAAAAAGTCAGGTGAGTTAGTCTTGTGGCAACCTGATTTAAACCATGGCTATACAAACCATAGCCCTGTCCAGATCTCAGAAAAGTGAATTATATATAATAACACTTACAGTTTCCTAGTACTATTAGATTTGCCTTCTTACATAAATGCTTAAGTTATGATAAAAAACAGGGCCATGTCAGTTCCTTTCAGTCTCAGCACATTTGCTATTAGCATAAGAAATGCTGCTTATGGCAGAGCTAGTCGGGCTTGAAATTTCTGAATTAATGGATTTGATTTCCTCTTGAGACAAACCATCAGCCTTGCAGTAATGGAAATAGATATAGTTGGTAAAACAAATAAAAAGCTGGCATGCAGATAAAATGGGTTTCAGTTTAAAATAGTAATGTTGTAATTGAAGTGAACAATTACAGGGTTGCTCCTAGGCACAAAAGAAATACCATGAAAATGAAGTAATGTTTTTGTTAAGTATAGTCATTTCATGAAAATGTAGAGTTGCAGATGTCATTGTCTGCCAAAGGGAAAACTATACTTATTCTTCTATACAAAGATCATTTAATAACATTTGGCTAATTTTAATAATAATTGCTAATATTAACCCTATATTTCACTGGAATTTTGAAGACAAAGGCCCCCTGCCCCCACCCTGTTCTTTCCCTTCAGTTGGTAGTGAGCCAACAAGAACAAGTTCCTGTAAAAAGCTATTGGCAATGAACTATCAGAAATCCCCATTCCGGCAGCGGTCTTCTCCTTTTTAACGTCTTATTTCTCTTTCTTTGTCAAGCATCTGTTATCAGAAATGGAGCCTGTTAGCTGGCAACTGGAGGTGCAGGAGGGACTGAGAATAAAGTGGAGTTGGAGAGTGGGAGCCCTAGGACTGGAAAATAGGCTCTGGAATGTTCACATCTGATCCCCTTCACTTTTTTCCTTTTTTTTTTTTTTTTTTTTTTTGGTCTGTTTCAACTTGTCTGTGAACCATATGAAATTCAGAACAGAAACTTCCATTTTTAGAACTTGAAATCTTTTTATGTTCATACACACACAAACTGAGGCAGCCAAGGCCACAGGATGTCACAAGAAACATAAGTGTCTTATTGAATCTGAAAAGGCAGTGACATAAATACACTTTAACAAAATGCTCAGCTGGGTCCCAGCCCACCACTTGGCCCTCCCTCCCCACTCCTCAGTTTTATTGCATTGCACTATGTTTCCTCCTCAGGTTTTAGTAATTAAAACAATATTGTAGCTCTGTGAAATTTTATTTGGAAATATACTGTGCTTTGTTCCCTACAATGCTGACTGCCACACACAGCCTGTTTGGCTTATCTCTTTATCCAAGGGAAGTACTCTTCCTGGGGTGGGTTTTTTCCTTCTTCTTTCTCTCCTTCTTCTTTCTTCTTCTTCTTCTTCTTCTTCTTCTTCTTCTTTTTTTTTTTTGTATTGCAATATTGAAGAAGTCATAGAACGAGAAAATGGAAGTCCTCCCTAACAAAGGATTGAACTGTGACTTCTTAAGAGAAAAGGTTAAATTGACCAGCTGTGTGTCTTGGAGTGAAACAGGGAGAAGAACTGCTTCCCTTTTTACTCAGCCAGTTAGAATAATTCATTTCCTAACACAGCTTACCTGTGACAGTCACAGGTGACCTCCCAGCCTGCTAAGCTTGGATGATTTCCCCTTCTCATTGCCCAAGTACAACTCCTGCCAGAAGACAAATGTACTGCAAGCCAGAGACATATCTGTAGTGCAGAGGAAAAGCAGCCTGTCTACATATGTCATTTTAAAGCCTTGCGCGGAGATTTTACTGCTTTCTTCACACTCTCACACTTACATAAATACACCCACACAGTACAGGCAAGTTCCAGACTCCCAAGCATTTCTCTTCCATTAGGAGACATTTTAAAACAAATTAGCACCCTCCCCAAAAGCCTATTGGCCTAAATGTGTTTATTACTTTGTTTGCTGTTTCAACAGCTCTTCCTAAAGGCTTCAAATAAGACTGGCTAGTTCCTGCAGAATGAAGCACACCCTTGGTCTGTTGGGGAATATACATATCTGACAAAGACTTAAATCTTTTTTTTCTCTCTTGACACAGCGGCTAGTGACACATAAATGTACTTTTTTCTTTTGACAGAGTAATAAAAATCTCATTATCTCTGAATAGGCAGCAATTTCGTTATCTAATCTTTTTACCAAAAGGTTAGTTAATTAATCAGAAACAAATCCTGATTATTATTTCAATAGAATTAGAAAGACAAATCACCCGAGTACAGCTAAATAGGGCAGGCCTGCGGTTTCACCTGCCTCATTGCCATGCAGGCCCCGTGATTGTCAGGGCTCCTCCAGGCAGACAGCCTTCTTCGGAACAGCAGCCAGCAGATGGCTGCTCCAAGCGGCCAGCCTGCCTCTGCTCTAATGCCTGTGATCCCATTACCTCACTGAATCCGTTACCAGGGTAACTGTTAAATTGCTGTGAAAGGCATGGTAATAAAGTAACCTGTCACATTGGCAATAAAAGGAGCAGAATTTTCCTGTTCACTGAACTTTGCAGCTCATCAATACTCACTTGATGGAGAAATTCCCCACTACTCCTGGGTCAGCCGCAGGAATCCTTCCATCAGGCTTCTGAAATGCAAACTAAAGTTCATGTAAACACAAGGAAGATATAATTAAAAGCTGGATTCTTAGCTGCACAGAGCTAATGCTTCCCTCTTTTCTGTGGAAGGTTATGGGAGCTTGAAGAACATCAGACTGCTCGCTTTGTTGTTGTTTTTTTAATTTAAAGCATGCTAGATAAAAATAACTTTTGCTGGTGAAAGACAGCTGTGATTAATTCAAGACCGAGAAAACAAAGCACGAGAAAAAAAGAAAATCCCTTGTGCCTAAAATGTCTCGCTTTTTCAGATCCCATTTTATTGGCTGTTTTCATTAAAGGGTCATGCTATTTAAAAAAAAAGAAAATGGATTTGAGCGTTTAAAAGAAAGAATGGAAAGCGTCGGTTTCCACAAGCAGGAGTTGAAAGCCACAATCTCTCCTGTCTTCCCCAACCCAACAGCTGTAATTGCGAAGAGATCAATGCGCGCTGAATGTAGGCGTGTGACTGCGTCTCCCCCTCCTCCTGTAAACGCCCTTCACAGGCTTCTGTGTCAAGGATTCGAGAGGTGACGCTACCAGGTGTAAGATTTGCTATAATTAATTGAGGTTCTTTGAGGTAAGAAAAGAGAATAGCAAACACTTTCTCTACATTAAATAACAATAAGCAGAAAAACCTATTGACTTCTGTTACATTTTACACCCAGCCCTACGAACATCCACGGAAAGTGGGATGTATATCGAGCCCTCATTATTAGCCATTTGCAGACTTCACGCTTTTGGCTCCGTTTGATGCTGTCATTAATTAGGCAGTGTTAACCTCTGAATACTTTGGAGCTCGCCTATTGAAATAACTTTGGGCACGCTTCTTCTTTCTCCCCCCGTTTGATTCGCAAATGCTTACAGCTTGTTATTAAAAAACTGATAGTATTTCTTTGACCAGCCTGTAGCAGACACGAACCGGACTTCTAGTGGTAGCTGCAACCCATGAAAAGATTTGCCTCGGAGCAGGAACCGTCCTCATTACAGAGTACTCAGCATGGGATTACAGCCGAGCCTCGCTAGCAGTCCACGTCAGATAGGGCCTTTGGTTGGTATCTTAGAAATAAGGGTGCTTTTCAGAATGAGGTGGCACTGTGCTACACAGGGAAAAGTGGATGAGTTTCTAGCCAGAATCAGGAAAATGGAGGCTATAGTTTCATCATTTCCAGTTTTTGTTTAAAAACTGAAATATTTTATGCCCTGTTGCAAGTAATTCTCAAACATGGAGTCACCACACACACACACACACACACACACGCACAACATAACTTGTAAAATGTGTATTTTACTGTCAATACTGGGTAGGAGAGAAAGAAGTACAATTACAGAGGTGACTTTATGAACAACCAAGCCCACCAATGGTATGCTCTCATCCCTATGAAGGTTTTCCATGGTTATCAGGGCAGAAGAAAGTCTTCTTCTATACCAGGGATTATCTAGTTGAGTTTGGAAAAATAAGCAGCAATATAAATAACCACCTGAAATGAATTATACCGTTAGATCAAGTGCCATCGATACCAATGGGACTGGTGGATTAGATGTGAGAAAATGAGAAATGGGCCTTGTGGTCAACGAGATTAATCCATTCATTCTCTAAAGATAACAGTACTTATTATCCCACTGCCATCTGTTATCCCCATGGAAGTAAGAGGAGTCCACCATTGTCAGATCTCTTGGTTTTCAAGAGAGCACCCAAATAAGAACTTTTATTAGAAAATTTCAGTTTGGAAAGTCCCACAGACTTTGGTGTCCTAAAACACAGACATTTATTTTCTCAAAATTCTGAAGGCCAGAAGTTCAAGATCAACGTGTTGGTCAGGTTGATTCTTTCTGAGGCCTCTCTCCTTGTCTTGCAGATGTCCATCTTCTCCCTGTGTCTTCACAAGGCCTTCCCTCTGTGTTTGAGTCCTAATCTTTTCTTCTTAAAGGGTACCAGTCATATTGGATTAAGGTCCACCCCAATGACCTCATTTTCATTTAATTATCTTTTTAAAGAACTTATCCTCAAATACAGTCACATTCTGAGGTTCTGAGGGTTAGGACTTCAATATGTGTATTTTGGGGGGAACCCAATTCAACCGATAACACCAATGGAAGCCAAACATGACTTTATTGCAAGATGAATTATGACAGTGATAATTATACAATGCTTACAAAGTGAAAGGCACAGTAGTGGGCCATTTTAACTTATTAACTTACTGAATTCTCCCAGCATCTTTATGAGGTAGGTAATACTAGGATCTCTCCTTTATAGATGAGACATGAAGGTAGAGAGAGATTAACTCACTCATGTAGTATCTGGTAGAGTTAGGCTTGAAATCCAAGTAGTATTTGTGGCCTTTAGGCTGTAATTTCTGTTTAGATGGTTCAGACCTTTCAAGGCGAGAAAATGCCCTACTATGACCTTAGACTTGGAGAGTAGAAGGCACTTAACAGATGAGAGTCAGAGTTCTGTAATCTCTAGAAATGCAAACCATCTTCATAAGATCAGGCTTATAGAAATGTGCTATGGACACACTTATTTTCACACCAGTGAGTATTGTCAGACCTTTCTGCTGAATCAACCAGATTTGAAATAACAAAGTACCCTATCATCTACAGAAGGTCCAGGGACTGAAAGAAAGCAGTTTAATTAACTTTGTACTCTGGAGTGAAAGGTACCAAGAGTCTCTGGGTATGTAGGATAATCACCCAAAGTTGGCAAATTTCTAGAAACACTGATATTTGGGGTTCTTTTTGTGTGTAATTTTCCACTGTTGTTACCCACTTCGGCCTCCATCAGCATGAAAACTGAAACTGAAAATAGAAGTCTCAGTCTATATATTTTCCAGATCTCTAAAGTAAAGATAACTTAAAGAAATTACGTCCTATTTAGGAGTGCTTACACCCTACTTAGAAGCTAGTCTTGGGAGATCATAACCGCCAAGACTCATTGGTAGCCCCAAAGAGTAGAAATCTGCCCAGGAATTATACATAAACATCAGAATTCTGTGAGAAAGAGATTGAGATTTCAGAACTGGTAGCTGAGGCTGAGGCTTAATCAAGGGAAGAAGACACCTTTCAGGCATATTCTCTCTCTCTCCTTACTGCCCCCCCACCCCCCCAACCCGCCTGCCCACCGGCCCAACTCCATCATAGCTTTGTGGAGGGTAAAGCAATAGAAAAAGATGGCTTTTACTTTTTCTCTTCCCGTTCCAATGAAATGAAGCAATTTCTCCACCGGGCCCATTATGCCTAGTTAATCGATTTTCCTAATTGGGCATTTTGGAAAAACAATTGAGCTCTGTAAACTTTCTGATGTTTTTCTCACTGAAGACTGGAGAGGCACACGCCCACTGTTCTTTGTATTTTTAGACTATGTTATTGGAGCACCGACTAAGGCAATTTTTCATGCCTTCTATTTACATGCAACTTTCTTCCCCGCGTAATTTTTTTTCACTTCTTGTGCGCTTGCATTAAGATACTACAGGGAATTGCAATTTGGTTTGGGGCCTCTGAAACTTAGCAATTTGAGGCTATAACGTCTAAAACTGTTATCACAGGTCCAAACAGGACTGTCATAACTGCAATGAGTACCAACCTAGAGCAAGCTCCCTTTCTCTTAATGTAAGAAAAGACATTTGATTTGTCGATCAGTTATTTGATCATCCTAATCAGTATTTAGTTTAAGTTGGCTGAAATCATGTGAGAGACTGAAGAAGAATGGGCATGAGGAAGGTGGAGTGGAAAGGAATAAATGGGACAATTTTGATTTGATACATTAGCCTAAGATACAGAGGTGTTTTTGAAGTGCATTTTTGTTTTGCCTCCAATCCATTTTGAAACAAGGTATACTAAAAACAAGCAAAACAACAACAAACAAACAAGAAACAAGCCAGAAAACAAAGCAAACTTATTCACCAGCACTTAATATTTTGGGATTTGCAAGGGTGTTTTCCCAGTCTATTAGTTTTTGTCCTAGCTACTATTACTGTAATTTGGTCACAAAGTGACAAATTAATTTGGGGCTTTAGAACAAAGTTAATACTAAAATATCTTAGCTGCCTGCTTACAAGTTTTTGAAACAGAATAGTTATACATGCAAGTGAGTGGCTGAAAAACATATTTATGTATGTATATGTGTATACTAAAAAGAATGGAGAAATATTACATTATATCATATTATTTGGTTATTTCTGGATAGCAGGATTATAGATAATTTTTCTTTCATTCTATGTTCATATCTTATTTTCAATCAGTAGATATGGATATACACAGAGATATGAATATAGATGATTCCCATATCTGTATTTCCGGCCTCGACATCTTTAAGCCATCAGTTGTTTCCATCTCTCATTCAGATGTCCTAACCTGGAAATTCAAGTAAACTCAAAAGATTCCAAGATGAATTCATTTTAGTATCCAAAATTTCCAGTTTTCCCTATTTCTGTTGATATAACCATTTTCTTTTTGGCTACCTAAATCTAAAGGCTGGCAAATCTGAAGACACTCTTGGCTTCTGGTCCCTTGCTTCTCTCAAGTGATCAGTCAAGTCTAGCAGGTTGTATCACATCAGTGTCCATACATCACAGCCTTCCCAGCTCTGTTATCTGTAGGACTAATACTCCATTCTCTGTTATTTCTTATGCAAACCTCCACATAAGCAACTAATTATCCACTGGCTCTATATTTTTTAAAACATATTTTTCCTCTCAAGTTATTTGTAAAGGTTTTTATAAACAGTTCTGTCCCAACCTTAATTGGAGGGTAATTAACATATATAAAGTATTTTTCTTAGATGTATTAAATAATGATAAATAATGCTCTCGATTTGCTTTTTTCTTTTTTTGTGAGAAGTATAGACATTTAGAGATGTAATCATTTGGGATGATTAAGGCTACGTAAAATTTAATTCTAGTTAGTGTTGGTTTGTTGTATCTGGTATTCTAAACATGTCTTTTTTTCTGGATTTCACACTGTTTACTAGAACTTTCTATTAAGATAGTTGAACCAAATGTTAAAGGAAGTATTTCTTAAAAGTTCACCTCTCAGCCAAACCTAGTAACCATAGTAATTGAAATCATTTTAATTTTCAGTGGTTTGGTAAAGGAAGATGAATTTACTGAGAATCAACCATGGACATAAAATGGATTATGACATGGTATGCATGGTCCATAGGGCCATCTTGTTAGCAGAGTATCTGATCAGCCTAAGTTTTATTAATAAAGAGCTAAAGAGGTCAAGTCACAGATAGCTTTTATCACCTTTAAGCAGTTAATGACAAGTGATTTTTTAAAATAATTAGTTTATATTGGCCACACTTTTAACCTTTCTAAATCATTGAATTATTCAAAAATTGAATGGTTATATAATAACCAAATATAGATATTCTGGTCACTTCCTGTGTCTCTAGAGGCTATTAAGCAGGCAAAGAGAAATGTATCCTCCCTGTGGAATATGCTTCCAACTTTCCCAAGAAAAACATCAAAGGAACGTATATCTATTTTCCTGCCTCAGAATCTGCTGACATCATCCGAATGCAATGAAGCCACAAAAGGCAGATCTTATTCCACACTGATTAAGACTTAGCTAAAGGGAAACTGTAATTACTGAATTCCACTCTACCATAAATTCTCCATACTTTGTGTTCAAATTTAAACATAAATATCATTTACAAAACCACTGAAATATTCAAATGCAACCTATTTTATCTTTCAAACATAAGAACAAAAATCTTTAGAAATATTTGAAATTCAATCCAGTGATGATTATTAGGTTAAATCCATACTTGCATACATAATTTTTCATTTAGAAATGCTTCCTATTTCTGTTTAACAATCTAGAAGTCCAAAATGGAGGGGAAAAGTTAGAAGAAAAAAAGAAAAAAAAAAAAACCTCCAGAAAACATGCTTGGGGCTTTGAGAAAATTGCCTTAGTATCTACTTATTAAGAATTCTTTTTTTTTTGAAAGAAAAAGAGAACCTTAGATGATAATTTGCTCTTCAGGCTGTCAGTGAATTCTACCCAGTCTATCTTCCATTAACTTATATTTTTCAATTTCACATCTCAGGGATGCTAATAACATAACTTTTTATTTTCAGGAATAATGTTCTTCCACAGTGACCTCACTTTAAAATGTATGGAGATCCTGGCTGTGTCCCAACAGTTCTTTCTCTGTGTTAACTTTGGAAATTATTGGTTGAGAGTTATATTTTTTACTGTCTTTTTTTATATGTAGTAGAGGAAGTAGAAGTCCATGTTTAGGCTTGGAGCTATCTCTACATATAGGGAGGCATCTTATATAGCCTGTGATTACGGTAACTGGTATGGATTCTATATGTTAGTAAAGCAATTAAAACATTTTTCTACTTTTGCTACTTATTTGAAAAGGTGCTGGAAATAATCAGTAGCAAGATCAAAGAAGGTAAAAAGTTAACAAAGCCTGTAATGGTTTTAAATTTAAGTGATGCTAATTTTGTGTGTATGTACAAAAAATTTATATTTTTAAATCATGTACATGGAAAAGTGTTCATATTTTATATTTATTATACAGTGGTAACTTATATTTGCGTTTTGCACTTCAGAAATGAAAGCACATACAATGCCTCAGGCTCAGAAGAATCTGATTATCAGTGATTCTAAGAAATGCTCGTTCATACTACCTAATATTGAACAGGAAAATATAAATCTTAGATTTTTATTGGCTCCGCTGTTTTGCAATACGAATTCTGGCTCCCTAAAGAAATGAGATGTGTCAAGTAGTACTTTAAACACATCCTCTTGAAAACATAGGGAATGATTATTTCAGCAAGTTTTAGTTTTCAGCAGCAACATATGTAGTGGCAGCTGTGTACTGGAGCTTGGAGACCAGGAATCCTTTGGAACCCAATAAGTAAACTGTGACTTGCATGCTAAGTGCAAAAGATTCGCTTTTTCCTAGTTCTAAATTATGCTGAGACTTCAGGGAGATAAAAAAGACAAAGAAACATATTGCAATTTCAATCTGATGATCTTCTGTAGAAAGCTAAGCAAATTAAGATAAAATTAATTATATGGAAATATCCTCACCCCCTAAAGTTTTCAAATAATATTGAAAATTCTTTCTTTCAGTAGCAGTCTAGTGTTTAACTCCATTTCTTTGCTCATTAAATGATATTATATTTATTATGTCTTCTCAACATTATCAAAACATTCAAGGCCATGATGAAAGAGGAAGGAGAAAATTTATTCCTCAGGTGTTGACTCTGTTCTGAAGTCTCTCAAGCATTGCTCCATTGCTCTGTGGCAGCCTCAGTCCTCTCTATTCAATTAGAGGCTGCAGCCATGAGGGATCATGTTTTAATCTGTGTATAAACAAAGGGATAAAATAAAAACAGCACATTTACAAATTCTAAAGATGCTGCTTTTATAACCTGATACCAGGAATTATTGCAATCGTATTACTTGTTTCCCATGATGAGAAGGAATAGGGCACATCTGCATGTAAAGCCAGGCATCCCATTACAAATGACAAGCAATTAATGTGAAAATCACCACCCTCCACCAGCAAAAGGAAGAAATCTAAGAATGCCATACGGTCATGTATTTGAGGTTAGCTTTTATGTATTAAAAGATGCACATTTACACATTATTGCCTTTCCAAAGAACCTGATTCATTTTGTTGCCTAGGAATAAGAAAAAGAATCAGAGAAGGTGAGCTCTTCTTTCTACCCACAGACTAGTCCCGTTTTAGGTGGGCTTCTGAAATCTAAATGAAAAGCCATAATTTGGCATGTTTTTTCCCCCCAAAATAAAAATTGCTTCGGGGAAGAAAGGTTGCCACAGTCAATGTGTGCTAGTAGTAGCTAGATGCAAACAAGAGCCCATAAAATCCCCTATCTAATGACTTGCAGTAGACCTGCTCCCTGAATCATTTAGCACACCTCAACGAACACTGTGTTACCTTAACATCAAATGTGATTAAGGCTTTACACTGGCATTTAATTAAAGCACTCTGCATTTTGTTGTTCTTGTCGTTGCATTTCCTTCGAGTATCAATTTATTTAAAATATTCAGGAAGAGAGACTAGAACTAGTATAAAATAGCCTATAAGTGATTTTTTTTTTTTTCAAATTTATGGAACAAAGAAAAATCTACTGGCCTCTATTTCCCTGCAGCATACCAAGTAAAGGAGAATTCTTCCATCAGAAGATTATCAGTTTGCAGTTCTGGCATATGGGTGTTTGACCACAGAAGAAATAGGAATCTGATTTTTATATCACCTTTATTTCCTATGCCAGGAGTGTTATATTACTTTAAATCTCATTTAAAAAGTCCATATGATAAGATAGATGCATAGTTGGATGGCCTTCTTATTGCTCCCTTGGACAGGTCAAAAGCTGTAGTAATTCCTATTACTAGGAAATAATCAACCAGTTCCTTTAGAATAGGATGACTGTTA
Organism: Pteropus alecto; assembly: GCF_000325575.1. NCBI lineage: Eukaryota > Metazoa > Chordata > Mammalia > Chiroptera > Pteropodidae > Pteropus > Pteropus alecto. The sequence continues at coordinate 46,659,363 of NW_006436298.1, forward strand.
GTCTGAACTTCTCTATAACAGAGAAGTTATTCATTCATGATTGACTTAAATCAAAACCCAACCAGATTGTAAGACATTAGCCATGCTTGGAGCAATCTTCCTATCTTTAGTACCTATCTTTTTTGACCAGAAGAACATAAGTGTACTGGTCTTGGGTCTCACTTCGGATCAATCAGACAAATTTGCTGGACAGTGTTTGTTAAAGTCTAACAGGCAACAGAATGAGACCAATGCATTCACATGCGAAATTATCTCAGCCCTAACTGAGGTTTGCATTTGGTTGCTTTCCAGTTGTAGGGA
>NW_006436298.1:46659721-46671203 GCF_000325575.1 Pteropus alecto
GGGGAGATTACAGCGATACATTTGATATCCTACGGCTGAGGACGATTAAGGGATGTACTTCAAACAGTTTTGTTTAAAAGATGGGACAATTCAATTCTGTTCACTGTATAAAAATGGAAGACACTTTATCTCAGTATCTATTTCTCTCATATGTGTATGAGATAATGCTAATATCTATACTCACTACATAATATGAATGACATAAATTAGTATAGGCATAAATGAATACTAATGCTTGTACTAGATAGAGAAAATGAGTGATTTGACTTGCTTTATTGATTGGTTTACAAATTATGTTTACTGTCATAAAGGAATCGTGGCTGACTTGAACACGGCTAGTTAATTTGCTGCATTAATCTGATAGCAACAGAGCTTAATTTCTCTGAGTTCTATCCAGAGTAAATATGCTTGGATTCTCTGGCACTGTGGTAGTTCTCAAACGCTTTCACTTCAGCGAAACTATTAATATCTACTCCCTTAAAACATAATTATTGCAATAACCCCCCACTAAGAAATTTAATTAGTATTTCCAGGTAGAGGAGAGTATAACCTTACATATAACTTAAACCTTTCAACATGGCTTAAAAAAATCTCAAAAATCACTGCTTAAATAAAACATGTAATTCAAAATTACCTATTTAAGATCTTGCTGTAAATATACATATCTGTCATCACCGAATGGATTTAGGACTGAGGCGTGTTGCTGGGGAAGTACAGTATAAAACTGACTCCAGTATATGAAAGGTAACATTTATTGGGAGTTGAAGATAACCTCTGAAATTCTTTACTTATAAACAGTCTGAAACTTTTGCCCTTCCTATTGAAAACTCCTGTCATAAATGCAGCACAAAGAAAATAGACTGTCATCAAAAACTGAAACCTGTGAGTTTTGCTCAGTAAGTATAGGAAATGCAATCTAACTTGTTTTGGTTGATGTTTTATTGATAAAAATCGGAAAGTAAATCTTCCATGAACTTGTAATTAGTTTACCATGCAAAGTGTTGACAAAAGCTTTAGTTCAACACCCTGAATTTTCCCCATGCTTGGCTGAGTGCGAACAGCTCCTCCTGGCAATCATGCTGGGTCATGAAACTAATTGTGCTTTGTGAGGGTGAAAATTCTCAATTTCCGAGCAGGGGACACTGCCGCATGACGAATGAATGTTAGAAATGTGGTACGCTGTGCTCTTTCATCTCTGTCACTGGATATTTATTCTGACTCGGCTTCTAAATTATTCATTTTCTTTAAGCAATCAATATTAATAATCTGATTTGCTCCCTGGCATTTTTAGTCACACTTCTGTTTAACTGACTGTAAATAAAGGTCACTTGGAGGCTTCCCGCTGCTGTTCGGAAAGTCCTTGCCTAATTAATTCCCAACATTTTTTTCCCGATGACTGTGATTAGCAGTTGCAATCAAGTTCAGCAATTAGCTGCCTCCTTGCACTGTGATTTGCTCAATGCGGCCCCAAGATGAGGCTCCTGTTCGGTCATTCAGTCATCACTCTAAAAAGAAACCTGAGTAGGGAGGATTTATTTTTCACTTCAAGGTTTACAAATTTGCAGATAATTATAGAGGAGATTGTTAAGCCCATCTGCCAGCTGCTTTAGTGATCTTCTTGTTTAGGGTCCTCAAACCCTGAGCACGCTGGGAAGCAGCATATCTTGCTGGTACTTTGCAGTCACAACCCAGGCTTCATCACTTGTAAGCTCTTTGACCTTGGGTAAGTTATTTACCATCTCTGCCAATGAAGAGTAATACTTCTTCATGGTCTGTAGTGAAGATTTTGAATCAATGGGTTCATTCATGAGTGGATTCAACAGATGTTTATTAAGAATTGGAAAAGAGGAGTAGGCTGTTTTGAATAAAAAAAGATGTGTGCTGGAAAAAGAGGATGGATATGTTAATAAACAAGTAAACCCATTCATTGTGTGTAACTTTGTGAAGGAAAAGAACTGGATGTTAGGAGAGAGGATTTCGCTTTAAATTGGATGGTCTAGGGAAAGCTTCCTGAGAAAGGACATTAAGTTGTATGCGTTTCAGGAGCCTGTCTGCCTGTGGTACAGCCTGGTGGTTGGAGGTTAAGGTTGGAGAAGAAATTGGCCAGTTTACTCACTTGGAAAACAGGTTAAGTGATTGGATTCAAATCCCAGCTTTGCCATTTATTAAATACATGACACTGAATAAACCATTTAACCTCCTTGTGCCTCTTTTTCTACCTTCTTGTATTGTGGAGGACATTAAATATGATAACTATACATAAAACATTCAAAAAAGGCTTAAAAATAGTAAGCACCCACTGATGTTAAATATCTTTGGATGCTATAAAAAGTTTGGATTTTATTAAGTATGGTGCAAGGGAGTGTTTTAAAGTGTTTCAGGAGTGTTTTAAAATGTTTTTAGAATTTAGGAAATCTGTAGCCTGAACAGTAGTAGTATTAAGGGAAAAAGGTAAAAACGAGATTCTGATTGACAGGCTTCTTCAGAAGTCCAAACTCTTAATCTAAGTTGATAAAAGTGGATATGAAAAGATGTGAAAAGCGATAAACCAGACAAAGTGCCCCCCATGCAGTAAGAGCTCAATAAATACTAGTCATCACAACTCTGATCATTTACTCGCTCACTAATTGCCCTTTTATGTATTAGCACCAGATGATGATGGGTACCTGCTTAATGTATAAGTACAATCATTCATCTAAATTAGTAGTTTTCAGTGATCCTTATAATGTCAGATACAGGAAAGCAAATGGGTTATACGATTATTTATTTGGGGAAGATTTCTAAAAACATGAAGATGCTGGGAGGAAGCCTAAAAGAAATGCGTTATACCAGGTTGAGGCAGGCAGTGAGGTAGATCAAAGCAGGCAGAGTTGGAACTGAGTGAGCACTAGGGAGGTGTCAGGGCCTGGCCTATCAAGTGTGAGGTCTAAAGCGGTGAAGGACAGCGATCCAGGCCAGGGGTGAAGCAGGACACATTATGGTTAGGGGCAGGTAAGGCCCAGAGATCAGAAAGATAGCAAGATGAGTAGCAACCAGGCCAAAGCAGTCAGAAGCTAGATTCATTCATTCATTCATTCAACAATTATTTATTGAATGTTCACTATATGTCTATTCTTCTAGAAGCTGGTGCTTCAGCCACAAGGGACAAAGATCTGTGGCCTCATGGAGCTTACATTCTAGAATGGGAAAGCAGATACATAGATGATAAATCAGTAAATTACTATATTAGAAGATGTTAGGAAAATACAGGAAAACAAAACAAGAATGGAGTACTATTTGATGGTTTTTACATCGACCAGTGAGCTAGAAGCTACTAAAAAGTTCTGAGCAGAGAAGTGACATGATTTATCTTTCAAAAAGATCCCTTTGGCTCAGAACAGACTGTATGGGATAAAGGAGATCAGTTAGGAAGCTATTGCAAAACTCCAGATGAGAGAGGATGGTGACACGAATATGAATGGTACTGTGCAGGGGCTGAGGAGTTGGAGTCTGGATATAGTTTGCAGGTAGGGAAAATTGGATTTACTTCTGAATTGAAGGTAGAATGTGAGAGAAAGAGGCAAATGCCTAGTAGCATGCTGGAGCTAGCTTTCACTCACTTAGGAGAGCTGACTGTACCATCACTTCTTACCTCTGCCCACAGTGACATACATACCTATGAGGGATGCATGGTTGCAAAGGTGTGCTATGTCACCAAAGTGAATCTGATTGTTCAGACCAAAAAAATGACACTTGCCATCACCTTTTAGATATCCTGCTAGGCCTGAGCAGAAAAAAATGTGTTTTGGGAGTTGAGGGTGGTCTTGAAGCTAGTGGTCTTGGTTTGCAGAGTACATGCGGCACAAACATATTTTAATGGAGATATGCATCCACCGGGCCCCAGTGGTAACTGAGACAGTTCTAAGCACTTAGAATTTCTGGAAAGCATTTATTTGTTTGAGAGGGTTTGCATATTATCAAAGCAATTCAAAGACAAAGCAAATTCTTTTTGGTGAAATACTCTCTTCAAAGTGTCTAAATGGGCATGCCCAAGACTAATCATATTTTTCTAAAAAAATCATGTCATTAAGTGGCTGAAGGAGGAGCCATTTTTACTGCTGGCACGGAGCTCGCTCTTTTCCTGACAGCTGCAAAGCAAAGCCAGTGTACCCCTGCATGGGCAGATTTCCTTTTGCCTTTCTGTTCTGCTGAGCTTGTTCATTTAATCTCACAGGGGATCTGACAGCTTTCATCAACTCCTAAAGCATTTCTTTAGCACTCATTGAAAGGCACAGTAAGAGACAAGAAAGATGCTGAGGGGGGCTCACATGTAGAGACCTGCTTTGGGCTACGTGAGCAAAGTCTGCCTCTTTCCCAAGTGTCTAATGTTCAGAATTAGGACTAGAAGTAACAATTCCAATACTCTGTCTTTATGATAGCTCAGCTAACAAATGTAAATGTTCAGCATAACCCACTTATTGGACAGTGGATGATTCACATCATCGGGATATGTCAAGTGCTTTTAATTTATGAACTGTATATACAGTTCATGTGGCTAATACGTATCTTCCTGAGTATACCCTTTGTACATGGCAAAGACAGTTTGACAATCTACACAATTCTGCCCTTAGATAAGCTCATTTTTGTGCTCACCAGATAATCGGAAAATTCTGTTTGCCCAACTGGACATCTTCTCTAGTGACAATCCAAGGCAGAAGACCTGATAGAGAAGTTATAACCCTGCAGCTTATGGAACTCATCACCTCCTTGAAAATGCTGTCCATACAGTTTATCTCCAGAGAGCACCCACCCCTTTTGTCCTAAGAATCTCAGGCACTGACTGCTCAAGCCTGGCCATTTCAGTCTTCTCATGCTGGCAGGCGTTTGCCAAGGACTTGCTCCCCCCATGTACTCACTTGGCCTTCCTAATGAAATCTAGAGCTGCCCACAGGAAAAAAAAGAGGCTAATTTAGATTCTGGACTATAGGATTAAAAGAAGTTCTTTGTCCAACAGTATTTTCTAGGAGGAAAAAAAACACTCTGTATTTGTACTGCCTAATATGATAGACACTAGGCACATGTGGCTATTGGGTAATTGAAATGTGGGTAGTCTGGCTTGAGGATCTGAATTTTTCATTTTATTTTATTTTATTTTATTTTATTTTATTTTATATTTTATTTTAATTAATTTAAATTATTAATTACCACATGTGTGTAATGGTTATCCTACTGGGCAACTGAAAGATGCAAAGTCTCCAAGGCTTCTGTCCTGAGACTGAAAAGTCTATCTCAGTTCTTAATGGAAACTATCAGCATTAAGGTATCGCTGAGGATGCTACTTAGGACCTGGCTTGAGAGAGAAATTTGCAGCCCCAGCAGCTGGGCTCTCAGGACTTTGTGCTCGCTCCATCCCCAAGGTGCCAGACCATTCATGTTGTCCTGAGTGTTTAAGACTGGGGGTTATGTGACTCCAGGGATCCTCAGCCCTGTCTTATTTTATGTCAACGTACCTCCTGGGGCACAATACTATAAAATGTGAATGAATAATACCCCCTGGAGTTATGCAACACTGTGTTACACAGAACATTGGACAAAATTTTCTAGACTCGAGAGAAAGAGCTCTCCTGCTTTTGGGGACTCTCCTGCTTTTGGGGACTCTCCTGTTGTCTCATGTGGTCATGAGTCAGGGAAGGGGAAATAGTGGGAGAGGTAGAGTGAGGGTGGGGGATCCCACTGGGACTGTGCCTCTACTTCTTTTTGGATTTGTCACTTTCTGGACCTCGTGTGTGTGCACATCCTGTTTGATTTGCCTCACTCCATGTGTTTCTCCAGGTCAGAGATGATCTAGAAACCAGGCATGACTTGATGTATGACCCAAGGCCAGTCAGTCATTCAGCTCTTTTAAGCCAGCATCAGTCCCTCGCTGAGACAGCCTTGCTCCACGAGCTCATGGAAAAGTACATCCCATGAGTTCTCTAGTCCTAGATTTTTCACATATGAAGTAACTCAGCTTCCCTAAACTTCAAATTGAGAGAATCAAATAAAATGATGGATGTATAATATTATTACGTATGTTTTTAAGAGCAGAAAAAAATCTTTTAGGGCTATAGGCTACACAGGGTTCATGATATGAGACCTAGGGTAAGATGAAGAGACTGGAATGGAGTCAGGATGAACTACAATACCCTTACTCTCTCCTCTTGGTCTAGAGATCAGTTGTGGATTAGCAAGTGGCTTTAATGCCTCCTTTCACTACAACTTTCATGGGAACCCTTTTACCACCCTTGCCTCCTTCTGTCAACCTCTTCAAAATTTTCACTACAACTTTCATGTTTTACCACCCTTGCCTCCTTCTGTCAACCTCTTCAAAATTTTCCTTGCCTGCAAGTACTCCACTTGGTCCTTCAACTGTTTCAGCTGCTTTGACCCAGATGACATGGAGGTGGTTGAGAATGAGGAATCATTTGGTGACTTTGGCTACTTAGGCTTCGATGGGCTAGTAGGGGCTGAATCCTTGGCACAAGGTACAGGACTCACCTGTGGGGCATGAGTTCTGGGTGTTCCTGGTGGAGATCTCTAAAGCTCTACCAAGTCAATGAAGATCATAGTGTGGTACCCCATCGGACAGTTAAACTATTTGCATCAAGGATAAAATCTACATATCATCATCAAGCATGAACACTTTTGCCAGAATAGCACCAATGTGTTCCACGGTGCCCTGATCAGACACAAGATAAGACTTGAATCTGAAGTTTTCTGTGTCTGTAGGGGGAAGAAGGATGATAACAGATAATGGGAACATTTCTATTCCTTCCCCCAACCTGGTCCATTCTTTATCTTTTTATTCTTTTGCTTCCTTTACCACTCACTCTACACCTGGCCTCTTCCTTGCTATTTGCCCTATTTTTCCCTCAGGCACTGTGTGTCTTCACCGTGACCATTTCTACTTATGGCTAAGAGGACCTTGTGCTCTGCAATGATGTCATCGAAGCAGGCCCAGTGAAGAAACTGTGGAGAGTCCCCAGGTACCCATCCAGAGAGGAGAAATTACTGTTTCACATGGTTACTTCTGAGAAAGTTTGACACAACAGATCTCTCAGCAGTATTTACTCTGTTCCTAGACTCTGTCTGTTTGGCTAGTGTCTATCACAGCAATATTCCTTTCACCTCTAACACATATATACTCCAATCAATGTCTACACTATTCTATGTCCACTCACCACTAGCTACTATTATGGGTATAAAAAAACCTCACTATTTTTAGGAGAATATTCCTTTCTGGGATCCCCTTCTGAAGTGGGCTGTCATGGGATTAGAGAACTTGCTTTAGTTAGGAATGAGTTATCATGACCTTAGCTTTTAATCCGTCTAGTGGCCAGACAATGGCCTACACACGACTTGAAGATGAAGTCCAAGCCTGCAAATAAATAGCATGTTCTCCTTCCCCTCCCCTCCTTGCTAAAACCTTTCCTCTGCTCCTTCTTCTCTTAGGCCTTCCCTATCTGGGGAAGGAAAAGTAGAGAAGAGGTATTTCTTTACCAGCTCTCCCACCCTGGATCCATAGTGTCCAGCAGTCAGATAGCTAACATTGCTACGTACATGTTCACACACAGATACCACCCACATAGAGCTGTCTGCATTTTTTTTCATGTTGAGGTAGAAGGCAGATAGAAATAGCTTGTGGTCAGAGCCATGAGCATTAGTCACTTTTATTTGGGGTTAGGAGGTAAACAGGCCTACAAATTCCTACCAGAGAGCTCTCCACCCAAACACACATAGCTCTGGAAATTCTGAGCTTCCTACTGCTCTAGAGTGTGCACAAGGGTGGAAGACAGGCAAATGGTGGACTGCTATATATCCTCAATAAGGCTACGCTGAGAGGTGGCAAGCAGGGCCCATGTCCCAGCTTCATTAGGAACAGAAAGGGCTCCTGGGAATGGGCAGCCATTCCCACCACAAGATTCAGGGGAATGGGTTCTCCCTACTCACATCTAGTCATCCCCAAATTTCCAGTTTCCGCTTTTATGATCGATAAAGCTACTTGATTTCCTATCCTTCCTGGTATCTGAGTAGGGAATTTCAGGCCTTATTATGTCCGTGCAACCCCACCTACCTTCTATAGCTGAGAAGAGGAGGGGAAAGACTACCCAATCAGGTCTTGTGTCTTTTTTTATTTTTTCACTTTGGTAAGCCCCAAAATACTTTTTATACTAAGCTATCAAGGTAATTTGGGGGGGGGGTAGGAGATAATAGTATTATGAAAAAAATTAAATATTTAAGACATATGACATGATCAAGTGCAAACAATTCCATGAAGTACATTACTGGGAAAGAAAATTTACAAAATTGTAATAGAGTAGGTAGATTAAATTTCCATATTAATATTGAATTAAATGAATTGTGCATTGTAGGTATCACTGTAACTTGTGTTTGCATAATATATTCAAATGAACTCATTGCAATGTTACATCTGGGCATGAAAGAAATCAATCCACTGACACTGACTAGTTTTAACTAGTCAGGTAGATCTCGATTAGTGATACATTTATGCATTTAGAAACAAATCTAACGTGTGTACTCTAATACAACAGTTGTCTTACATGGAGCAGATGTTAAAGTGAAATGTCTTAAAATAATAAAGTTGCAATTGATGGAAAATTTATTTTACACTGCTTTATAGATAAAATTTGTAATTCAATTCCTCAGTCACACTAGCCACATTTTAAGCACTCAGTAGCCACATGTCACTAGTGGCTACCACACTGAACAGCAAAGGTGTGGAAGAAAGCATGAAGACTACGTTGCCTCATCCATCTCTCTTCTCTTCTGATAGGGTGGTGGTGGTCATGGTGAGGAAATGGGAAAAGAAAGACTTTAAAATTGTTACCCATGCTTTAATTCATGATTTCTGATAAAAAGGAGAAAAAGAAGCATTCTTAAAGAAGCATCCATAAAAAGGAGTGGATAAGTCAATGACATGTTCACTGGATTTCCTTCCTTTTAGGCACTTTCTCACACCTGATGTGTTTCTGGACTATTCTGATGGGAGGACTGCTGTCATCATTGTCATTTGATAAGGCGACAGAAACTGGCTTATCAACAACTAATCACTGCACAGCCTCTGCTGGTTACTTAACCTCTCTCAGTCTCAGTTTGCTTATATGTCAAATTATTAAACACTCGTCTTACCCATTTCCCTTGGCTGTGTATGTATGAGTTAATAATGCTTTGTAAACGTTCAAGTGCTCTAATTATTTTGCTAATTATAACTAACATTGTACAGAGACCATTTTTATTTTCATGGTTAACTCTCTTACCAGACACGAAGTCCATTTTTTATTTATGTTTTGAAAAATATTTCAATTTATTGCATTTTTTAAATAAACAGAAAACAAGGGAATATTAATATGAGACTTGAAGTCAAGCAAATTTTAATATCATGTCAAATTTGCTATAGGTCTCTTTTCTTCTTTCTCTATAAGAAATAATATGTTGTTCATAGAATAAAAGTCCTATCAATTATTCCATTTTCCTTCTTCTCTTTGGGAGGTAACCATTATCACGGAATTGGTGAATTTTCTGCCTATTCAGAGTGTCAGGCTTCCAGGAGGCAGGCAGTACAGTATGGCACTGGAAAGCACAGACTCTCAAGCCGGCTCTGCCATTTTTAATTAGGTGACCTTTAACAAGTTACTAAACTTCTCAGTCTCTTCATCTGAAAAATGATGATAATAAGAGAGTCTAACTCATATGGTGATTGTGAGAATTAAATGCATTTTAAGTGTTTTTAAGGGCCCATGTTAAGTTCTGTATAAGCATTATCTGTCATTAGTAGTAGTACAAATGTTTGTATATATGTAGTGGTCAAGGTTTATATAAAAAGTAACAACGTATTTTTTCTCAGTCAACTGTATCTCTCTGTGAAGTATCCATGTTGATATATTTAAACAGAATGAATTAATTTTGACTTATTTGTAACATTCCATTGAATGTTTACATCATAGTTTATTTATTCTCCAATGACAGACATTTTTACTCTTTCTAGTCTTTTGTTATTACATCCAGGTAATTTGAGTACATTCTTCCTGGCACACTGGTACGCATCCTATTCTTTTTTGTTTCATAGGAATCAGTGCCATTCCAGATATAGCAGGTGTTAATGAGTCACTGTTCAAGTGAATTGACTTTTCATGTATTTAGATCTTGGCTCCCTAAGTTGATGATGAATTCCTTGAGACAAGAATGATGGGCACAGAGCAGACCTTCAGTAGGCTATCAAGACCCTGGTAGAGTGAGGTCAGGCCTTTGGCTGGTACAGCATCAGAGGTTAACACAGTGAGGGGCTTATGACAACTGTTCCAGGAGAACAAAACATTGAAAGTTCATTTGAAAAAGACAGCAAGGGAGGGATTTTTAAAAGAGAGCCTGGTAGTGAAACTCATACTGACATGCTGTAATCGGCCTTCTTTAATGTAAATTGTGATTCTCCAACCCTGAAAGAAAGGGTTATTACTCAAGCTTTCAGGCCAACTTGGAATTGGCACACGTCAGCACTCAAAAGGAAGAGGGATAAGGGAAAGCGAGACCTCTCTGCAGTTCCCCAGTAATACCATGCCATTCCACCTCCCCACTAACTTGCCTGATTTCATTTGCCTAAAATGCCCTTTCTCCTTCCTCCCTGGCAGACTTCTAAACATGTCCAATGTTCTCTCATAGAAGAAACCTCCCAGTCTGGGCTCACCACACTTTTCATATTATTAGTTAATATGAAATGGATGGTCTAGGTCATATCCAGCCAAGTGTCCCATCAAGGATAACTAGAAGAGCTGGATACAAACCAACCAAACAAGAAAACTTCTGTTTGAAGATCCTCAGGCAGCGAGGACTTGAAGGGTAAGGCCCTCGGGAGAGGAAAAGCTCATTATGGTGAACGTGACATTTCATGCTGCTTTACCCTTCGGGGCACTTGCCAATTTTTATAGGATAAAACTATACAGAAAAGTAAGGAGATTGTGAATACAAAATTTAAGCTTTTGCTTGCCCTTGAGAGAAAGGCAGGATATATTAAATAGGGCACACAGGGTTTTTTTGCTTGTTTGTTTGCTATTTTTGTTTTTAAGTAACAGGCAGTATTCTATTTCTTAAACTTGACTGTGATTATATAGCTAATAAGTTTTTTTATTCAAATCTATATGTTTGTAAATACATCTTTTTGTATTTATATATGTGATATATAGAAAGATATATACATCTCTATATATCACACACACACACATATATATTGTGTATATATATATTGTGTGTATATATAGCTACATATACACACTATATATATAGTGTGTATCTATCTATCTATCTATCTATCTATCGATAGATAAGTGTGTATATATATCTAGATATATCTATCTATCTATATAGATCTATATATATATCTATATAGATAGATAGATAGACAGTCACTTTCATTTTTGAATCATTAAAGTAAGTTATAACATTTTAAATA
>NW_006436298.1:46671708-46702075 GCF_000325575.1 Pteropus alecto
AAAATAAATGATGAATAAAATCTAAGGAATCAGGTAATCACTAAAGTTAACATCACTTTGGTGGGGGGGGGGGCGTGCGATGGTGACCACATAGAACAGATTTCTATAGGAAGTGAGAATAGGAGAGGCTATGATTTCACACCACAAGTTTCATATTGCTTCCAAATTTCCAAGCAGAAGTTTTTCCTTCATGTCCTGCTCCCCAAAATCTACAAATAATGGCCTTGGGAAAAAAGATTAGCTACAAGGCAACTGCCCTATAACTGGCACACACTTTTGTAGTCTCCATGCCTCCTTAAATACAGTACGGCTTAATATATAATGCTTCCGCTAAGAGGATGATTAACTTTAAGTGCAAACATATGGCAGAGTTATAGAAATCAACTTGAACAATTGTTAAGAAGTAAGAATGCATGAGTTTAAGCAAATGCCTAGAAAAAGTATAACATCTAATATTTCAGATATCTATCAGCAATCTCTCGTAATTCAGTTGCCAAATTGGTATTATTCTTGGAGAAAATATTGTAATAGATCTAAGAAATATAATAAAAATCACCTGAACTGAGTGAGTTTTTCCTGGAAAAAATGAGGGGGTGCTGAAGTGAAAATAATGTACTGAGAATATAAAATACAACATTAAAACTGTATGAGGGGTAGACAAGAAAGCAATGAGACATTTTGGTCAGTAGTGAAAATATAAGCACCTAAAATGCATATAAAGTATCTACATATGTAATATATAAATAGATATAAATACACATGTACATATGAAGAGGGAGTTTTGACATCTAATTTCTAAATGTAGTGAGGTCCACATCAGAAAATCATTCTCATTGTATTTGCCCCATCAGTCCTTGCTGGCATTTTCTATCTGTAGGATTTATCATTACACATTATCATATATGCTTTCTCTTTGTTTTCTTAGATATCTTAGGCAAGGTCAATGAACTAGCATTAGCTACTAATGCAGTAATTTCTTATTTTGTTAATTTCAAGAGGTATGTAAATTTCTTTAGCAATTGGAAACAAAATAAATTTACATGGGCTTTAGTTTTTAAAAGCATTTAAAATATTTGCCATATAATTCTTTAGGCAGGAAAATAAATCATGCTCTTAATCATAATGGCAAAGAGAGCCTATTGCAGTTCACGAAACCGTCCTGCCAGCCCCATCTAGCCGCACTTTCAACAGCTATTTCCAAAATATATCCTGTATCCATCTAATTCATCCACTTCTAATCCAATCCACGCTGCATGTGCTGTAGCCAGAGTTGCTGCAAAACCTGCTAACTAGTCTTTGTGCTTTTTCTCCTGTCCTGTTCAAATATAAATTTGAATAGTTTGTATATTTCATATAAATTGGTTATAATTTATTTAAAATAGTTTAAAAATTCTTCTTCACATAAACATCAGGTGATTATCTTAAAATGTAAATCAAATCTTAATATTTTACTTGTTCAGAACCTTCCAGTGGTTATCCACTGCATGTAGACTAAGGTCCAAACTCCATTCCATGGCTCCAGGGCTTTATATAATCTCACTCCTACCTAGTTCCCCAAGCTCATCTAATCCCACCCCCTTTTTGCTCCAAATGCTCTGAACACACCAGCTTCCTTTTTCATTATTAAAGTATAGCTAATGTACAATGTTGTATTCGTTTCAGGTATAAACATAGTAATTCAACATTAATATACTTGATAAGTGATCATTATGCTATGTCTGGTAACCATATGTTTCTTTTCTGTTCTATTGTCAAGTTCTTTCCCACTTAAGGACCTTTTTCAACATGCCTGAAGATAGTTATCACTGACTTTCCCATGCCTCGTACCTTCTTCCTAAAGGTCTGGAGTTAAACCTTCTCACCTTCATGAGGTCCTTCTGACCTCAAAGCAGCTTCTTTCATCCAACTCTCCCCGATCATGCTACTCCTTCAACTAGTACTCTTAATTTCCTTCCCAATCTGTCACAATCTATATTTGTCTGGTTTTACTTTTAGTTTGTCTACTCGTTATTATTACGAACATTAAAATGTAAATTATGTAAAGGAGGTATTTTTTATCTATCTTGTTCATCATTGTATTACAAGTAGTACCTAGTTCAATATCTGCCATAACAATGCATTTGACAAATATTCGATAAATGAATGAACAATTGAATTTGCTGTTTTTCTTTCTCAGTATATTATGCCTATACTTAAAATTCTTCAATGACATTCAATTGACTTTAATAAAATTTAATCCCTTATCGAAGTCTGCAGTTCCCTATATAATCTACCTTGAACATCTCTCCAATTCATCTCTTATCATTCTCTGTTTCACTTACAATGTTTCAACTTTACTGGCCTTACTCTTCCTGAAACCATATTAGTTAGTTAGCAATCGCCACATAATAAATTACCCCCCAAAATAGTGGCTTAACATTAAACATTTATTATATCACAGTCTCTGTTGATCAGAAATTTGAGATGGCTTCTTTGGGTGGTTCTGGCTTGAGATCTCTAATGGTATTGCAATCAAGATCCTTACTGCGCTCACTCAAAGGCTTGATCAGGGGCAGAAGATCCATGACATAGTTACTGGCATCAGGCCTTTCAGTTCTTCACCAATTGTTGGTAGAAGACGTATGTTCCTTGCCATATGGCCTTCTTCATAAGGCTTTTTGAGTAGTTTCATGTTATGGCAGCTGGCTTTCCCCAGAGGAAGGGAAGAAAGAGAATAAAACAGACACTACAATGGCTTTTGTTATCTTGCCTCAGTAATCACACTCTGTCATTTTCAAACTATCCTATCGATTACAAAAGTCAATCCTATTCAATGTGGGAATATCCCTACCAGGAAGCAGGGATAGTGGGGTTATCTTGGGGGCTGCCTTGCACTGTCTGCCCTCTGTCCTATAATGATTCACATGCTCCCTACATGAAAAATATACTTGCGCTTCCCCCCAAAAAACCTCTCAAAAGTCCCATTCTATTATATTATCAGTTCAGAATCTAGAATTTTGTTATCTAAATAAAGGTCCCAGTGCAGATGAGGCTCCTCGGGCATGAATCCTTAAGTAGAGCCCCTCTAGTACAGTTTCTTTTGATCTTAAGATCTATAAACTGTAGAAATAAGTTATATTTTTTATTTTATACCCAATATATAATGTTAGGATAAGCCTGGTATAACCACTCAAAAAGAGGTAAAATTGGAGGTACACAGGAGTCACTGAAATTCAGCCAGACAAATGTTATAAGTTCCTTTAGTAGGACCTAGTCTTACACCTGCCTAAGGATAACTCTGTGTGGCTCTTGGTTCTGCCCTCTGATCATCCATCCTCTCATTCATCTTTCCTTGTCCATGAAGGATAGTTTATGTTTGCTGCTGCAAAGCTTTCTTAGCCTGCTGCCACTCAATAGAATTTTGAGGGTCTTTTAATTTTGCATTGTCTCTATCTTTTTCAGTCCAAGCTGGCAATGTTTCTGCCAATATAATCATTTTTAAAACTATGGGTTATTTGTGAGTTGCCTTGAAGTTCAACCCTTGTCGTAAAATCCATATCCAGAAATTTCTATAAGATAATACCTTCTCTACCTTGGCCTTCCCTGGAGACTGCTGAAGGACAATACTTTAAGCTTCTTAGAAAACATAAAATGGCTATCTACGGCGTCACTTTAGCTCTTTATTAGGTCTTGGCAAATATCTTTATTGCCATTCCCTTGGCTTTATCCTTAGACCATGTTTTCCCAGCAGGACCTTGGGCTTTGTCCTTTCCTGAAAGCCATTTCTTAGTGTTTATCATCTGGAAGAGGCTTGTCAAAATCATTGAGTCCTGTCTTTTTATTTTGTTTTATTCGTTTAACAATTTTTCCTTTAGGTTATCTCTTACCTCTTTTATTTTACATAATTAGGAAGATGTCTAGAAATCACTTTAGCTAGATCACTTGATTTATTAACCACGCTGTCTAGTTTCCACATGGCTACAGGTAACAGTGGTGCTAAACTTTCTACCAATATATAAGAATCCCCTTTCCTTCATTCTGCTTTAAGCCCTCACTATCAGCCTTCTCAAAAGCCATCAGGCTTCTACCAACATCCTGTTCAAGGCACTTTAGGTTTTTACTCTCCTCTCCTTAAAGTTCATCCATCTTCTTCTCACTGCCTGGATTCAGAGCCAATCTTACATATTTAGGTATTTGTAATAGCAGCATTCCACTTTCATTACCAAACTCTACATGAATTATCCATTGCTCTGCTACAAATGACTCAAACTTAGTGGTTTGAGTCAATAATAAACAAACATTTATTATTTCTCATTTTCTATGGTTCAGGAATTTGAGAGTGACTTAGCTGGTAAGTTCTGCTTTGAGGTGTCTAATGAGGTTGTTGTCAAGATGTTGGTCTGAGCTGCAGTCATTTGGAAGTTTACCTGGTACTTGACCATCCATTTTCACTTCAGCTAATTCACATGGCTGTTGGCTGGTGGCCTCTGTTCTTCATTAGCTCTTGGCAGATGCTTTAGTTCCTTACCACATGGCCCTAACCATATGTTGAGTGTCCTCATGACATGGCAACTGACTTCCCCAAGAATGAATGGTCCAGGAGAACAAGATGGAAGCCCCAATGTTTTTAATGACCTAGCTTCATAAGTGATATTATTTCTGCATTGTCATACTGGTTATACAAGTTAGCGGTATTCATTTTGGCAGGATGTTATATACAAAGACATAAGTCTCAAGGGGAATGGATCACTGGAGGCTGGTTAGCACAAGGATATTGTCGTTTGCTTTTGCTTCTGCCTGCATCACCTTCCCCCCCTTTTGCAAGGGTAATACCTAATCCTTTGAATCTCTGAACAAATGTCACCTTCTCAAAGCATTCCACCTTTCCCACATCTTACATTTCTCCATAATTTCACTTTCTTTTATATTATGCTATTTTGTTTTATTTACAGGTTTTGTTATTAAAAATAATTATTTGTCTGTGGCCATGCTACCCTGAACAAGCCCGATCCCATCTGATCTTGGAAGCTAAGCAGGGTCGGGCCTGGTTAGTACTTGGATGGGAGACCACCTAGGAAGACCAGGTGCTGTAGGTGTAAAAAATAAAAAATAAGGGATTGTAAACTGACAAGATCCTTGCAATCTGTGAGGTCAACCAAGGGTTGCCTCGCCTAAAAAATAATAATAATAAAGTAATTATTCAAATGTATTTCCTTGTTTGTCACTGCTTTTTGTTTTCCACTACTAGAATGTAAACATTCTGAGGGCAGGAACCTTGTTTATCCTTGTCACTGCTCTATCATCAGTGCTTAGAGTAAGGCTGAAACATAAGATCTATCCAATAAATATTTGTTCAATTAATAAACAAATGTATTCCACAGGGTTATACATTACTCACATTTCCCTTTAGAAGGTCTATTTCATGGAAGGATTTAAGCTCGAATGGAAAGACGATGGAATTATACATTATGGAAAGATATGAATTAACCAGAAATAGGTTCTGAGTTGCTTGGGGGTGAAATGTTTCTTAATGTTATAGAGATCCTTTGTTTTTAAGAAGGACTCGCTCTTTTCAAAGTGGAGCTACATAAGAAAGGATTCATTTAGCTGAGCAGGATTTGAAAGGCCCCACATATTCTTACATGAAAATAGGACACATATCACAGAATGGAGTCCACAGGTTACAAACTAACGTAGAACTGCATGGGCATGGAGACGTGGGCACAGCACAGGGCCAGCATTTTTCAGAAAACATTAAAAGGCCACCTGATAGAGTCCAGTTTTTTAAGGTGAATGTTCAGCAATTGGAAATGCAAGAAAAACAAAAAACAAAAATCACTACAAACCACTCCATGTCTATGTGATAAGATCAAGGACTTACTAAAGAGAATCAATAGAATTAAGCAATACAGAGTGTGAGAGAAATTAAAAATTATTATTCTCTCATCCTGTATTGTGTCATAATTTTATCAACCTAGAGGTTGAATTTTATGTATTGGGAGTTTTGTATATGTCACAGAAATACAACTAAAACTAGATTAAGCACGTGGGAAAAATTTTTGACTATTGTAATTTGAAAAGACACCATGGTAGCTCCTTGCTTTAAAAAGCAAAAATGAAAACAAATATAAACAAACAAACAAAAACACTCAGGAAACAGGGCCTTTGGAGTTTGCTACTTGAAACTTTAGGCTAAGTGTTTGTTATGTCTATCTGCCTTCTCTATTTGAGTCTGCTTTTTCTTTCTTTCTTTTTCTTTTCTTCTTCTTCTTATTTTTCCCACCTAATATTATTCTCATTTTTCCCTTCTTCCAATCCCATTACTGCTTTTTAGAGAATTTTTTCTCAGATTCCCTGTGGTTTAGATAATAGAACAAATGACACGCCTGACATATACAAATTCCAGTGTCAGTTATAATGCTTGGCCAACTGGATTTCATTTTGAAAATTTGGGACAGACACACAAAACTTTCTTAAATGTCTGTTGAGTATTGGACATGGAAGTCATGAAGCTCCAGAGAGGCCAGCGTCAGCCTAAACTGAGAAAAAGCAGAAAATGTTGGCATACAGTGGAAGAGATAATAAAAGAAGGAATTCTGCTTCTGGTGATGGTGGATTAACTTATAGCACATCGATCTTCATAATAAAGGCAACGGTAAAAACTGGAAAAATGTAATAGTAATCTGTTTGAAATATTACTGAGTTATCAGAACAGCCTGTGCTTGATGCGTCAACATCTCTGGGAGAAGCATACTCATTAAGGTAAACATGACATTCCATACTGCTTTTTGCCTCAATCCATGTGTTGATTCATAAGTAGCATTGCCTAACACACTAATAAATCAAGCAGAAAGAGTTGACTAAGGGGTATAGAAGCTGAATATAGCCTTCAGGAGTCTCATGGACGTGGCAAGAAAAATTCTGACATTCAGGGTCTCAAGGCAGCTCAAGGCTGAGGGGCTAATATTTTGAAAAGAAGGGAAGCTCAGAGAAGTAAACCTGACAGTGCGAGCTGCTTTCCCCGGAGGCATCTGTCGTTCATAAATGAAGCAGATTGAAAGTCTGGAGATCCAATCGGAAAACAGTTGTTAAAAAGCTGAAA
Organism: Pteropus alecto; assembly: GCF_000325575.1. Lineage (NCBI taxonomy): Eukaryota > Metazoa > Chordata > Mammalia > Chiroptera > Pteropodidae > Pteropus > Pteropus alecto. The sequence goes on from NW_006436298.1 coordinate 46,678,790, forward strand.
ACCTAAGTATAGTTAACAGTAGTCTTACTGTGCTCGGACATAAAATTGGAGCTAAGAGCCTAACAAAGTCAAAGGAACCTAGTAAACAGCTCAGTCTTCAGTTGGGACATTTGAACAACCAGATAGGTGAGTCCTTAAAAAGGTTAAAATCTGGTTCCAGATCAATTCAGGGTAAGACTAGATAAAGGCCTATACTTACTCTAACTTTCTGCAAGAAGCTAAAGAAAAATCCTCTCTCAGAGGAAGGCTACATTTCTAAAGCCTCTCAAGCTTTTTTTTTTTTTCAAATTCAGTTTTCAGTTAAAATTTACAAGGCATATCGAAAGATAGAACCAAGAGGGAAAGCAGACAAAAGAAACACTTACACGGATGATCTAGACATTGGGGTTATCTCACACGGACTTTAATATAACTGACTAAAAAGCCCCCAAAGTTGATGACAAGATGGAGACTTTCTGCTGAGAATAGGACTCTATATATTAAAACATAAAATAAAAATTCTAGATTTTAAAAATACTATAATTGATATATTTACTTTCATCCTGGATATGTACTACTATAATCAAATGTAATTTATATTGTCTTAACATCTTATTGCTGTTTTAATTTACATACATCTTATTGCAGGGTGAGTGTGAAGCAACTGAAGAAGCCACACATCGCTGGTATATCCACTTTGGAAATTTGTCTAGTGGGATCGACTTATGTTGAATATGCACGTAACCTACAATCAAGGATTTCTACTCCCAGGTATACGTCTAACAGAAATGCACGAATATGTGCACAAGAGTTACGTGCGTGCACAGAAGCACATTTTTAATAGTCAAATATAAAAACAAGCTGAATTTCCAACCACAGTAGAATGGATAAATTCAGGCATATTTGCACCACGGAATACTATAAAGCAATGGAAAGAAATGAAACAACACATAACATTATAGGTGACTCCCACAAAAATATTGGGTGACAGAGACCAGATGTACAAGACTACACATTGTATAGTTCCATTTTATGAAAGTTCAAAATCGGATAGAACTAATTTATGACAGTTCACCTTTGAGTGGAGAGAGCTAAAGAGTGGGAGAGGCAAAAAAGGTTCTTCCAACATAAACACTGTTCTAGTTATCAATCTGGGTGGTGATTTCACTGGTGAGTTCACTTTGTGAAAATTTATTGAACTGTACACTTACGGCTTTTATACACTAATAAAGCAATTTATTTAGAGAGAGGGGAAAAAGTGAAGAGAGAAGCAAAGATACAGCCTGTGCAAGCCCCAAATGAGATTCAGAGGGGAATTGTGGCTCCTGTTGGCTCTCTTGTCCTGGGTTTGGTTTCTCTGATGCTTAGCTGTTTTCTTTGCCTATGGTTTTATGAGATAGTTCTCCAATAATTTCCCTCCCTACCATCCATCTTTTTTCTTTTTTTTTTTCTTTTTTAAATAAGCTATCCAAACTAACCTTGAAAGTATTTTTTCAACTTGGAACATTTTGAAGGAAAAAAAGTAAAAATGATTCACTGAGAATAACCTGAATATACACATGAATAGAGCATATATTTTTAATTCTACCTCTTTAGTTACAAGAAGCTAGGTTCTGACATACAATCCCTGAATAACACAATTTGTAAGAAATTTTAATGAACACATAGCATCAAAATGAAAAATTCATAGGTACCTTTAAGAGCAATTTAATTGCTTTTTAAGGGCAGATTAACTAAAGTAAATTTAACTAAAGAATGTTTGAAGTAATTCAAAATAAGCAAATATTCCACTAAGCATCTTTAGAAAGAACCTCTGGAAACACAGTTCCAAAATAAAACAACGCAGATCAGAAAACAGATAAATCAGATAGAAATTAAAGTGGCTAGATTGATGTATTTATGACGTAAGATGATTAGCAGTGATATTCCTGAAGATTTTCAGAATCAAAGGATCAACTACATTTGACCATATCTGGCCCCATATATTCATTTGAAATAATTTAATTCCAAAGAAACTTTCAATGGATCAAGTGAAACATATATGGCTTCAGTACAGGTGACTGTTGGAAACCCCAGTTGTTTTGTCTGAACTAGATACTTATAGCAGCAAACTAATTCTAGCAAGAAACAAAGGTATGTGAAAACATTGCTACCTTGGCTAAATGTAGTCTACCTTATACTTCAGTTATTTACATCTGTCCCATCTCGTTCATTTGATGCTGCAGTACCTGACAGCACATTTTTTTCTTGCTCATTTTTACATCTAGCAGAATATCTAAGAGAGAGACTCTTTTAACAACGGCCCCTTCTTTAAGCCTGTTGCTCAAGGCCTGATGAGCTGGTGTTTGTTATGTCCAGACATTTGTTTGCCATCATTGCTTGCTTTCTCTCAACTCCTCTTTCAGGCATCAGGATCAGTATTTCTTATTGGTCAATTCGATTGGCTTGAACTCTTCATATTTAATTCTTCCCAACCAAAGAGTTTTATTTTGGGAATTGAGAGTGTGTTGGGGAGGATGCTGGCAAGACAGAAATCCTGCATCTAGAAAATTTTAACATCTTGTCACTAAAAGGAAATTGTAACTTGCCATATCCAAGATTTTTAACCTTCTAAAATGTGTTTCTCCTTTTCCTAATTACAAAAGCCAGCGTAAACTATTTAATCCTGCAATTACAGGATGAAGAACTGAAAACAGCATAGCCTTAGGCAAGAAGTGAGCATCCTCACACTGTATCCTCATTAGTGAGGATATATGTGCCATCGCTGGGCAACCCATTATGTATCCTCTATTTGCGCATTAATTAAAAAGAAAGCTTGGTGGTAGGATGGATCTATATGACAGAAAACTATACAATTCTCTAACTAAAACATAGTGTTAAAAAAGCAGTTTTGGGGTCTAATTAAAAAGGCCTATATTTTAGTACACGACACTGCACATATGTTTACGGCTCTCAGCCTCCCGTGCAGCCTCTGAAACATGTTTTGTTTCATTCTGGGAACACTACTGCTATTAAAACACTGTTTTTTTGGATGGGGGCTGTTGAGCGGAGGGAGGAAGGGAGATTTTTCAAGAAGAGGAGGGATTTCCATTGTTTCCAGGAAACTGCTAAAATATGCGGATGCATGTGTGCTTTCTGAGCACTTCCCACACGTTTTCAAGACTCTGTTTCCACCTCTGATTTTTTTCCTCCATTTTCTGCTTAACCTGCTTATTGCTAACATAAACAGATGGGATCCCCCAAATGTGACGGAACAAGATTAGACAGTGACTCCATAGGAAAAATGTAAGACTTCTTTGCAAATGGGAGATAAAAGTGTTCCTAAACTCAGTTCAAAAAGCAGAGGCAGAGCTTTTTACTATTTCTTTTTTTCAAATGATGGGAACTGACTCAAATGTAAAACTTGGCAACGTTTTGTTCCCATGATGATGCACAAGATTTGATTGACTTGTACGCTTAAAAGAGATTTCGAGACTGCTTTTCTCAGGACAATTATAAATGGGCTGAGAGGCAATGTGTTTGAGATAGCACATACTGAAATTATACTGAGACAGGTGGGAAGACACCCAGAATGTTGACTCTGGCCCACTGACTTTTCTCCTATGCCTTCAGCTCCTTATTGTGAATTTAGAAAGGTTTTTATTTTTGTGTGGTGGGTAGCTGGGCTTTGTGCATGATTTAAGAACTAAAGGACAAAGGGGGCTACCTTTCTCCAATTTTTTATAAAAGAAACATTTTCAAATAAGATAAAGAATGAAGTATTATTTCCTTATTATTTTTCAAACCCATTACTTACTTTCATAACACAGGTAATTCTGATTATGTTAGAACATGAGCCATTTTGGCTAATGGGAGCTAAGTGCTTTTTACATTTAAACATTTAAATAAATGAATGGAAATCAAGGAGACATATTTTCCAAGTAGATAAGATCATTTCTAAAAAAAAAAGGTTGAGCTACCCAAAACTACAGCATGATTTGTACAACTTAAGCCTTTTCCAATTTATGGCACCTTTTGAGCCAAATCATTTTGTTTTAATGTAAAACTTCATAGGTAATTAAAAACATCAGCGAAGAAACAGTAGTTTGCATTCAGACCTCAAATTTCGGAGTGGAATTGTTCACTTCCCCAATACTGATTCCATTTACCCTAGAGTAGAAGTAAAACCGGCATCACCAGCCATCTTCGAGGTCCAAAATTTCTGAGAAACAGTTTAGCTTCCAGTGTACACACACCTAAAGATTTTAGCCAATAAGAAAGGCATTTATAATTATGTGTTGCAATTTTTGAAGGCCATTCATCATGACATTTAATCTTTATTCCTGGTCTCTTCGGTACAATACTTCTTTCAGACCATTTATATATGAATCAGCAAATGTAGATAATTTAGGAGCTGGGATATTAAGTTCAAAAATAAATATAAGGCTCAAAGGAAAGATATTTTCTCCCACAAAATTACAGCTATTAGTGATCCTTAGCCATACTCAGCTCTACCTCTTGTACCCATCCCCCACTCCACTTCTGCCTAAGGTATTTTAATTTGATCTTTGTTGTACGTGCTGTTCAAAAGATGAAGCCCTCTGGTGATGGCAAAATCAAGACAAAAGACAGAGAGTAAATCTGAAGCCAGGGTGGGCTCTTATTGTCCCTGCACCTGGGCAAAGAAAAGAAACATGGTTCAAAGTACACTATTAATCCTTCATATTTTCCCTTCCTTAAAACCTACCTTTGTTCTCTTTCTGGATTTTCTTTGTAAGAGAAACAACCATGTCTTTGCAGGTACTGTTTTTAGATAAACTGTTTATAATCATAGTTATTAAAAAGAATTATACCCCCAGAGAAATGATTCGCTGAATTTGAGTAGTCACACTGGATTCGTTGATTCAAAAGATTACTATTCTCCCCCAAAATATTAAAATTACTTGGAGACTATATGTTATAAAATAAGTTAATCAATAACATGGCTCCCTTCATTTCAAAGGCAGGCTTTGCAATTTTGGAAAAAGAACTCTTAGTAAGAAATAAAACATTACCAAACCAAAAAGCATGAAGATAATTATTGTCATTTTGCCATTTATCTCCACTCCTAAAGACTCTGTGAAGCAAAAGGCAAGCCTGATTTGCTTTTGTATCTATTATCACGTAACTATGGGGAAGGACTAAGCTCTGCCACACGGTCTGTTCTCTTCCTTATGTAAGCTGTTTTATTGCCATCATAATCACTGATAGTGACCCTCTCTGCCATCTGTTGATTTTTTTCCTTTACTGAAACAGTGCTTAGGTTTCAAAAATACTGATCTCAAAATCATTAACCTAGAAAGAACCTGGCCTTCATCCATTCCATTTATGGAATGTTAACGCAGTCTCAAGGGTTTGCTAAAATAAACTAAAGGGCTGTAGAGGAGAGGAACACACCATCTGGCCAAGCCAGTGAAGGTGGGAATATATAGCCTAGGTAATTACTTTAGGTGAATCTATTACAACACATGAAAATGACAGAAAGTTTGGATATTTCTTTTCTTTACCCTTATAGTCTGAATGATGAAATAATCAGTTGGATGGAAAAGAACCCAGAGCTAATGTAAAGAAATGATAGTGAGTGATGGGACAAGTGATAAGACATCAGTGATTTATAATTCCTACACATCTCTACTGTTCAGTGAAGACAGAAATTCTCTTGGTTTATGGAATAGACTTGTCGAAAGGACTGTATAAATACATTTTCATACATTGAATAATTCACTACATTAAGGAATCGAGGAATATAAAAGGAAACTGTGTAGAAGTCATTAATTTATATTTTGTAAGCATGGATATCTTATTTTCTCTCTCAGATTTCTTCAAGAAAGAACTTGCCTTGACTGAGACTTAGGTTTTATCAAGAGATACTTCTTGAGGCAAAGCCGCTTATAACTGGCCACTTTATTTCCAAATTTCAGAATTAAGAAATATCTCTATTCACACTATCTTTACTTTCTCATCTCCCAGCTACTCATCAACCAACTCTGATGAGGCTCTACCCCTGTCATTCCACTGCAAGAACTGCTTCCTTTTTGCCAAATATAAACTTGCACAATTGCACAAGGTATTATTTAGCTTCTCAGAATCATCTAATGCAACTGCCCCCTCTTCCTCATAACATTATCTTATCCTTCCTTTCAGGATGCCACACTCACTTGCTCACCTCTGTCAGCTTTGTCAGGTCTTTCCCCTCTCTTCTATCCCCTAAGTACCTATTTCACAGAACTCAGGTAATGAGTCATCTCCACATTCTCATTCATCTTTTCCAATGATTTTAGAAACCATTGTATCCAAGATTAAACAGGTTAAGTAAAAGCCCAGTAACTCTGAATTTAAAAGGAAAATACCCATATGTGTGAAGTATCTCCTAGCTGTATTCACAGTGACCAAGCCAGTAACAATGAGTGCCCAGATTGTGTTCTTTAAATACCATTTCAACTAAAAGGAACTGGGGTTTCTAAGAGAAAGGGTGTAAGGCAGGAAATGTGTCCAAAATTACCCAGGGACCAAATTGAAGAGGCTTTTTACAACATTAAATAAAATAATGGATCCAGGCAATGATTATCAGTGGCTGCTAACATCAGAAAAAGCAAGATAACCAACTATATTATGCCTCTTGAAGGAAATATATATCATAACCCATGAAATTTTTTGACAAATCAAATCTGAGTCTGGTAAAAAAACAACAAATTTAACTATCGATTTATAAGAAATAATGGAAAAAGAGAAAATAATGAGGGAAATGACACCATGGGGATGCAATACAGATTTTGAGAATATCAGACCGTAAATTTAGTTTATCAACAAATAAATTATAAGAGAAAAAAAAGGAGAGGAAAAGGAAGAAAAAAAGAGAAAACATCAACTAATTGCCATGCATAGACCTTATTCAGATCTTAATTCAAAAATAATCTGTAACAAGTAATTTATGGACAGTCAAGAAAATTGGAATGCTGACTGAATATATGATAATATTAAGAAATTACTGTGATTTTAGTTATAATAATATTATAATTATATCTTTATAAAGAGTCCTCAACTTTTAGAAATCCATAATGAACAATTAATGATGGAAACTATATGTTATCTAAGAGTTGCTTCAAAATAGTCCAGTAGTGTTAGTAGTGGTAGTGGGGAGGAGGTAAGCAGAGAATGAATGGATGTAGTTGAAACAAGATTGGCCATGAGTTGATGGTTGTTGAAGCTGGGTGAAAGGGGTTTAATGTACTCGTTTCTACTTCTGTGCACATTTTAATCTATAATAAAAAGTTTTTTAAAATCCATATGCTGATGTTGATTGAATCTATGTTAGTCCTGCCTCTCCTCTGTGTACAGGACTTATGATGGTATTGCTATCCCTTGATATCTAAGTATATAATTGGCTTATAGGAATCTCAGACTAAATGTATATACAATGCAACTCAAATTCCACAAGTCCCACTGAAATAATAATAACTATAAGAGCAATAAAACCTGTCTTCTACTAGTCTTTCTCATCTTAGTAATTACAGCATATACTCAGTTGCTAAACCCAGATATCTAAGTGTAAGCCTTGATTCTTCTATTCTAAGCCTCTTCATCTAGTCTATTAACATAACTTATTACCTCTACCTCCAACAATTATTAAAATTAAATAAATCTCTTCTGTCCCTTTCATAATATAGGCTGCCATCATCTCTCATACAGACAACTGCTATAACCAATTAATTTATCTTATTTTATATTTGCCTTAAATAGTTTCCACAGACAGATATAATGATGTTTTTAAATATGAATTAGATCATGTTTATGATGGCTTCTCATTTTATTTAAATAAAATCTAAAGTTACCCTGACCTCCAAGGTCATATTTACCTTTCAATACCATTGTACCTCACTCACTGACAATTTAATGAACTCCAGCTATGTGAACTTGAACACTCCAAGTTCTCTCATGTCTGGTACCTTTTAGCTCATACTGTTTCTAATACTAAGAATGCTGTTCCTATACTGTATCCAATCTGGACTTTTTAATTTGCAAGACTATAAAATCTCTTATTCTTTACCCTTTATTTGCCATTAGAATATATTTTTCATTCCCTTCATTGTATTTATCTCAATAAATAATTTTGTATTTATTTGCTTATATTTTAATCACCTGTATCCCTCACTAGACTATGAATTCCATAAGAGAATCCAATATCAACTTAGCATATCAGTACTGATGGTTACCTAGCATACAGCAGACATTCAAAAAATATTTGTTTAAAAAAACCTGAAAGATGGTTGAAGCCCATAACAAATTGAACTTGATGCTGTGTTCCAAGTTTTAGGAAATAGACCATTTGAAAATGTAAATATTTAAATATTAATGTCCCATTTAAATGTGGTAAGCATTTTAAAGAAAAATCTAATTGGCACAAGAAATTATCTAAGTCTAATGCTCATAGTAACTCACATTTTAAGTTAAAGATTAAGTTTGGGTATGTTCAGATTAAAATTAAAATCGTATTTCCCTTGTTCATCTTTAAACCCTTATCTTTACATCAAGGAAATCTTTATTAGAGAAAAGAAACTAAATGTGCTATTTGAAGCTTAACAATTTGCTATTTTTCAAATTTTGTGTAAAAATGCCACAGGGTAAATGGAAAATGTTTACTTCCTCACCTTAAGTCATGTAGCTCTACATTATTTAAATATGTGCTCTAGAGTAATTTCATCTATATTCTGAAATAAGATTTGTACATCTTCACCATAAGAAGCATAATTCTGAGAATATGAGTTTGGTGTAAAGAGTATATGTGGCAACAGAACTGTTATCTTTAACAGTGTTTATTTCAATTTCTCCTATAGTATAAAGCTGTAAGCAGGGAATCGCATCTCAGAGGCATATGAAGTTCCCCACACAGATCACGCGAAGTAGGGATGCATGTCATAAGGAAGAACTGGTGAGTAGAGGGGTAGAATTTAGGGAGAGTTTCAGGTCAGCTCTATCTCAGAAGTTTGTATTGGGGGAGGATGGGAAGATAAGAGAAAAAAATAGTTAATCTGTAGTGTTTAAGCTTCGAATGTAATCTTTATATTTATAGCACATGTGACAAAATAAATACATTTTTATTTCTTTTTTAAGCTGTAATATTTAGTTTTTAAGCCAGTGAATTTTTTAGCCTTAGACAGACATTAGAGTCACCTAGACAGTTTTTAAATTCCCAACGCACAGACCAAATTCCAGACCAATCATATCAGATTCTCTAGAAGCAGGACCCAGGAATCAGAATTTTTAAAGACCACCCTGCGGATTCCAATGTGCAGCCAAGATGTACTATTTCAGGGTCATCCTATATATAGCAGGGCGCAAGCTTGATTATAAAATGCGTGCGCACGCACACACACACACACACACACAGACATTTGCACACACACATTATATTGGGAATATATTCATAGAGCCAAATATACAATTACATTAGCTGATTTTGTTTATAACACACCAAAAGTCCTCAAGATTTCTGAAAGAGTTGATTTTTACCTCCTTCAACATACTGCTCCAAGTGAATGGGAGAAGAGCTGTACTGAAAGGTTTTAAACATAGATATTTATGTTTTCAAATTTAAATATCCAAGCACATAGATATAAATATGTAAATCCAGTGCATTTCTCCAGGCAATAGAGAAACCTCTCTGCTTTGGAGCTGCTTCACCTCCACCCTTTCCTGTGACCTCTGGAGTTCTTGGACCCAGCCCCACAGCTGATGGGAGGATAGGAATGGAAGGCCGGATTTCGGATTCCACAGTGCAGCAAGGGAAAGCAGGGGGAGAAGCACCCTGCGGTTTAACCTCGATGCAGTGTGATTTCAAGATAATGAGAACTCCATACTATTGCTAAGATTCATTCCCTTTAGGTTTTTTGTTTGTTTGTTGTTTTTTGTTTTGTTTTGTTTTGTTTTCTGTGTCCTTGGTCTTATTTGTGGTCTGAAGAAAAAGAGAGTGGGGAGGGTAAATAACTCAGGCCACTACACTTGGGTAATTATATATTTAATTTCTGCCCTTTATATCAATTTGTAAATTTGTGAAAGGAAAGATTGTGTCTGTTTGGTTCACTATTCTACCCTTAGACTGTGAGAGAGATTGCCAGATATCAAGTCCTCAGCAAATAATTGCTGAATGAGTGAATGAATTGCACTGATACATAAACTACATTTTCCAACTTTTTTGACATATACTATTAATTTGATCTTTTTATACAAGTCTAATTTTTATTATAATTTCAGTATATGTTTAAAATATTTGGTTCACTTCTATTCTGAGTAAAATAAAAATGACTCAGCTTCTGTAATTATTTTTCTTCTATTATTTATAAAAAACTGTTTTCTCATTCATTTGTGTGATCATTTTTAGTATCTTCTTTTATGCAAATTTACATTATGTGTTCCTTTGGCCTTCCAGCCACACATTTTACTTTTAAATATTGTTACGTGGTTAAATACATTATGACATATGAAATGAGTGAATATGAAATAGTCATTAATTTTGTTAATTTATGTTTATGTAATGACAGAAAGATGTTTATTACCTAGTGTTACATGACAAAAGCAAATGAAAGAGCAGCTTATAGAATATGATAACATGTTTATAAATATATCCATGTAAAAAAACAAATGACTATAAATATATACACCAAACTTCTAAAAGATAATTTAAAAATTTTCATTATTTTAGTACTCTATCAATAAAATATATATCATTTTTAATGACATATAGAAAAAAATAACCTATTATTTTTAAATGTATTGCAGGTCTTAGAGCTCATTACACCTTGCTATAAGAAATAGAATCCCCTAATCGTTCATTTGAAATAAACAAATAACATACCTATATAACACAAAGCAGTTGAAACAGATAAAAGCTGAAAATAACTTTACTGAAAATGAAGCGTGCTCTGTAATCCATTGGACAATACGGATTATTTAACCAGTGAAAATGAAGATTAAAATATCAAAATAAAAAAGAAAAGAAGGTATTTGCCAAGATATGAGCAGATTTTCTTCTACAGACATTCATGGATACAAATAATTGGGTGGCTTCTCTTAGATTAAGTAGATTGAAGCACTGTTGGCATTTAAGAAGATATATAACTAATAAGGTTGGAATGCTTCAAAATCACACACAAACACACACAGACTTGATCAAAAAAACCTCACATATTCTATAGGACAGGTGTGTAGAATGATGAGGAATCCAGATCAACATTTCCAGGTAAAGATAGATATCTCTTGAAATATTCATGAAACACTTTTTATCCAATTAATTGGAAGAAATTATATAAATGTTTTAGAACAGGAATTATTTCAAAATGAACTTTGACCCCCCAGACTGAAGATTGGCAACTTGCAACATATATTCCAAAGATAACGGGCACTCTGATTTTCTTGGTTTTGCTATGGCCAACCACATTTTCCCACGTAAGCTGACCCACAAACCACCTACCACACTATCATCTAGTAAAACCACTGAGTTGAAGCAATTTCTCATACCCAGATTCCTGGGAATCACAAATTGGTATTTTTGTCAACATCCTTGGAAAAAATGGCCACCCTGACTATGGCAGTTTCCCTGTTAGCACTTGCCCCAATACAACTTTACATAAATGTGCGTAATTATTGATGCCATGTATCTCTCTCCCTCCAGACTGTAAACTCCATCAAGGTAATTGCTGTACCCAATTTTGCTTACAGTTATATTCCAGAGTTTTGTGCAGTACTTAACCTACAGTAGTCATTCTATAAGTTTAATACGTGAATAAATACATCATTCTGAATGAAAAAGGGGGACAATGTGGTCCCACAAAGAATAGTTCTAGACTAAATTATATTTATCATATTTGTAACTGTCATGAAAGGGGACATATCCAGAGAAAGTACTACATTTTTGATAGAACCATCTGGGTAGTGAATCATTTTACCATACAAGACAAATTATGAGAAAATCTGGTAAGGTAGTTAGAGGGGTCTAATAAAATGCAGTAGGGCTTTGAAGTAGGCAATGATGAGGAAAGGCAGTTATGGGAAAAAGTCTTAAGTTTTATGAACAAGATAATGGGCTACAAGTTATCAATTAAACCCCACAAAGAAGTTATTTATTATGAATTATTTCATAAAGACATCAGAGCAATATATGATTGTTAATCAGGTCAAAAGATACTGGACTAACTGATAAACTTTACTTCATTAAAATTTAGAGCTTCTGTTTAAGAAAAGACACCATTAATAAAGTGAAAACCAATATACAAAGTGAGAAAATATATTTGCAGCACGTGAAATTGAAAAAGGACTCACACAAAACATAAATCAGCGGTCCCCAACCTTTTTGGCACCAGGTGCTCCTATGGGAATCTAATGTCTGATGATCTGAGGTGGAGCTGAGGCGGTGATGCTAGCGCTGAAAACCTATTGAGCTGTATACTCATAATTCTGGAGCTTCCTTTAACTTTATTATAGTTCATTAAAAAGTTTATTTGAAAAAATAAAATGCTGGACTCAACCAAGGATACCATAAAGCAGTGAGTGCTTCTCTAGGTAGCTTCCATGGATATGCTGCAAGAAAAAGTACGGACAAACAAGTTGGGGAAATCTTATTATTTCTGCTCAAACCAGTTTTTCACACTCATTTGACCACAGTTCCTGAATATCAACTTTCTACACTGCTCAGAGTTGTTATCTTCTGGAATACTTTAGGAAAATATGGCTATAAATACACCAGAATAGGTGAGGCTCCTACAAGAACAGGCAGGCTAGGAGTTAGGACCAGAGACTTCAATGCAAATGAGAGCCAGTGGAGAGCGGTCAGTGGAACAAGTGCAAATACCAAAATTCAAACTATAATGGAGAGGTGTATACAGCTCATTGGGTGTGATTGTAAGCAACTCAAGTAGCAGAGAAGTATAAAACTGAAGTGAAAACTTTGCTTTGTTTGTAAAGCTCTCTGGATCTTTAGACAAAGCTGGCAGCTCTGGCTAGATGATGAAAAGACAAGGACTACATGGTTCAGAGCATTTCCACCCACAAGAAACTTAAACATCAAAGCAGTTCCCCATCTCCGTGCCTGGTTTGTCTTTGGGTCTCTAAACTATAACCCTAACAACATATAATGAACGAAAGCCTGCAAATAAAAGTAACACTGGTTTTCATTCTTTTACCCTTTAATTAACAAGTAGTTAAAGAATGCTTATTACTGCTCTAGTGAACAAGAATTCTTGGTCCTTTGTCTTTATAGAGTTTGCAGCAGTAAAGAGTATTAACAAAATAATTGCAAATGCATATTAGTGAAGATAAGTACTGAATGCTACGGGAGCTGATGGATTCAGGACATGCTATGCCAATATATGGCATTTTGGCGTACCGAATATTTTAAGCTGGAGGAGTTTGAGAAGGTGGCAGAACCAGGAAGTTCACTCTGGGTTCCTTCCCCACTTGCCCTCCTTCCCTGAAGCTGGTTATAAAATCCTGATGTGAGAGGTGCCCCCGCTACACCAAGAGGAAAGAAGCATCCTTATCTTCAAAGGCAAAAGGACCCGAAGAAGAATCTAATGAGCAGGCCTGCTAAGTTTCTCCAGTTTACTATACCTACCTCATACTCCTTAACCCATCATATTCTTCCACATCTGTCCACGCTTCATCAAATCGAGCATAAAAATCACAGGTCTCTGTCTTTGGGTATTTATTTCCTTATGAAGGCTCTCATGTCACATTTATATTAATAAATATGTATACTTTTCTCCTGTTAATCTGTCTTTGTCAATTTACTTTTCAGACCAGGCCAGGGATCGTAAGAGGGTTGAGGAAAACTTTTTCCTCCCCTACAGAACCCAAAGTAGTTACTGACATCCATTCTGCTGCCTAACGAAAGTTCTACAAGTAATACAACAGAAATGCAGAAGTTTCAAAGAACAGATTATAATCATAAAGAAAAGCTAAGTTTTTAGCCTCTTAGGAATATATTTCTATATGATTAACGAGTGTTCATCATTTTTACAGACAGGACTCTCAGAAAAAAAGGATTTGACTTTTGATATGCAAATGTATATTTTTACCTATCAGAGTTTGGGGTCAAAAGCAGGAAAAATTTGTATTAAATTGTTGAAAAAGTGAGGAGTGTGTATGGATACACTAATTATAACAATACACGTGTTGGCCTCTTTCAGACCAGAAGCAGCACCTAATGACAGAGGTTTTGTTACTGTGATGACATGGGTTTATTTTAAGAATATATCCTGAAGTAAGAAGGAACAGAAAATGATCTCAACTGGCACACAATAGGTTTTGGGGAGCCTTGGAACCTGAGTCTGGATATTCCAGCTCCCAAGTCTCAACAAGAAGCAAACAGCCACTCCCATGAGCCGATCTCCCTGGTCTTTGCCTCTTGGCTTTTTCAACACGACTCCTACTGCAATTGTGGCTCTGTGTTTTGCTCTCCACTTCTTCATATTTACTCCTTCATTGCTTCTATTTTCTCATGTTTTGTGCTTAATACTTTCTATCTGCTTCTCCTTTTCTATGCCACTGTGTATCAGTCCTTCCATCTCTGTGGTTCACACTCAAACATTTCATGAGAGGATCAGATGTGGTCATTTCTTTAATCTCCACAAGGGAATTTATCTAGTAACCAAGCTCTCTAGCCATGCTACCTCTCAGATGTCAATTCAGCACAAATATTAGCAGTGGGTCGGAGGGTGGAAGGGTGGAGCAATTGTACAAAGACAAAGCATGGTGACAGCTGTTCAAGGAAGCCCTAGTGTTAGCTAGGCTCCGCCTTCAGAAGGGGATAGTGATCTGGCAAGCAGTCAGAGCCTCGAGGCCTGTCTAGGAAAATGTCATTGTTTATTAATTATATAAAAGAAGCCTGATTTCTGTCACCATGGCTGCTGGTCTGGGGAAATCTGAGTCAGGATCAAGCAGGGATGAATTGTAGATAAATGTGGTAAATAAGTCTGTGTGAACCCTTTAGCGTGACTTTATTGGTCATATTAGGGAAGATGAAGCTACGTGTTAAAAAATAAAACAGTTCTCTGGGTTGAAAGGTTAAATATATTAAACCTATTAGATAAATCTGTTAAATCTACAGTGTCTATGCTAAGAGATATTGAAAGAAATTACAAAAGATGATAAAGTGAGTAGAAACAAAGACTATGATTAGAAATGACTCTTGGACATGACAGTTTTAGGCACATATCGAGGGCTCCTTCTGCAGTGAACAGAAGAGCAGTATGAAACTCTTGGTAGTAGCAAAATTTGTACATACAAGTAAATTAAAAGAAGAGTGTACAATAAATTTCTAAGTTACCTAGAGGAATTAGAATAAAAGCTAGAACCAATCTAAACTGTTCATGCAGTTTTACCTATGAAAAGAAAAGCAACTTATATATTGGTTGAAGTGGACTCAAAAGTATATAAATAAAAATGATAAAAATTGTCCCATTGTCCATCTCTGGCCCTAAGATTGGGTAAGTTTATTTTTCTGGCATTCTTTATGGCAGTAGTGGCTTACCTTAGATTCTATGTTTGTGACCTCTGTTAGCCCCTAATTTGTCCAGTGCTAGGCTCACATCACTAATTGCTTACTTTTAATAAGAGAAGACAAAGACACTGAAGCAGGCCTCAAATATAGTCCAAGCAAGCTCGATGAACACTTTTGTGGTTCTATAATTTGACTAGGGACCAGGGTTCTTATTGTGGTCAGTCTCTGCTCCTTTCCATCAAAACAGGTCTTTACTAGTTCCTTCCCCTAGGGTTCTATGTCTGAAAAGAAAAATCCTAATATTATTATTATAGCTGCTTTAATTTACTTAAAGAAAATTTTATTTAATTAATATGGGATGCAAAAAATATTTATTGCCAGATATTGTGAATGAGCAAAGAAAGCATATCTAATTTCTTAGAGAATAGTAAAAGCCCAACCCTATTCAATATCTTAATATGTACATATTTAGTATAATTATAATTTTGCCTTTTCTCAAGAGAAATAATCAAAACTATTCATTAGAATTTTTTTTTTTTTTTTTGTATAAAGAATTAGATAAAATTATGAGCCATGAACTCATAAAGTGCCATCATGGGATACTGGGAAGTCTTGTATTAAAATTCTTAGGACACAGTATTCAGATTCAGCTCTACCACTCACTAGCACAAATCTTTTAGAAAAGTTATAGGAATGCTCTTTGCCTCTATTTCCTCATTTGTAAAATGAAGATAATAATAAAATGAATTTACAGGTTTATAGCAAGGATTAAACTAATTAACAAAAAAAGTAGAATGCTTACAGCAATGTCTGTCATCTACTAAGCACTCAATAAGTATAAGCTATTATTGGTTGGAGTACAACCTTAAAAATATTTAAAATTTTTGTTAAAGAACAAACATGATAGTCCATGAACCCTAGTGTCATTGTCAGAGACAAAATAATTGATTGGACTTAAGGTCTGATATAGTACAGTAACTCATGTGTCATTAAGTTTCCAGACCAGAGGTTTTACATAATTAGAGTTGTCTGTGCTTCCTGTCAAAGGAGAACTCGGTATTTTCCACGTTCTCCAACAATAGATACAAAGGACCTGTACAGAGAATATAGGATTTGGGGATTTCAGAGGTGGATAAAGATATCATAGTTTATATCCCTACAGAGATATGAATTCTCCTCTTAGGCCACTCTAAAGATGAAATGACACGTGCAGAAGCACCTTGCATTGATTCTGATGTATAGTAGCTACAGAATGCAATTGGGCATCCACTGTTTTCCCATTCAGTTACATTTCCTGAAGCACAAATGCATCAGGAGCCTCAAGAGCCATCTCACAGACCTTTTTAAAATGTGTTCTGAGGAACACTTCCCTTCTATGCTCCCAATCTCCACTTCAGCCCTTAACCCTGCTGGCAAAGATTTCAGATTTTCCTCATCTTAGGAAAAATTATCTTTATGTGTAGGATAGAATTGACAATGGTCAAAAGCATATTAAGTGAAGTGCTAAAGAAAGGAAGCTATTTTAATTTTGTCCAAGTTATTGGTTTATCTATTGGCTCCCAGCTTCATTCCCTGCCCTTCTGCTTTGTTCTGCTTTGTTAGGTGCGACATTTGCAAGGCTTCTTTGCCAAAAGGAGGAATTGTTGGGAACTTACCTAGCAAGTAGAAAGGGGGAGAATCCAGTATGTTCTCACTTTCGTTCAGTAGTACCTCCTCCAGCGGCTATATCTCCACAGTAATTCCAGACCTTTATGGTACCAGATCTGGGAGTACCACCTGGTGGTGGTGACACTTTCTGTTGATGCCAGTCTCTGGGATGCTAATCTCTACTGTCCCCGGGTGTCTCTTCGGCTCTTCCACAATATGTGTTAACAAATCCTATATCAAAGTCCCTCTATTTTTTTTCTATTTTCCTAAATGAACCCTGATAATGCCATGAGTATTTCCCAGTATATACAACTATGAAAAAGTTTTGTATCATAAAAGCTGTTTCCATCCTTACTGGCGATAGTTTGAGCTGTTGGAAAGTATCCAAGTCACTAAAGAAGACAAAGCAGATTTGGATAGGTCAGACGTTTTGAAAAAAATATATGTACATATACATTGACATGTATATATATTTTCTGGCTATTTCTCTTGATGAAATTAAGCAGTTGCTGAATAGCTTCTACCCCACTTTGTCCTATGTAGTCAGAGCCTTCATCTCATTTCAAATAATGGCTTTTCCCAAAGGAAGTGTCTCCTTTCAGGATATCATAATAAGCTAATGGACTGAGTGATCAATGTTGTGTGCGGTAGAACATTAGAAATGTGCCATAAAATATGGAAAACAATTTAGCTACTCTCTAATGCAGGCAATTCTTGTAAAAACTATACATGAAAAACATGTACCCGACCATTTTTTTCATGCCTTACGACAAGATTAGATGCAATAAAAACCTTGTCTTAGCAAATCAGCACGTTAAAGGATGCTGTCAGCAATAACTTTGCAAAGACATGTCCATTACCAAAGAGGGACATTATCCTAAATTTACTCTCATTGAAGATTGATGTCTGCTATAAGCCACCATCTGTCTCCAGATTCTGTGGTATTACAATGCTGTCACTCTGCAGAGGAGAAGCAGTTTTTGGCTTCTTGTTTTCTTCCCACTTTTTATCTTTTCAAATTTGGAGATGAAGATGGACAGGCAATTTTTGGAACAAAACAACAAAGCATGACTGACTACATGAAGTATAAGGACCAAGTCCAAACAAACTTCTGTTTTTTCATAAGTAAGATGAAGAATGCATCGAATGATTTGTTTGACTGTGATTACCTCACAGTGATTTATCCTAGTGGATTATCAGCTATTTTGCGACAAGAAAGTATACTTCAGCACATCTGGTCAATTTCACAAATTCCCCAAACTGAATAGCTTAGTGACATTTTTACCAAGTAAATAAAGATTTGCTTCATTTGAATATCTTTTTTTTTTTTCTTTTTAGGAAAAGGAATAAATGTTCTCTGTCCCAACACAGCTTATCTACTGACTAGAAAAGTGATGAAGACCTGAGTTTGACGCTATAAAAAGAAGGTTGGAATGTTTTACTACATGTCAGCAAAACTGGATGAGAATGCCAAAGCATGCTTCTGGATTCCAATTTACTGACTTAACTCTAAAAATAAATTGAGCTCCTAGACTTTGTAGTTAACCAACGTTTTGACACTTCTCCTAATATCTTAATCATAGATTTTGGTCCAGGGTAATGTTTCTCAACTTTTTAAAAATTATTGCCCCTAAGGAAATTTTCAAGACATTCTTGTCCTAATCCTTCCTTCTCCCACCCCACAGTTTCCCTCACCTTGAAACCAGGTGCCATAGATATGTCATATATCTGATTAGATACTGTGACCTTTAGGAAGGCCACAAACCATTTTAATATCTAATATCTAAGACTTTTTTGATCCCCAAGATACAGTGTTCATCCTTTTTGGGGTGATATGACCCTTGTTGAGAATGCATTGTCAATTTGACCTCAAAGGCAAAGGAAATAAAAGCTAAAATAAATAAATGGGGTTAACCAAATTAAAAAGCTTCTGGTCAGCAAAAGAAACTGTCAACAAGGTAAAGAGACAACCATCCAAATGGGAAAATATATTTGCAAGCAACACCTCTCATAAGGGTCTAATATCCAAAATATACAAAGAACTCATACAACTCAATAATAACAAAAAACAAATGATCCAATCAAAAAATGGACAGAAGACCTGAACAGACACTTCTCCCAAGAAGACATACGAATGGCCAACAAACATATGAAAAGATACTCAACATCGCTAGCTATTAGAGAAATGCAAATCAAAACCACAGTGAGATACCTTCTCACACCTGTTAGAATAGCTGTTATCAACAGGACAAGTAATAACAAGGGTTGGAGAGGATGAGGAGAAAAAGGAACCCTCATGCATTATTGGTGGGACTGCAAATTGGTACAGCCATTGTGGAAAACAATATGGAGTTTCCTCAGATAACTAAAAATTGATCTACCATATGATCCAGCAATCCCTCTACTGGGTATTTACCCCAAAGACTTGAAAACTCATGTCCGAAAAGCTACTTGCACACCGATATTCTTAGCAGCATTATTCATAGTGGCCAGGACGTGGATGATTGGCTAAAGATGCTGTGGTATATATAAACAATGGAATACTACTAAGCTATAAGAAAAGTTGAAATACTGCCATTTGCGATGACATGGATAGACCTTGAGATAATCATGCTAAATGAAATAAGCCAGACAGAAAAAGTTGAAAATCACACGATATCACTTATATGTGGCATATAAACCTAAAAGTAACAGGACAAACAGAGACTCATGGACATGGACAATAGACTAGTGGTTACCAGAGGGTAAGGGGGAAGAGGGAGAGGGGTCTAGAGGGCTAAAAGGGGTCAAATATGTAGTGACAGAAAGAAATCTAACTATGGGCAGTGAACATACAATGCAATATATATATATATATATGCCTTACTGCTAAATTGTACACCTGAAACTCACTGGATTTCATTAACCAATGTCATCATAATAAAAATAAACAAAAACAGCCAAAAAAAAAAAAAGAGAGAGAGAGAGAGAGAGAATGTATTGTCTAGGGAAATATATGCTTCATATAGTTGACCGTCCATACATAAAGACATCTAAAGGAATATAAAATTGTCTTAGCAACTAATTACTGGTATAGTGGACTAGACTGAAGTCAGGAGTCCTGAGCTCTTGTCCTGGCTATGCCTCAAAGAAACTGTGCAATCTTGAGGAATTTATATTTTCTAGTCATCGGTCCTCTTAATTCTAAAACAAGAGCTATGCTGAATTAACATAATTCTTTTCAGTTGAGAAACTTCATGAACTTAACATGATGAATCTTGTTTGTTGGCTACTTTTCTCATTTGCTTTTGGAGGCTACATAATTCAAGAAGTTAAGACATATATTAAATGGTTTCATTTGCTGGTGAGAAATCCATGGTACCTTTTCCTTTTTTTATATGATCTGCATTTGCACTGTAGGACAGCAATAGGTATTTCCATAGGTACTTTGGTGAATATTGTGAACTTTATTTCCTTAACAGCCTCTGCAATCTCATTGATGGAGGTCTGAATGATTTGGCAACATCAGAGAGATGGATTTTCTTCACAGTTCTGGGTCAGAGGTACAGATATTCATGGGATCTTAGCTGTGTCACAACATGAATTAAAATGGAGTAATGAATTTGCACTATGTTCTGTGGATTTAAGTTAGACTTAACCTTCGAATCACATTTAACAGAGAGCAATCATAGGTCACAAATCACAGAGGTTTAAGTAAGTTTTCTTCCATCAAGGAAAACCAATTTAATCAAATTTGATTTTATACGGTGCTCAGAATTTGGGGAACTCCAGAATATCACTGTGAGTTACAGAGATATATTAAAATGTGAGAATGTTAGCATTTGGAACATTTCACAAAATTTTAACATGTACATATACAAATAAATTTTATTTGTATACATTATTTAATAAACTCATGCTTACAGATATAGCTCTTATTAGGACCAGGAAATTTCAGTAATTAAATGATCAAAGAATGAATAATTTTGAATGTCCTAGGGTCTTCTTTATTCAAGAGAACTCTGTTAATAATTTTGTATAACAAAAAAATATTTTTAAATTATGAATAATTCTCCGTATTCCATTTATTTGTTTCAGAAATTTGTGCTCTATGGAATTTGTTTTAGGAGAGTGGGGTTCATCTTCGCATTTCTCTAGGATTTTTCTAACTCCTCTTTTCTTCATTTCCTGTTTTATTAGAAAGGGCCAGTAGCTTTCACAATATTCCTTGGAGTGAGTTTATAGTTTTAGATTATTCAGAGTAATATATCCACAAAACAAACCATTACCTTACAAATATTGACTTTTAAATATTTTCAAAGAAAATATTTCATGCTTTTATGGTAAGTCTCTGTCTTTTAACTGTGTCTTATGAAAAGCCCCATCTCATCAAGGGTAAGAAGTGAAAGGAAATAAGTATGTGAAGGGTATCAGATACTCCATTCTGCCACATGTGTATCAAGCAATGCTCACAATAAGTCTGCAATATTTGGGATTTTTCTTTTAAATTACAGTACATTATTAATATATTCTACTCATCACAAAAAAATTAATAGATTACATCTTTTAATAGTTTATTATTCCACTGCTATTTTGCATAGTCGAATTGAGAAGAAAGGTTGTGTGTTGTTTAAATGTGGCATAAAGACAAAAAGCTTCCTAGAATATTAATTTAAATACAAAAGGATTAGACTAGATATATGCATTCATCCATTAGATGGTATCAATTTTTTTTGTTTGTTTTAATCTTATAAACTAATTCCTATCAGAACTTAGCCATTGCCTAGTTTTGGAAATTTGACAACTCCTAGGTTTATTTCAAATTCATAAAATAGTATGCTGAATAGCGTCTTTGCTGCCTATAAAAATTAACATAAAACATAGATCAATTGTGCAAATGTTTGACAGAAACAGTTTGACAGAAAAAGGAAGGCACAAGATTGTATGCTTTTTTGGGCGAAGTAGTGAGGCTAAAGGGAGGCTTTATTTAATTTATTTTATTTTATGTGGTGCAAGGTAAACCACAGCAAATTCATAAATGGAGTGGTATAGTAGAAAAACGGCAATTAGGGATTTAAGTGAAAAAACGAGTACTAGTTAGATCAAGACCCTTTACTAACTGGGATGGAGATGAGATCAAGGGTCAAGGAGAAGAATTAGTCTTGGAAGAAGGATCAGAATGGGAGGAGACTAGATGGTGAAGAGAGGAATTTTTAAGCTGGAAAGAAGTTTAGTTCTTGTACAACTCTTCCCAATATTGGGCTAGTGGCTGAATTTAAAGGCTCATATTCTGTGTGATCCCCTGCAAGCAGAAATAGGATCTACTTGTAGAAGCAGCAGGACACAGATTTCAATGTATTCCAAGGAAGCTCTTTCTAGATATCTGGTCTGCCCATAAATAGAAAGTGTGATCTCAGGAAGCATTCATTCAGGTCTAATCCTTTCCACGTGCCAGGGAAACCCACTTGGCAGATTGCTGCAGAGAAGATACAAACATGAAATGAGGAATGGATGTATCAGGCTGCATGAATAAAAGGCTTCAGCCACCATTTGGGACTCTCAGAAGGCTCAGTCATCTAGAAAAAGGAGCCAGTAGAATGGTATATTTTAATTAGAGAAATGACCAAGTGAGTGAGTAGAATAACAGTTGGAAAGGAAAACAACAAAATTAGAAAGAAAATGATGACCTAGAAGAATGGGGATTGGAAGAGTTAAAAGACCAGATATTTCAAGGGTGGTAAGGTCAATGAAAATTACCTGCTAAAAGGTAATTCCTTCTTGCATCTTGCAAGTCCTACTCCCAACAGGTTATTCTTTAACCTGTCTGCCAAGGTGTTGTTCAAGAACTTCTATGGTAAGTTTATCTAAAACCAGCCTAGAATAACATACTGGTCATGAACTAAGTCAGTTAAAAAACAAGGCTTTAAGGACAACAATCTCATTATAATATCACGAGTAGTGTCAACTAGTTAAAAAGATATATTCCCTCCTCTCCAAAACAATTTTGCCACATTTCTTGACAAATTCTTTAATTATTCTCATGTTTTGTAAGTCAAATAAAAACCTAAACAACAACTATTAAACACCCTTAAGTTACTGCTAAAATAAGGTGACAGTTATGTAATATTTAAATTGTAAATATACTTTAAACTACCTCTAAGTTTAAACTC
>NW_006436298.1:46702201-46761535 GCF_000325575.1 Pteropus alecto
CCTATTTTTCCCTTTGATTTAAGACAAGCTTATTAAATTGAAATGAGCAAAATTGGACAAAAAGTTTTTATTGATCAATTCTTCCATCATTCACAGACCATTAAAAAGTATTTCAGATTCCAACTGAAGAAAAGAAACCTCTGGAACAATAAAATGTGGTCAGGAGGTAGTTTAAGGAACACTTCACCAAAGGAAAAAGTATATCAAGGACTTTTACCAAGAGAGTGTCCTTCTCAAACAGTTGCCTGCTGAGCCTGAGATGGTATGTAGAAACAAAACTCAAGATAAGGCATACTCTCATCTCTTTACATTATTAATAAGCATTTAGGCAGATACTCAATCTAAGCAAGGTAGACTATTATGGAGATAAAATTTGATCTTGTGCAGAATGTAATGTTTAATTTTGCAAATAAAATGCCACAGTCCATAAGACCTAAAGACGTAGATAAATAATTCACCCTGTAATGTATGACCCCTGCATCCACAGACCTATAGATATCATTCATCATTTTTAAAACAAATGCTTTGGTGGTTGGATAAAATAAAGGGGAACAATTTCTGTAATAGCAATGTGCTAGTGTGTCAGTACATAATCAACCCATGATTTACACAAAATGCGAGTAGAAAGGGAGTATGCTGCTAATTTGTCTTGAAGAGCTGCAGAAATAAGCATGCACTTCAATCACAAGTTTCTGGGATTTTATCAAGACTACAAAATCACAGTCTCTCTCCCTGAAAATATACAAGAGAATGCACAAGAGAATGAACATTTTGTAGGAAAAATGGAAAGTTTTTGCCGGGGCAGTCAGTGGTGGTCACCCTGGATGAGCTCCTTTGTTTCTTCCTTTCTACTCTGCTGAAAATCTATTATTCATCCAGTAAAAATAAGAGATTACTACTATCTGATTAATTCAATAACAGGAAACTTCCTGTCTCCTTAGAGGCAATGGGGGATTTGCGTGGGCGATGAAGAGGTAGAAAGGAAAGGGATGATGGATCTAGGTAGCTTTTGTTCTGACCATATTTATCAGACATCACCAAGTGTCTATCTTTCTATATATCGTTTATATCCAATCACTACCACAGCTATGTAAAGGAAGGTACTTCCTGCAGTAAGAATTGACCCTGATAATTTGTTCAAAGGAAGTACACTTTACTTCCTCAACTAGATTATAAACCCTTTGAAGGTAAACACCTAATCATACATTGCCCTCTATGGTCTAATACAGTCTTCCTCATAAAAAGAAAATTGCTTGAAAAACACTTGTAAACTAGATTGGAGAAACTGCCAGACCAAACTCTTTCTTGCTCATTGCTATTTCTTTGGTGTTATATTATCTTTAGTGAAAGCAAAACAAACAGTTATTCTATTTTGAATAATTCAGGTGAATTCTTTAGTTTCTCAGAATGGACGCTTCATTAAATCCACACCTAACTCGTGGGCTAAATTTTTAAAAGCTCAATATCTTGCTAATATGCTCTCTAGCCTACTGGCTATGGCCATCACAAATGAAAAACACCATTAAGATCATTATCCTTGACAGTGAAGAAGTGCATACTTACCACTGCGGAGAATACTCTTTCCAGCTTTTCTTTCTGCTGAACTTTCAAGACCAGCTCTTTGCAGTATATTAGGAAATGTGGCTCCAGAAATCTTGGCACTTACCTTGTAGGTATAGGATCTTGCAGGTATGTGCAGGGAGCCCATAACAAGTAAATCAGACTGATGATATTTAATGGTAAGGAAGTATTTCCTCATCTGAATTTAACACAGAAGCTACAGTTCTTTCTGTCTAATATGTGAATGCTTTTGCCAACATATAGATTTATCCTACTTTAGAATGAGTTATTTTCAAAATTCTCTCAAAATTTTTTCTGTATGAAGGGTGGGCTGCATTGCAGTCAACCGGGTCATCTGAATTAGCCACACATGAGAGCACTTCAATATGCAGCATAAAACATATACCATTCTTTATACTTTCTTCATAAATTATGTACGGAATATCATTCTATGATTAATTTAAGGTTATTCATATATAAAAACCATAACTAATTATCTCTTTGAGACCAGGTTATTTGGAGGTAATGAAAACATTCTGAACTTGGATTTTGGTGAAGTCTGCACAATTTTATAAAACCTTACTAACAATCATTCAATTGTACAATTAAAATAATAAATTTAATGGTATGCAAATTATATCTCAGTAAAGCTGTATTTAAAAAGTAATTTGGTATTATTTCCTATTTGAATTTGACATAAAGGTTTTTTTTTTTTTCCAAGCAGATTTTATGCTGAGCTAAAATCCATGCCTGTTTATGTTTTAAATATAGGTGGAAGTTCAGTAAGTGTCTCCAATGATTGAGTTGTTTTTATTTTTTTCATATATCCTATCTCAACCAATTTGGAGAATGCCATTAAACAGCCCCTAGAAAATCAAATAAGTTCATGAATTATCTGAAGCAACTCAGGTTCCATGAAGAATAAAGTAACAGTTTTTAAATCAACTCTATATAACTATGTAGAGTGGTGGTGAGCAATTATTCCCTATTTAAACGGATAACCCCATGAAAGGAAACGATAGGAAAAATCAGGATTTTTAAGGAAAGACTACGGATCATGCTGTGTATTAACATGTGCAATCACCTATATAAGAGTGAGCCTAGTTTAACAGGGCAGACTTCGTTGAGTTAGTAAACTCAGCTGTAGCCCATAGACAAACATCTGGACAGTAGGTGGTCATCAATGGTTAGTGACAGATAAGTCCCAACTTCGGGCTCAAAGCTGTACTCTGGATAATTTGAAAAGAAATCTCTGAAGACTAACAAGTAGCCTACCATGACAGAAACTCAAGTACTAGAACAACAATAGGAAAAAAAAAAAAAATAGAAAGCCATTCTAAGTGGTTCAAACACCACTGAGAGGCCAACTGCAAAGGACAACAGCAGAATCCAGCCTCTAATCCTGAGGCAGGTCAAAGTGAGCTAAGCCACAGGCTCACCTGAGTTGATCTGCCTGAAAGATTTACTAGACTTCCCCAAATTTTCCCTGATTTGTTCCAGAGCTCTGGCTGGGGATTCAGGTATGGGCTAAGTGGCCTTGGCTGTAGCTATAACTGGGAGACATTACAGTGTCTGTAACTGGGATGCGCAACCACTCATTTGGAGACCAGGGGATCGTTGGGGCTGACTGCCCTCCCCCTTTGGAAGAAAGTGCAGCTTGACTCTCCTCTCTCCTCCCTTTTAAACATGTTTTGTGGAGTTTGAAGTGGAGATTTTCTAAAATTTACTTGCCTGCAGTAAAATCTGGGTTTGGGGTCACTCATCTAAAATATCCATTTGAATATGCTCATTACTTTCACATAATTGAAAACGAACTGTCTATGACATCGTGTTCCTATTTATATCCAAAATCTAAATTTTGAAATTTAGAAAGCCATAACATGGAACTAATAGTTTGACAATGTATAGACTAGGTTAAAAAAAAAAAAAAATCCCAAACTGTCAATCTCTCTCCTCACAAATTGAGGTGGGATGATGATAAAGAACTTCAATCCAGTACCACTTTTTAAACAGTCCTGTTCACGCACACAAATACACAAAATGTCATGCTTTCAATTGCATTTTAAACAAGACAACTTCAATAATTTCCTATCCAACAAAATAAGAAAAATATAAAGAGAAAACTAAAACAACAGGAGAATGAAAATTCTACATATTTATAGGCTGTGAATCCACCAAACAAGAATGAAAGTATACGGGGTAAGTGTCCAAAAAGAATTCTGCAAATCAATTCAATACATCAGGCCCAGATGTCACAAACACAATAAATCAATTGAAACTGCCAAACCACTTTTCTCAATCTACTGGATTTAATTAAAACCACCAATCAGTTCATGAGAGGCCTTCTAATGGAGCAGATAACATCACTTAGGCTCAACCATCCACCCAAACATGCTGTGGGAGACAGTATGTTAAATTTTAATCTCTGGGCCTGTTAAACATGGCAGGGTTTAGTACATATCTGCAGTAACGCACTGTCATCCTATCCTCATCCTTCTAAAGCCCTCATTGGGAATGCCATCGATCAGCCTTTGCCATTGTAATACAGTAAGTGCCAGATAAATGCCGTAGAAATATTGACTTTCTGGTCCCTATTTTTGTGTTGAAAATACAGCACAGTCATTGAAAACAGACTAGCATATTCAATCAAATGCAGAAAACAAGGTGTGATGTGGTGAGTAGTGGTTTTAGATTCTTTAGTGACTATCCTTAAGACATTCCAACCCTAGCTCCGTGTCTATACAGAGCTGTTGCAAAACGGCCCGTAAATGCCACTCAGAAGAAAGAATGAGAGAGATAAAAAATGAAGCACTCACAGCTATTATGAATTCATGAGGCTGACAAAGGGCACAGGTTTCCAGGCATCTTCTAGGATTGGAGTTTAGGAATCAAATTGGCCCTTAAATGAAAACAAAACAAACAAACAAACAAAAATCCCTAGACTTTAGTGCAGAAAGACACAGAGACACCCACCCACAAGGTTGTTTTAACTTGAAGGATCACATTATTCATCACAATCAATCTTTGAACTCAGGCAGCAGAAGGCTTTCTGGCACTTTCCTTGTATATACTTGGCTCCATTTTATAAAGACAGAACAGACTATGTTTGGTATCTTTGCCTTGAGTTATTGACATATTTTAAGTTATGCTGTTTTATGTCCATTCTTAATAGAACAGAAATCTGCTGCAAACGATCTTTATTAACAGACCGCCTCAGGTGCTAGGACTCTGGATTTAACAGCATCTCTAAACAGACAGGCAGGGAGCTTGTTAATAGGCTTTTCCAACCTTTTGGCTTCTGTGAGACGTAAGTGGATTATGGACGTTTGTTTGTCAGGCTATCTTTTTACATCACTGTCTGCATAATTGCCACGAAGGCCTATTGCTTTGGCCTAATTAACAAAATGTACAAAATCCTGAGCACAGAACTTGTATTGATTAGCTATCTTCATGGGAAGCTTATAAAACCCCATGACTCCTGGCCCCAGACAGATGCTCTTCGTGATGCTATACACTGAACTGCAGCCTGTTTATACACCAATGACTCATCTTAGTACTTTGAGCTACCCAGAAAGTACCACAAGAAACCACGTCTATTGGTTGTCGTTTAAAACTCAGTATCCTTGGAATGAGACAAATTCTTAGGCAAATTTCACCATTCATTTACTATAACAATACTAACAGTTACTTTTTTGCCTAGAAGCTGATCCTTGAGGAGGTGTTTTCAATAGTGATAAATATGTCATATATATATAGTTAAAGAAGCAAAACAAAATGTTTTATCTGAATGAGGAAAAAATGAGAAAATATAAAACATGACTTGAAGGAAAAGTCAGATACATGGAGAAGAAACAGAGTTTATTTGTCAACTACTTATTATGAACTAAATGATTATTTCAACAAATACTTCAGGGCCTATGTGTCAGAGGACAGTTTAGGCACTGGGAGTAAACTAGGAAGTGAGACGACAGCAAGTATCTCTGTTCTTCTGGCGCCTTTAATATCGAGGATAACAGACTTTTGAAAAGCCCAAGTATTGAGGCTCAACAACTATTTCCACATT
Organism: Pteropus alecto; assembly: GCF_000325575.1. Taxonomy (NCBI): domain Eukaryota; kingdom Metazoa; phylum Chordata; class Mammalia; order Chiroptera; family Pteropodidae; genus Pteropus; species Pteropus alecto. The sequence continues at coordinate 46,707,825 of NW_006436298.1, forward strand.
AGATTGTACTTAACTTTCCTTAGGAACTTAGTAAAAAGCCCATAGGATGGAAAATTATGTTTGATGACTTAGAAAGTTAGATTGGCCATGGGAAAGTATGCCGTGTGCATCTTTTTATGCAATATTTAGTAAGTACATTTGGAAAAAGCTGCTACAGACACATTTTGGGATTTTGAGAAGACACAGGACCTGGTATTAAGGAAGTTCAATTAAAAATGAAAAACAGGACAAATAAAAATGTCTTAATATACTTATATACACAGATAGCTTAGAAAGTTTTGACTAAATCTACATTTTTGTTTTTTAAATCAGCCAAGTAGGTAGGTAATATTGCATAGCAGCTAATAGACTGAAACAGTTGAATGAGCGTTAGTTGGGAATTCAGAAAGAGCTACATTCATGGAATTGAATTAATTCAGAACGCTTAAAGGCCCTGGGAATAGATTACATTTTTTTTTCTTTTTTCTTTTCCAATGTGAAAGTGGGCAGTAGCATTTTTTTTTTTTTTTAAATCTGAAAAAGATGTGTCGTCGAATCTTGGGAATTTATACTGAATTTGGAGAAAATTTCACCCTGGAAAAGTCTATATCTTTAGTTACAAGCATGCACACATAGGCATATGTTGATGTGAAACTGAATTCACCAGAAATGTGATGAGAACCTGTCGTGCATCAGCCTCTCTGCTCAATCAATGCTAAATACTTAACATGAATGTCGTAATGCTGTCTTCAAATATAAAAAGCAAACAGCAGAGTAGAGGAGGACCTAAGGTTACATAGGTCAAGGGCGATGGGCTGAAAAGAATATGACGACTTGAATATTCTTCAGATGAGGATAGATTCTCTTAGGAAAAGGCAACCTTTATGGTACCAGCAGCTCATTCCAGAAATTACTGGGGAACTGAAATAAAAGCAGAGATTTTCTTCTCTTGAATCAGCAACAGCAACACCACTAATTAATAGAAACTACCACTTGTTGAGAGCTTATGTGGTACCCCATTTATTTTGTTAATGGTTTACATTCATCAATTTCATTAACCTTAACACTCTGAAAAGTAGGTATTATTATTATCTCTATTTTATATGTGAGCACACAGATATTACATAAATTTTCCCAGGGCTAAAAGACCAAAGAAAGAGGCTGACAATTCCATAATTACATGAGAAGTTTATTAAGGGAATTTACATACAAGGCATGTCTTGGGCAGTGGCAGATGACATAGGTATCCCCCACACTATGTGACAGGCGCTAAAGGGTTAGATAGAACGGGGCAGGATGGATAGGCATACCGGGGTATTACTTATCCCACATGAGGGGAAAACACCTTACAGACTTATCTGGAGAAGGGCAACGGCCTGTTCCAGGAACCAGCAGGAACCGTGGGGCATAGGGAATGAGTCGATCAGACATTCCGTGAGGAGATTTACAGGAAGCAACCTCTGTTCCGGCTCACTTTTACTGGATATAGCTTGAAGGTCCAGCAGAGGTCAAGACATTGAACAGTCTCTTTCCCACAGCAGAAAATATCAATTTGCTCAAGATCGCTAAGCCAGTAAGAGGTAGATCAGTATTAAAACCTAGAAGCAATTCCGAAGCCCATGACCTTATCATGGCACTAAATTTTCCAGGGCCTTCACTCATGCCCAGGGGTTTTTGGTGGCTGTGGAGCGGGGGAGGTAGCAATTCATCACTCTTTGCCCAGCCGTTGTTTTCCGTGGATTTTGCAAGAGATCATGTTTAAGGTAAACTGGTTATCACCTGCTTAGACACCAGTGATTTACAATTATTGCTTTATTAAGAAAATGTTCAGTGTGAGTGGTCTCTCCCTAAAAAAATAAAAAATACCAACAAAGAGGCTTTGTCAGTTTTTTGGCAGAGACACATCTAAACACATAAAAACAAGTTTAAACACTATTATTTATGCATAATTCTTTCTTGGCATCATCTCTCACTTGCTACAATTTGCAGCCAGAAAACACTTATTTCTACTTTTCTTACTCTAGAAATAATCCAGCCTTAAGTGGATCTAATTCCTCCCCAGAAGAGAAACAGCCCTGTCAGGCTCGGATGTGTGTGCTATGTTTGAGACATCAGGGTTTCCATTTACTGCACAGCTGCACAGACTCCAAAAGCTGGTGCTAAGCCAGAGCTCTGTACCCACTGAGATCTGTAGTCTGGAATGATAAACACACAGCTGCCTGTGGCGAGGGCCACAGGCATAATAGATGGCCAGGTCTCAACCAGAGTCAGGCAAAGCCAACACAAATCATTAATCCAACTGCTTATATGTTAAATATCACAAAACATGTACAAAATGGTGAGCTGTCTCAATGGAAGGCAGTGATAGGAGGGGGAAAATGCGGAAGCAATTTAAAGGAACAGGAGAGAGCAAGTGGCTATACGTCCTCTGTAAAGTCCTGCTTGAGAGCTGATTTACTGCCATGAAGCCCTCTTGCTGCAAATAGTTCATAACGCCTATGACCTGAGTACTTGCCCACGGGACCACAATAACATTTATCTAGCATAAATTAATGTGTTTCAACCACTAATTCAATTTGGCCGTCTCATTCTTCTGGTTTTGGCAAAGCCTAGCCTTGCTATAAAGTCACTTGGTGACTCACAGGAATGGCTGTTTGTTAAGGAGTCACACACCGCTAGGAACAAAGAGTGCTATTAGTTGAGTAGTCATAAAAATATACCTCCAGAGCACATTTGAAGCTGTGCTAATTGAAACTTCCTCTTTAGAGGAGCCTGATCAAAACCAGCTGTAGGAGTCAAGCAGGAGCAGATTTCAACATCGCATTAAAAGCCCAGCAGATTCAGAAAGAGTGGCCTCTGAAAGACGAGGGAACACACGCTCTAATTGGCGCCCGACACGCTGCAAAGAGCACTTGCGACCTGATCCTGGTGAGCAGTGGAAAGAAACTTCTCCAAAGCAAGGTTTGAAAAAGAAAACCTGGAGTGCAGTTTCCCTCATAAAATTCCAAATCTGCCAACCTTCTCAAGGAACATGTGGGAGAAACCACAAAAGCCTAGTGAATTTAGGAAAATAAAGTGGGATATTGTTCTGACAAGAAAAACAAGAGCTCAAGTCTTTTCATTGCTCATATAGCCTTTTAAGAATATCCCATCACTAACTAAAATGAATAAATAAATTTAAGAAAAAGAGAAAGAAATCCATTCAACTAGGGGGAAAAAAAGAATATCACACCACTATTAAAAACAAAAACAAAATGTCCAACCCATAGAAGAGCAAACAAACAAAATCCAAATAAAAAGCAAAAACCTGGATGAATCAAAAACACAGACTATATCTAAAGACAAAAATGAGGACTATCTTCCTATCTTTGGCTGTCTGTGAATTTCCTCTTCCAAGACATAAGAACTGCATTCTGCCAATGTACGTAGAAGCAAAAGGCATCTATAGGTTTGCAGAAAATATGGAATAATCATGCATTTTCTGTTTGCTTTACTAGAGGGGGCTTTAATTATTTGTAAAGGAAGCAGTCACATACATAAATATAAATAGCATATTATACCCATCAAATATGTGAATTTATTTAATTTAGATGAGTGGAGTGCCCGGAAATGTTAAAAGCAAGTTTGTTTTTTATAACACCTTTAAGTAGCATATAAATTAGGATGGACGGCTGGTCTTTTTAATTTATTTACTCATTAATTTAATGGAGCGTCTAGTTTGGGGGCTATGTCACAGTGATTTTTAAAGATACAAGGTGGGAGATTTATTTACGTAGATGTGAAAAGGATCATTATGCTTTATGACACAAAAGGATGAGAGTAACTATGTGTAATATATGAATTATAATGATTATTCCAAAGGATATAATTATAGCTCCACAAATAATAACCATGAAAGTTGAAAATTTGCTGCATTTCCACTCTTTTTGAAATACGTTAAGTAGATAACCCTTCTTATGTTTTTTATCAGTTTATCACAAATGTACAGTATTAAACCAACTAACTGAATTTAAAACAAACATCCTCACAAAAATAGAAGTTACATAGTTATATAATTCTCTGTTCCTTTTTTATGCTTAAAAACTTGCATCCAGAGTTTAATAGTGACATAAAATGTGGCCTCCAAGTGTGTGTGACATGGTCTTCTGAATTTGTGCAGATATGAGTAGAAAGTATTTCTAATGCTTTGTTATTATTTATACAACTTTTCAGAAACTGAATCACTCTCAATGCATAATGCAATTCACAGTTGCAATGCTATGCCCTTGATTTTATTTATCTTGTTTGTCCAAGTACTATAGACATTAAGGAGGATTAGATTTAGTGCTCTTAAACCTGATGAAGGAGGCTGAAGAATTTGGAAAATTATCCAAAGGTAATTCAAGATTAAGTGATAAAAAAATAACATGTAAAATAAGGCCAAACACAGCAATATTCTGATATAAAAAGGGATATAGAAAGCGGTCAATGACAGCTTATCCCAATTTTCCCAGTAAAACTTTTCTCTGACTCTCAGAAAGGTTGATACTCATATGTATCCATATGAGTCACCAAAACTGGACTTTATGTTAACTAATACCAGAACCTAAGAGTTTCAAATTATCTAAGAATTAACACAAGAAATAAAATTACTTCCATATTCTGTACAATTAGAAACCGTGGAAATCAGTCCTCTCAAAGGTGGTTTAAGACCCTTTAGTTCTTAAAACAAACAAACGAACAAATGAAACACCCTTGATTTCTTTCCTAATGCTTCATCCCAGGCTCAGAAAATTATCTATACTCAAAACCAAGCCAGGCAGCTCTTCTCAGGATGTGGGACGCTACATACTGAAGCACTACAATTCTGTCTCCTCCTTCCCTTCACACTATCTGTGATTTCTGACCAAACAGAAAGAGATGGTTCTCTGAAACACACAGAAATCCAGGCAGAGAGGCAGTGGGTTGCTTTGGGAAGTGGTATTGCACATTCCAAAATTAAAATGAAAAAGCAGGATCAGGACGAAGCAAAGAATTCATCTCAGGCCAGCAGACTGTAGAAATAAAAGCCTGCTAAAAACTCTGGGAACTAGGAGTTGAACATGATCTTTCTAGGAAGAGGAATAGGCCAAAAGCCATGACAGGGTTAAAGTCATCATGAAGCATAGAAAACAAAACAAAACAAAACAAAACAAATTGCATAACAAAGGACTATCATCCTAAAGATTCAAATGAAGAACAGATCTCTGAGTCAATGAGCTACAAGAATCAGAATATTTTGAATATTACTTGGTAGCCACATGTGGGCAAATGTGGTTGGTCTCTTATTCTTCCCAGGCTGTGTATCTACACTGCATTTCTCATACTCTCATAGAGATGTGTGATCAAGACAGGTTTGCCCCATGGAAGGTGAGCAAATAGATGTCGCCGAATTAAAACAAAACAAAACAAAACAAAACACCCTTGCTCTAAACATTCCCTTTTTTTCTGTTGAATAGAAATGGTGATGACTAAGGCAGCCTTGGAAGATAAATGTTGAAAATGGCAGAGCTGCCCTGCATAAGAGTGGAATAGGTAACTTAAACTAACTCTAACAATGAGAATGACTAAAATAATCTGGACAATTTGTTGTTGTTGTTGTTGTTGTTGTTGTTATTCCTGCTTGAAGATACCCAATATCTATCAAAGAACAAAGAATTATGGAAATAGGTTAATATAAAGACAAGAAGTCCAGAGAAATGCGTCTCATACTTGGGGACAGTTTCTCCCAAGGACAGCTGCCAATTCTGGAACATGCAAGTGAAAGGCTAAGAAGATAGAATTTGTGACCAACTTGCAACACTATAGAGACCTCCAAGGATCAGGATGCATTTATTCTAAGATGCATTTATTCTAAGACCTTCAAGGCTATACTCCAAGAGTAAGGTTGATTTGGTTACATAAATTGATTCAGGAACTGACACTGGCCTCAAATTACCTTAATCCAATTTTAGTGACTAAAATTATCTCGGATCGCTAGTGCCCCTAGTTGTTTACTAAAAATAAACATAAAAAATGACATCATATTTATCCTTAATTGACTGAGTTTTTTCAAGTGAAGTTTATTAACATGCAATTTATATTCAGTTGAATTCTCTCTTTTTAGTGTATAATTCTATGAATTTTGACAAACACGTACACCCGTGTAACTGCCTGCATGACAAAGATATCAAGGGCTTATCTCCCCAAAAGTTCCTTCCTGTCCCTTTGTGAGTAGTTCTCTCTCCCCACCCCTTGCCCACAGCAGCCGCTGACTTGATTTTTGGATCCGTGGTTTTGTCTTTTCTATGATGTCATATAAATCAGATCTTATAGTATGTTGCCTTTGAGTTGGGATACTTTCACTTAGTATAATATATTTGAAATTCATTATCTCTGTGTTTATATAAATTCTTCATCTTTTGATTGCTGGTATATTGGAAATAATTGATTTTCGTGTATTGATTTTGTCCCCAATAATCTTGTTAAATGTACCCATTAGTTCTAATATGTTTTATAGATTATTCATGATTTTTAATGCAGACCATCATGTTATTTATGAATAGATACTGTTGTTTCTTCCTTTCCAATTTAGATGCCTTTTATTTCTTTTTCTTACTTATTGTACTAGCTAGGACCTCCAGTAAACAGAAATGACGAGAGTAGACATTCTTGCTTTGCTACCAATCTTAAGGGGAAAGTGTTCAGTCTTTCACCATTAAGTATGAAGTTAGCTGCAGGTTGGTTTTCCAATTGTTTGTTTTTTAAATTAATGTCTTTTATATTCTTGAGAAAGTTTCCTTCAACTCCTGCTTTACTGAGAGACTTTTCAAAAAAAAAATAATGGATGTTGAATTTTTGTCAAATGCTTTTGTGCATCTATTGAGAAGATCATATAATTTTTCTTCTTTAGTCTGTTGATAAGCTAAAATAGATTATTTAAAAATGTTGAACCAATTTTGCATTTCTGGGATAAATCCTACTTGGTCATGATGTATTATCCTTTTTCAATATTTCCATGTTCGATTTGCCAATATTTTGTTGAGAAATCAACATTTAAAAATAATTGTATAAAATGACTGATACTCAGTAAAAAGTAACTACAACCAAGAGATAATTTGACTTGAATTAAAACTAAAGAAAAATTACAGACAATGGATATAGACACAAAAGGATTCCTTATTGTAGCATTACTTGAGGCATAATTTTAAAAATCTCTACATAGCGTATTCAGCGTAAATGAGTTTTTCCCCCCAAAGGTTTCAGAATTTTGGAGCTGAAAGTGGTGAATCTGTATCATTTCTTTCTACCAGCTCTTTATCCAGCAGGACTTTTGTGCCATCCCATTAATATCCCTCTAATGCAGGTAGGACTAGCCCAATTTTTGCAGAGGTGAGACAGCCAAAGACCGGTTCAAAGGTAACACAGAAAAGAGGCAAGAGCAAAATTTAAAACTTTTCATCTCTGACAAGTCTCTTCGTACTTCTGGTTGACTTCTACCACAGGCTGCGTACTCTCTCTCCCACCCTTCTCCATACACATAATTAACACATATAAACAAGTTCACAAATAGACTTCAGTTTCCCCAAGGAAGAGTCTCAAGATTTTCATATTTGGTATGTCATTTAGTTTCTGTTTTATTTCCATCCAGAATTAATTTTGGTGGATGTAAACAGCAGCCCCTACTAGTTCGCATCTCATTAATACCTATACTTTCTACACATATGGACTGGAAGCCTTTTTGTGTGATTTCTCTGAAAGACATTAGGAAATAGGAAATGTTTTATTATCCTAACGATTCCTTCTCCCCTACATCAATAATTGTCAAACTTGCAAATTATTTGCTGAGAATTACTCTATGAGATTCAGATTGACTATACTTGATTGTAAGAGCTCTGCTATTTGAATATTATTTATTTTTATTTATTTTACATCCTTGAAAATTTTTTTTAAAGTCTAATATATACTGGCAAGGAAGATAATAGCTTCTGCATTTACAAAATTCCAGGAAACTGATATTGACTAAGGTATAGCAATATTAATAACAGATAAAATAGAACTTAAGACAAAAAAAAGTAAGGAAAATGGCATGCATAACATCCAAATAACAATTCACTAATTAAGTAATCTAGAAAATCAGTAACCTATAACCAAATAATTAGTAGTGGTATTAATAGCAGTTATATCAAGTTTAATATCAGATATAGCAAGTATAATATTCTATGTGAATATAGATGTTCCTATACTAATATCAATCAAAATAGAATTTAGGGTCTGTGACAGGGAGTTGTGCCACCAAGATTTCCTTTCAGGAGGACTTGCTGCTAGGGCAAAGGGAGAGATAACTGACTAACAACTTGAAGCTGCTGCATCTTCAGATCCCTCGTGGGATTTATGACAAGGCCATGCATTCCCTGAACTGCTCCTACCCAATGGCTGAGCGTGATAGAGATACTAGCGAAGGGCTATTTCTGACTGGTGTGGGAATTCTCTAATAAATACCCTACAGAACCTTACATTAAGCTATTTCATCAATGTTATCATGCTGATAGGTTGAATAAGCACAAGGTGGCTAGCAGACTGGAGACCAGCTGCAGACACAGGAGATGTAGTCCTACCACAATGGCTCTGAATTTCTCATGGCTCTTTTCAATTCTATTTTTACTTTATATTTTGAGATTCTGTGGCTTTATTATTATTTAGATGATTTTTAAGTGGATTTTTTTTTCTTTTGCTTAGTAGACAGTATCTCCTTTTTTTGTTTTTAATGCTTTGACTCTGTGTTAGTACAGGTTCTCCAAAAGCATAAACCAAAACAAAATTAAACATGTAAGACAGGTATTAAGGGAAATTCAGTGAAGGAATAAAAGAAGGAAAGAAGGAATAAGCAGGGAGTGCTTTCGGCATATGATGGTGTTCCGTCACCTGTGAAAGGAGAGAGGGAATAAAAGAGGATTGGGTAGAAAGAGATTCTGATGACAGTAAAGTTTTGAGAAAGTCTCAAGTGTGCCAAAAGTAAAGTTGAACATTTAGTATAGTCCTTTCTTGAGAAGGAAACTCAGAGAGGAATTAGTGGGGCAAACTACAATTTATAGGATATTGTTAACAAATCTTTAAGGGATAGATAATTTTGATTTTACACAAATTATTTTGGTAACTAAAATAAAAGGAATAAAAGTACTACCAGTACTAATAAGCATTAAGTTCAGCTGTAGATGACTGAAAACCTTAAAATAATAGGAGTTGAAAGAAGATAGAACTTTCCCTCTGTCACACACACACACACACACACACACACACACACACACACACACACACACACTTCATGGCTTCAGAATATCTTCAGGATTCCAGGTTCTAATCTTTCTCCACTACCATCTTCAGTATGTGAGCATCTATTTTTCAGGGACATGTTATGATTCAATATAAATGACAGAGCTCTAAGGATTGTGTACAATGTGATGAATAGAAGAAGGAAAGCAAAAGAATAAGAGTGCCTACCTACTCTTTTATGAAAACTTCCTGAAAATTTTCATGCACCGCTTCTGTTTATATCTCCCAGACAAGACCCAGAGCCATTATATAAGACTTCAATATTGTGCATGCATAATTCCAAGAGAAGTGTTTCATATAGTAATGTGACAGCCTACCCAGAATTTATTACATGGTCACACTTAGATAAAAATGAGAGGAAATATACCAGAATATCCTCAGACATCTCTTATCAAAAAAAAAAAGTGTGTGTGTGTGTAAGGGGCGGAGATAAAGATTGAGAGAGATAATGGGAGAAAAGTAGAATTCTGCTGCACTAATCAAATTATTTTCTGAAACTAGTGTAATTCATACAAAATCAAAACTGGGCAGGACAGTACAAGAAAAGAAAATTCCAGACACATTGTACTGATGAAAATACATGTAAATAAAATATTAGAAAAGAAGGTCCATCATAGAATAAAAAAACAATAAATAATACAGATTGACCAACCATGATTTGTCTCAGGAATTCAAATACTATTCATGAAATTCACTATATTAAGTGACTAAATGATACGAACCAAGAGATAATTTCAATATCCACAGACATTTTTCTAATAAAAACAAAACTGATTAATCTTTAAAAAATATTTGCAAATTATGAATAGGGGATTGTTAAAGAGTACCTATTAAAAACCCATAACAAACATCATACTTAATGGTTAAATTCAAAAAGCATTCTCATTAAAAGACAAAAATTTACATACACCAATTGATACCACTCAATCTTTTTATGAAGTTCCTAGCCAATGCAAAAATACCAAAAAAAAAGAGGTATAAAATTTTATAAGACAAAAGTTGTGATCATTTGTATTTGATATAATTAACTTACACATGAAATCCAAAAGCTCTAGAGATGAACTATGAATTTTGTCAGAATCTCAGACCAACATTCAAAAATCAAAATCAACCTTTTAGTAATCCATTAATACTCAATCTAATAATGCAACAAGGAAAAGAGGCCATTCATAACAGCAATAAACATTTAAAGATAAATATAACTAAATCTAATTAAAGATGTATAATATATGAAAAAATTACAATACATTACTAAAAAGACATAATTTCTCATGGCCTGAATTAATGAGCTATAACATGCTCATGATAGGAACACTTAATATTTAAAGATAATTTTTTCCCAAGTATATCTACAAGTTTAATGTACTTTCAAGGAAAATCTCATATATTTCTCTTTTTCATAAACCTGGCAAGCTAATTCAAAAATTCAGATGGAAAACTAAAGGTCAAGGAAAAATAAGGCAATTTTACAAAATAATAAGAAGAGATAATGTCAAGACTTATCAAAAAAATATAGCATTTATAACATTCTAAGTGGTAGCATAGATATGTAGACCAATGGGTCAAAGTAAAGGAAATAGAAAGTGAACCATACTTAACTGGAAAATTATGAGTTGAGAGTGGTAGAGAAATAATTACATATTCACTAAATGGTGATGGCTAATTGGCCATTCATCCTGAAAAATTAAACTCCTACCTTGCATAATGACAAAAATAAATTTATATAAAAATCTAAATTTGGAAAACTTTAAATCTTTGAGTGATATACGCAAAAGACTATTTTTATGGCCTCCAGGTAGGGAAGGCTTTCTTAAATATCGTTCAAACACCACTTACACAAAGGAAAATATTGATAAATTTGACCACATTCGACTAATCTTCCATATGATGCCAGAAATAAAGTTAAAGTCAAAAGCAAGTTATGTCCTGGGAGAATATATTTGAAAAACATAGAAACAACAAAAGGATAGTATGAAGAATATATAAAGAATAAATCCAAACTAGAAAAATAGGTAAATGCTATGAGAAATAATTCACAGAGTACATAACTTGAATGCATACACACCTTTCCTTATATAAAGGAATATATAAATATATATATATAATATCAAATAAATGAAAATTGAAGCAATAAACAACAGTTAATACCCATGAGCAATAGTCAAGAAGGTGGAGGCAACCTAAATGTCCATCAAGCTATGAATGGGTAAACAAAATGTGGTACAGCCATAAAATGCAATTTAAGTCAGCCATAAAAGAAAATAAATGAAAATTGAAGCAATAAACAACAGTTAATACCCATGAGATTGGCATAGATTTCAAAAGTCAGAGAACAACATCAGTTGTTAGCAAGGATCTGAGTTCTCATATAATGTTTTGGAAAATTTTAATTGGTACAATTATTCAGAGGGCATTTTGATAATATCTAGAAAGGTCAAACATGTGCTTCTATCCCAGAAATTCCACTTGTTGGTTTATATCCTATAAAACTGTCCTGTTGGCATTCTGTGGTCAGGTGCAAAGCTTTTTGGTGCAGGATATTCAGGTTGGGCCCCTGCCCTCTCTATCTGATAGCAGCCTCCAGGCATTGTGTGTCATGGAATGCATTGTTTATCCCCAAATTCACATGTCAAAGTTCTAAGCCCCAGGACCTCAGAATATGACTGTTTGGAGATAGGATATTTAAAGAGGTACTTAAGTTAAAATGAAATTATTCAGGTGGACTCTGATCCAATATGACTCGTGTCTTAAAAGAAAATCTGGACCAGACGTGTTACAGAGGGAAGACTGTGTGAAGACATAAGAAAAAGATGACCACCTACAAGCCAAGGAGATAAGTCTCAGAATAAACCACCCTTGCTAACACCTTGATCTTGGATTGCTAGTCTCCAGAATTGTAAGAAAATAAATTTCTGTTTTTTAAGTCACCTAGTGGTACTTTGTATGGAAGCCCTAGAAAACTGGTATACTGTGCTAAAAAGAAAGCTCCCCTGAATTTCCAAATGCTCCTGGGAGTGGAATCACACCTGTTTAAAATCTCTGCTGGAAAGGATTACTATTCCAATGCATGTGCACTAGGAAGCACGGACAAGATTTTTACGGCAGCTGTTAAGATGAACAAACTCAACTATATATATTTCACTATGGAGAAGTCATTCAAACATAATGTTGAATAGAAAAAGCTAAGTTGCAGCAGCATAATATATATAACATATTATCATTTATAAAAAAGTTCAAACAATAAAAAAGAATACTGGATATGTTGTAAATTTACAAACATCTGGCAAAAATATAAAAACCAAGACAAAAAGTGCTCTCTCCAACTCTAGAACTTTGATTGCTTCTAGGAAGGGAGAAAAAAGAATGGGGAACGGAGTGAGGAGGGCTAGAAAGGTAACTAAAATCACTTTCGCAAAATTTTATTGCCTGTAGAAAAATCTACAGCAAACATGGCAACACTTTGATATTTGTTAAATTTGAGTTGTAAGTAAACAAGTCTAAGTTATTTTATTTTGTTTTCTGAATGTTTTAAATCTTCCACAAAAAAAAAAAGAGAGATGGTAATGCTATATTTTATTATCCTATTATAAAACAAGCTAAATATAGAAACACAGTTTCCTTCTCATCAAGGAATTCATTTTTGAATGATGGGAAATAGCTGATAAATGTTAGCTGCTATTTGGAGGGTTTGGTTTGTTGCTTCTCCCTCATTTATTCCTTCCCCTTTGTACGGACTCCAGCTAATCCAGCAATTTATGTGCTTGCATTCTCTGCAGCTGTGTGCTAATTCTGAACTAAATCCCTCAAATTAGCAATGGATAATAATACACTAATTAAAACTGGAACACAAAGCAGTTTTTCCAGAAGAAATGTGAAAAAACTCACTCATTATTATCTGTGTATACTATAACAATTTTAGAGATTCATTACTGAAATTTAAAAGAAATACATTGAGATAAACATGCTCAAGGTTGCTTCTTGAGTAGTACTGATTTTTCTTCTCAGCATTGAGAAATGCGCAGATGTCACTATTTTGAGATCTCCTTCCTCCTCTCTCCCCCAAAAAGCTCCAGAACAAATATATCAAAATAACAACTACATATAAAATAACTAATACATTTAGAAAGACTTTGTTATATTTGCATTACAAAATTACCTGTTCTGGCTATTTACCTTCTCTTTGTAAAGTTGACATAGATGAAATAATATGAGCCTCCTTTTTAAAATTAAGTAATTTAAGTTGTCTTATTCATAAATTATTAAACAATAAAGATAACTGAGAAGCAATGGTATTTTTCAGTCTTAACTAGATGTATAACTCTGAAACTCCTTAAATATTTGGAAATATTTAGAGCTTATATCTTCATTAAACCAAAATAAAATGGTACATAATTTAGCAGTATAAATGTTATAATTAGCTATCTAATCCTTATAATATACCAGACTTAAAAATAGAATTAACAGAGTTTATGCTAGAGATTATGTTACGTAGAAGGGGTGCACATCAAGAAACCTATTGGTGCATTCCCTAAGTCTGAATTTAAATCAATGGCTATGTAAGATGGGTTTTAATTCTCTGAGCTTAAAAATCTCTACCTGTAAGTTGAAAATGTTAATAGGCCCCACTAATAATTTCCACTATTCTTTTTTTTCTGTTTAAAAGCAGTTTAGGAAAATGATTTCACTCACTATAGGATGATATACAGAAACTCCATATGCTATAAAGCAAGAATAGGAGGAGGAGGAGAGGAGAGGCATTGGGAGGGGAGGGAGGAATGGGTAGATAGGACCAGATAAGAAGCTAGTGAAGGAGTCCAGGTAAAAGAAGACTGTAGTTGGCACCACAGTGTTAGTGGAGATAAGAGCAGTGAACAGAAGGACAGGGTGGAGGTAGAACCAACAGGTGGGTTTTACTGATGTGTTCGTGTGTACGTTGGAAGGGCATGAGAAAGGAAACAGAGAAGTTTAGAATTACTCTGAGATTTTTGCCTTGAGTTAATGGGTGGATAGTGATGTTACTTACTGAATGGGAATGACGAGGAAAGAAAAGTTTTGGTAGACTGTGGTAGATAAAGATTTCTGTTTTCACTACACTGGTTTGGGATGTCTAAATAGCATTCAGGTAGCAATGTCAACTAAGCAGTTGGACATTTATATTTGGAGTTCCAGGGACAGGTAGGATTGAAAGTCTAGATTTGGGAGTCAGCAGTATATGGTGATTTTTCAAAACACACTACTCATTAGGTGACTCGGGGAGAGCCTGTAGAGAGTGAAAAGCTCAATACATTAAAGAATTTTACGTGACTGACTCATGCAGAGTCTACATGAGAACTGCTAAATTGGAAAGGGAAAGATAGTATGGATTAAACAGTATGGCTTGCTTATTTAGCCATAAAGTCCATGACTAAACATGCTAACCTGCTGTGTGCAATTAAGAAAGCATGATTTTTTTATAAAATGATATTTATGACTTCTCAGCACAGATGTGAATTTTTTTTCCTAGTGGATTTTTAATTGTCCTGAATATATAAGATCGGTAGTCTCTATTTTCAAATCAATTTGGGCAATAATTTAGATAGATCTTGTACTATTCCTTTTTAAGCTTGCAGTAGATTTCGTTCCTTTTGAAATTATATAGTTATTATTCCTCTCTTGTCAGGTGTGCAATAGGTACTGCCACCCATTAGTGAACTACTTAAAACATAACCCATTGTATCTTTCTGTCATGTTAGCATTAATGGCCAATGTGAGTGAGAACCATGAGGAAGACAGGCTTTGGGGACAATTTGGATTAATATGCTGAATTGTCTAAAATAGAGACTCCATGTATAATTTTCATTTCCTAAGCTATGAAACAATTATAGTTATTCCACTCAAATGTCTGTAGCAATGAGATCAGTGACAAAAATAGTGCTTGAAAAACAAGAGAAGAAATGGCAAACATGTTATTTATTTGCTTAGATCTATTATAATGGGACTGGCAGTGTTAGTCTCATTAACAGAGGGACCTTTCTTTCCACAAGCCAGCTGGAATAATAAAGGCAGCTATGTGACATTTAAATTGCAATTGGTTTGCTATGTGTAGATTCTGTTTCTGATGCTTACTGATCACAGAGGAAAGTGATCTGAGTAGCATGCAAACCATCTTGATCATCATCTGCATTTCCAACAAAGATAGCATTAAGGTTAAATGCTATAATATGCCAACAAGGATATGCTGAAAAATGATTCATGTTGAAGTGCTTGAACACTTATTTGAAGCATTTATTCAATCATTCTTTTGCCATGTGACAGTCCAAGAGTTGGTAGAAATACATCTGTTGTGTTTTTCTTGAATAGGCGAAAAGAAATTATAATTAGGGGGATACTGCTTTATGCATATAAATATACTGCATCTTTTGAAACAAGTTGTTCCAAACAAGTGAGAAGAATGCAGATTTTCCTCTTTGAATGGTTAGCAAATGCAAGCTTTTTTTGGTGCCTTTGTTTCAATGACAAATAATAATCTTGAATGGAAACATGTCTTTAGTGTTTAGGCATCATATGACAAAGTGAGTTTCTAGATAAATGCAACAATCTAAGTTCAAAATTCTTTGCATTAAGGATTTATTTGAAACCTCGAACAGGCAAATATTACTCAGTGATTTCCCATTTCTTCTTAACTATTCCGACATGGATTCCAAAATGAAAGGTTTCAAGGGAAGATTTTTGAGCCTTCCCTTTTCTTGTTGAGATAAAAAAAATAGGAAGCTCAGAAGCAAATAATGGGCCATATATCACTGAGTGTGTGCAAGCTTTGCTATATCTCAAAGGTCCAGGGCTGGAATTTTAATGGGTTCCAATTTTACTTGACCCAGTTCATCTGTTTCCACTACATGTGCTTATCCTTTACGTACTAAAACCATAGAATGAACTGTAAGTCATGAGATTATAAAATTTTATTCTGACATTTTTAGGAACTACATGTATTTCCCTTTCTGCTATGTAATGAGGTCTTGCTACTTCCTTTTTTATTTTAGAAGTGAAGAGTTATGCAATTTTGGCTCATTTGCATAGCACCTAAGTGAGAATATAAGTTTACTTTTATGTTTCTATATGTTCAAGCCTAATACTATTAACATTGTGGAGATTACATGGTCTTCTAATCTCTCTTTTTCATACAGACACATAATTACAAAATTAAATACAAAATTGCATAAAACATCTCAAAGGATGAATAAAAAACAAGGAAATAACAGTATTAAGAGAAGAAAAAGATCTAAAAAAAATAAAGAGAATATCTAAAAAACACATCTCTTATCCTATTTCCATGTCAATAGGAAGTATAACTATCAAAGATCTTTATGAAGTCCAGCATTTCTCATTCCCTTTTGTAGACCAATTTCATTATTCCAGTAAATCACACATACTTGACATTTAGGTTTAAAAGTAGGAGATGCACAGTGACAGAAGCAGAAAGAGCATACCAATTTTGGATGGCATGATGAAGGAAGTCTTCATGAAGGAGATAACAGAGAACCTGGCTTGATTTTAGCTTACTGAGCTAAGATGAAATGTCTTCTAGACCTGGGGACTAAATGAGATATAGTGTGTACTATGGGAAAATATTGCTCAGGATTCATTTAGAGTAATAGCAAACATTCAAGAAGACTAGAAATGGAGTTTGATGGCAGTCAGATTGTAGGATGGCAGTCACTATCTCAGGAGTATTGGCTAGACAGTGAGGATTTGGTGGAAGATGAAATTTTAGATCTCTACTGATATCAATTTGAATACTGAATTTAAATACAGAGCTTTATGAGAACTGCGAAGAGCATCCTGAATATAAAGGAGATTGTTGTACTGTGTGTTACCAAATAATGCTGTTCTAGGTGATTTTAAAGAACAAGCTAAGGAAAAGTTAGAATACCATTATTTTTCTACTAAAGTTTAAATTTTAAAGCTGTGGATTAGATAATCTCTTGAGAATCTTTGTCTCAATGATCTATGAATATCTATCTTTCTGATCTGGTTCTTTTTGAGCATATGAAATGTTTCTGATACAGCAGAGAATAAATGTCCTATGAACATCTCTGCATTAAAAATCTGCTTGTATAAAGAAAGGGATGCACTATAGAACTACTACTGCAATAAATGATCTGCTAAAATATAAGATCTTTAGTTTTAACTGCAATAAAGAGTTATATTCTGTCTTTTGTTCTAATTTTATAAATGAATTTTTAATGCACTGAATTCTTTCACTGTTCGAATATAAAATTCAGTGATATTCATGAAATTCTAATTCTAAGGCAAAGATATAGTAGAAATGCAAAATGTAATAAAATTTGGTAGGAAAACAGAAACACAGCCATTTCCATGAGCAAAGACATAGAGTAACAGTTGAACAGGTGTAAAGTATAATAACTAATTCTGCTCAGTGTACTAACACTGAGAGTTGATTACAATAAACAATTATAAAATACATTGATCTTAATTTTGCAAATAAGCCATAAAGTTATTAAATCACAGATTCATTTCTTGAATATTAACATACATATTTTAGATGCAAAAAGACACTATTTATCTCTTGGAAAATGAGCCATTAATATGTTATTGAAACAATACCAATCAATATAGCTCTAACTACATGGCCAATAGTTTTTAGCTGCTGTGAAGTCTACTGTTGAGAAGTTGATTAGGTAATTACTGAGTAGATCTAATTCAATTGTTGATTGAAGTAATAAAACTACTTCCTGAACTGGTTGTCGTGGTCATTTTTTAACCAAACTGTTACAGAATGTTTTGCACTTCAATCCTCCAACCCCACCATATACACACATTAGAATAGCCGGTCTTATAAATACAACCCTGGTTGTGTTTTTCCACAACCTTTCCAACACCTGTTATTGCTTGTCCTGTTGATGATAGCCATTCTTACAGGTGTGAGATGGTACCTCATAGTGGTTTTGATTTGCATTTCTCTAACAGCTAGTGAAGTGGAGCATTTTTTCATATGTCTGTTAGCCATTTGTATGTCTTCTTGGGAGAAGTGTCTGTTTAGTTTAGAAGTGTCTTTCTATTTTTTAATTGGATTGTTTGTTCTTTGTTATTGAGTTGTATGAGTTCTTTATATATTTTAAATATTAGCTCCTTATCGGAGGCGTTGTTTACAAATATCTTCTATTCAGAAGGTTGCCTCTTTGTTTTATTGATGGTTCCTTGTGCTGTGCAGAAGCTATTTAATTTGTTATAGTCCCATTCATTTACATTTGCTTTTATCTCCCTTGCCTTCTAGGTCAAATTCATAAAATCCTTTCTAAAACTAATGTCTATGAGGTTAGTACCTATGTTTTCTTCTATGCTATTTACTGTTTCATGTCTTATATTTAGGTCTTTGATCCATTTTGAGTTATTTTTGGTGTATGGTGACAGATAGCAGTCCTTCGATAGATGATAGAATAAAGAAGATGTAGTACATATATACAGTGGAATATTACTCAGCCATAAAAAGAATGAAATACTACCATGGATAGATCTTGAAATAATCGTGCTAAGCAAATAAGTCAGATGGAAAAGGTAGAGAACTGTATGATTTCACTCACAGGTGGGATATAAAACTGAAAGCAATAAAGCAGACAAAAAAAACCTCAGACACAGACAACAGTTTAGTGGTTACCAGAGAGAAAGGGGGGAGGGAGGTGGAGGTAGATAAAGGTATAGGGGTCAAATATATGGTGACAAAAGGAGATTCGACTTTGGGTGGTGAACACACAATGCAATACACAGATGACATATTATTGACCTATATACTTGGAACCTATATAATTTTATTAACCAATGTCACCCCCAAAAAATTGAAAAAAAGGAATAAAACAAAAAAATGAAACAAAAAGATCAAAGAATCTTGCTAATATATCCAATCAGTGCCACTATACACACTCAGCAAACGTTTCTTCTCCCTTTGTATGCAGTGGACACTTGGGTAGCTGCTGCTGGATTATTCACAGTAAGGTAGTATGATGTAATAGGTAGGTTAAGGTGTGAACCCTGGAGCCAGACTGCTGGATTTGAATGCTGACATCTCTGTTTACCAGGAAATCACCTAATTTTCTTGCACTTCATTTAAAAAAACAAACAAACAAATAAACAAAAACAGAGATAATAGTAACTTACAGGGCAATTGTGAGAACGAAGTAAAATAATTCAATTAAAACACTCGCAATAGTGTCTTGCATTAATAACCACTCAAAAATGTTAACTCATTTTTATTATTACTCTTTTTCTTCAGAAAATGTGAGTTGGTTTGGGATGTGATGAGGTCATGAATCCATAACATTCATGAATGCTCTCTCTGACCAAACGTGAGCATTCCTTACTCTACCAACTGGATTATTATCAAGGCAGAGGAGAGCTGGAGAATAAAAAGCAAATTCTGAATGATTTTTCTTTCTGTAACTCTTCAACACTGCTAATGTCAAAGAAATATTTAAACATTGCAACATGAAATAAAAGTATTTTGAGAGGTCTTTATGTGAAGCATTTATGAAAGTCTCATGAAGGCCAGAAACAAACAAGATGAGAAATAAATTACCAAATATTCATAATATTTAGGAAAAATAAAACTTTACATGACATTTTTAAAATTTGGCTTTCATTCATATTTTAAATGTTACTGAATAAGTGTGTACTTCACCATATATTTTTCTAATTTCCTGTGATCAATATGACCTTTTCGGCAGTGGCCTTGCTATACAGATGTCTGTGAATCTAGGGACGATGGTAACTACTCATGTGTAATAGGATTTGCTTATTTCAAGAATAATTACAATATCTCTGCTCTTCTCCTTTAAATTATTTTGATAAGAGTACTAGAAAGAAGTATGTAATTTTGTCCTAAAGGGCCAGAAAAGAAATCTACTTTGGTGGCTTGCTTTAAATTTTCTCGTTATTTTTTTATTTGACAACTAAATCAAACAACCAAAGCTCTTACTTTCTCCGATCTAAACAATTTTACAGAGACTACCTTGCAAATGTCCCAAGAGATGAGCCTGCTCACAGTGAAAAATGTACTCAGCAGGCAATTCACTTAATGATAATGATTATTCTTCTACGTAATGGACATTTCATTGTCAGTAAAGTGTAATATTATTCTGTTGAAAGCTTTACATATGCAGTCAGCTCCAAAGACATACTAGCTTAACTTGCATATCTCACTTTCCATTTTTATCATTTGTCTTTTTTGCATATTCAGTGAAATTCTTTCATGCTTGGTATGTGGACTGCTATATGTTGGTGTCATTTGCTTTTATTGGGAGAAAAAAAACTCCATAGTTTTTATGGATACACGGATTCATGAATACATTTTAGATGGTAACCTGGGATAGAAGGTGGCATCTATCCCAGTGTTATCAGTGTATAGCTAGAGATTATTTTTTTACTTTCAATAAAGCAAAGGCTTGCTATATTTCCACTGTTTACAATAGCAACATTTTAATTTGGTCAGGATATGTATGCAGTCAGCAGAGGTCAAAGACAAGGCGCTGATAGTGTATTTGGATGGCTAACTGCAAGCTCTTCCTTACACTAACATGAAATCTCTGTATAGTTTTCAAAGGCTCTGCAATGCCACAAATGTATTCATTTGTGGACTTAGCATTAATGCTGTATCCTCTTTAAAATATAAACACTTCTGGAACCTAAAATTATATCACTTCACTTTCAGATGATGTTCCTCCAAAGTAACTATTTCCCACTTCATTAGAGTCAGGGACATGAAATGGAGCAAGAGGACAAAAATGCATGAAGATATGTTTGGGTACCCTGAACCCTAAAAACCAACCTAGAATTCTTCCAAACTGAAACTTTAAGCAAAGGGGGTACACTTTAAATCAGATTAATAAATAGATGATTTATTCTTGTGTACAGAGACTAGGGAAGTCCAGGCAATGTATTAGTATGTAAATATGCCACCCAAAATAATGTTTTTATTTCAATCACATCTAACGTCATAGGAATGTACTTATATACAAATCATAAATATGTGATATGCTCTCACTAAAGTACAGCTTTTGTTATAATTTAGATAACCTACATCTCATATTCATGTATTTACTTACATTTTAAATCTCTTTAACATTTAGTGTACATATCATGATAGATGATTAGATAGGTGATAGATGATAAGTGATAGATAGATGATAGACAGACGTTAGATAAATGTGAATGTAAATACAGATGTAGAGATCTATAGACTATAGTTAGAAAAACATAGAAAACTTATTAAACATGTGATAGTCTTTTGAAGAATTTTTAATATCAGATATATCTTAGGATCTGAGCAAGTAAGTTTCAGATGCAGTTACTCCCAAGTTTATAAACTACCATTTGTAAAACAGTAACTCTAAAAGGCTTTACTACTTACTGATATTGTATACATTAGGACATAGGTTCTATTTTCTAAGACAGAGCTACCCAAATGCATTTCACCATAGAATCTCTTTAAAAACATAAGGCATTGCTGGAATAGTGAAGATGATGAGATATGATTTACCTTCGGATTAAAGTTGAGAGCAAAATAATGGTCTGAGAGATAAATTTATCTCTGTGAATAATGCCCAAAGACATTCCTATTTTGATAATATCAGATAATGTTACCAATATATGCTGAGTAAAATAATTCACATAACAAATGCCAGATCTAACTAACAAGATTAGAAAGTAAATACTTTCTAAATCACAATACATAGGTTAAATATCACATATCATGTGCTCTCTTGTCCAATTTGTTGTCATTTGGGGGTTCTATACAAAAATTTTAAAGGCACATTTAGCTATAATACATAAAAATATAGTTATTATTTTCTTACATTCATTCCGAAATAAAGACTACTGTTTGTTATGAAATGACATATAATAAAGAATTTGAGCTATAAACAAAGAATATACAACTAAAAAATAAATCCTCAAACTATGCCAACTGGAAATGACACTTTACCCTGAGTAAACTTTATTTAGTCTTCTCCATGCATATAAATAAAAATAGTAGGAAGATGCACATGAATATATGTAAATGAGATCATGCTATTTTTAGAATTCTTATTGAGATATAATTTATATAAAATAAAATTTGCCGACTTTGTTCAATTTTATATACTTTGACATATTATATATAAAGTGGGATCCCCTGTACCAGTTATGATATTGATCACTTTTTTTTTGATCCTAAAAAAACTTTTCATGCCCCTTTGCTACCAGTTCTATCCACTGGCCACCACTGATCTGTTTTCTGCCACTACAGTTTGTTGCCTTTTATAGAATTTCTTATAAAAGAAATTATACAACATGTTGGCTTTGTGTTGGGGTCTTTGACTTTACATAATGCATTTGACAATCACCCATGTTGTTCTGTGAATTTGTAGCTCATTTCTTCTTATTGCTGAATAATGTTCCATAGTATAGCTGTACTGTCTGTACCACACATCTATACATCCATACAGCAGTTGATGGACGGTTTATTTTCATTTCTTATAGTTTTTACAGTTTGGGGTTATTATGAATAAAGTTGCATTTGAGAATACTGTGTGTGTATAAATTCTTCTTTTAAGCAAATACAGAAGAGTAGTATTGTTGAGTTATATGGTATATGTATATTTACTTTTGTAAGACACTGCACATTGTTTTTTTCAACTGACTATAAAATTTAGCATTCTAACCAGCAATGTGTGTGAGAATTCTATTAGCATTACATCTTTGATAATACTTAAATTTTCATTATTCTAGTAAGTGTACAGTGGCTTCTCACTGTGGTTTAATTTGCATTTACTCAATGACTTTTTTTTGTTTTTGTTTGTTTTTAAACGCTTACAGCAC
Source organism: Pteropus alecto (assembly GCF_000325575.1). Taxonomy (NCBI): domain Eukaryota; kingdom Metazoa; phylum Chordata; class Mammalia; order Chiroptera; family Pteropodidae; genus Pteropus; species Pteropus alecto. The sequence goes on from NW_006436298.1 coordinate 46,730,982, forward strand.
CTGGTATTCCTAGGTGGTTTCCCACCCAAGTACTAACCAGGCCTGACCCTGCTTAGCTTCCGAGATCAGATGGGATCAGGCATGATGACTAATATTTTTAAGCAACTTTTCTTGTGTTTATTTGCCATTTGTATGTTTCTTTAGATATAACCATCTTGTTGCTGTTGGGCTGTGTATTAGTTCAGAGGGTGACCATAACAAAGTACCACTAATTGGGTGGTTTAAAATAACAGAAATTTATTGTCTCATAGTTGGGAGGACGGAAGTCCAAAATCGAGGTGTTGGCAAGGCCACAATCCCTCTGAAATCTGTAGGGGAGAATCCTTCCTTATCTGTTTCTAGCGTCTGGTGGTTTGCAGGCAATCCTTGTTATTCCTTAGTTTGCAGCTATAGCACCTTCAACCTCCGCCTCTGTCATCACACAGCACTGTTTCCTCAGTGTCTGTGTCTTTTCCCTTCTTATGAGAACATCAGTCATATTGGATCAAAGGCCCACCATATGCCAGTATAACCTCACCTCAGCTATTATATTTGCAATGACCCTATTTTCAAATAAGGTATCATTTTTAGGGATGGGGAGTTATGACTTCAACATACAACAGGTTGTTTTTCTTCTTATAATTGAAGTATGTAAATTCTGGATAAAAGTCCTTAATTCTTTTTCATTAATCTATGTCTATTACCTTAAAACAATACTGCATAATCTCGTTCCTGTTGCTTTATCAAGTTTTGAAATCAAGTAGTATGTCATCCAATTTTGTTCTTTTGAAAATTATTTTGCTTATTCTAGAACCTTTGTATTTCTATTGGAGTTTTACCAAAAATACCTGGTTGATTTGACTGATATTGCACTGAATCTATAAACTATTGTGGAGGTAATTTAAAAACATTGAGTCTTCTAATTCAAGAATAACAGTTATTTCTCTCTTTATTTAGATCTTCTCTAATCTCAAAAATGTCTTAGCTTTTAAGGTAAAAGTCTTGTACATTTTTATTTTTGTTAAACTTATTCTCAAATATTTTATTTTTGAATTATAGCCACAGGAAGTGCTACTGCTTTTAAAATGTCAATTTTCAATTGAGTCATCTGATCCATAAACATGAAATCTATCTCCATTCATTTAGGACTCTAATTTCTTTCAGTAATATTTTGTAGCTTCCATTACAAGTGTTAGATATATGTTGTTAAATTTATCCCTTGGTATCTCATACTTTTTATTCTAGCATAAATTACATTGTTCTTTAATTTTATGTTTCAATGTTACTGATATTAGTTTTGTATTGTTGATGTAGCATTTTACCACATAATTGCTGACTTAAAATAACATTTATTGTAATCTGTAGGTCAGAAATCCAACACATATCTCAAAGGGCTCAAATCAAGATGTCAGTAGGGCTGCATTCCTTTCTGGAGGGTCAAGGGGAGAATCCATTTTCTTGCCATCTTTAGCTTTTATAGGCTGCTTGCATTCCTTCTATATCTCCCCCTTTCTTCATCATCAAAGCCAGAGTAACATTGCATCTCTTTGATCTTTCATCCTCCTCACATGTCTCTGACCACAGTTGGGAAAGATTCTCCACTTTTAAGGTCTGAGAATGGCCTTAGATCTTAATCTTATTTAGATTAGGATTAAAGTGGGACCACCAGATAATCCAGAATAAACTTCCATCACATCTGCAAAGTCATTTTCATCATATAAGGTAACATATTTACAAGTTCTAAGGATTAGGATGTGGATATTTTTGAAAAGGTCATTATTTAGCCTACCATAGTAGTAAGAAGGAAATTTAATTGATTTTTGAACATTGAACTTGCATTCTGAGATACTATTAAATTCATCTGTTACCATAGTTTTTTACAGATTCTTCAGGATTTTCTATATAGACAATTATATCATCCTTAAATAATGACATTTTTACTTTTTGCTTTCCAATCTGTATGACTTTTATTTCATTTTCTTGCTTCATAGCATTGATGAGGATCTCTAGTAAAATGCTGAATAGAAATGGTGAGAGCAGATGTCCCTGCCTCATTTCCATTTGTAAGAGAAAAGCTTTTAGTCTTTTACTATCAAGTATGATGTTAGCTCTAAGTCATCACAGATTACCTTAATTGGGTTTAAAATATGTCCTTCTATTTCTAGTTTGTTGGTAGTTTTTTCCCCTCGAATGGCTTTTGAATTTTACATAAGTTTACTTGTTTATAAAATGACATCAAAATTCACCTTAGCATAGAGATTAAAATAATATATGTAAAAGAGTCTAACATTTTTGTGAGACAAATGGGGCATAGACACACACACACTACAAGTGCCATATGGTGTTAGGTAAAATCAGATTTGTTAGGAAAAGTGTAGAGAGAGAGACAGCAAAGCATATATATTTTCCTGAGCTCTTATCCTAAATAAAGGATACTTTCAGTGGGTATAAATAAACTGTCTACACCACATAAAAGGCTCCAAGAGAGACAGCCTGCTCTCAGACACCATGTGCGTGTAGAGGAATGGGAAAGAAGTGCAGTGCAGGGGACACCTACACAACTGTTCAACGATGGAGTTTCCTGGTGACAAAGTAGCTTTGTTAGAAAGTGACATGCCCATAGTACAATGGTTGGTAACATCTTCTAACCCAAAAGGCTAAGCCACCCCTAGCTAAGTTGTTGAAAGAGGTATAAAAAACAAATACTTCCTCCCAAGACACTCAAATTTGTCTCTAAATTTTATAGAACGTACACTATACATATTAGTCCCTTTTCTCCCTCTTTGCCACTCCTACTCCAAGACCAGAATCTCATTCTATCAATCCTTTTCTTCATTTTTCCAGGATGACTGCGGGAATAGCCAAATAGCAGTCAATGTATGTATAATCGCCATCATATTATTATGGCTATGCCCACATTAAAGCTAAGTAAACAAAGTCTTTTTAGAAAACAAAGTTGTTTATTTGATTGACACATGTTATGCAACAAATAGATATGGTAATTTATAGCAATTGATAAAATTGATCAAGTCCCTACTCTTTATTGGTAACATTCCGCACATAGAGCTCCTTATTTCATTTCCACAGTAAAAAGAATGGAATAATGAAAGCCAAGATATCGTGGAATTATTAACTTAAGTTTAAGTTAATTAAACTTTTGGTGTTTATTATTTGACAGATTTCCTTTATCTTCACTCCTTTAATTTTTACCTCTTATAGTTTCTTTCACATAAAACACTTGTTTCAAATATAAACATCTCAGTCAGAAAAGCGGTAAGCAGAGTGAGAAATTGAACTCTATTTCAGTGTCCCCAGATGCCAACACTCTCAGTTTGCAGCCACTGTGCAAGCGAAAGTTCATATAGACAGTTTAATTTTATATGTCAACTTGACTGGGCTAAGGGATGCCTAGATAACTGGTAAAACTATTTCTGAGTGTGTCTGTAAGAGTGATTCCAGAAGAGATTAGCATTGGGATCAATAGACTGAATAAAGATCTCCCTTTCCGGTGTAGGTGGGTATCATCCAATCCATTAAGGGCCCCAATAGAACAAAAAGCCTGAGGAACGGAGAATTTGTTTTTCACTTGAGCTGCGACATTCATATTCTCCTGCCCTTGGACATCAGTACTCCTTTTTCCTGAGCCTTCAGACTTAGATTGTTATTTACACCATTGATCCCCACAATTCTCAGACTTTTGGACTTTGATTGGCATTCATACCATTGGCTCTCCTGGCTCTCAGGCCTTCAGACTAGGACTGAATTATATAACCAGCTTTCTCGTTTTACCAGCTTTTCTGTTTCTCCATCTTGTAGACAGTAAATCATTGGACTTCTCAGTCTCCATAATTGCATGAGCCAATTCCTTATTAATAAATCTCTTTACTAAACTATATATGTATATATTTTATTTTATCTTCTTATCTCTTATTGGTTCTAACTCTGACTAATACACAGACAAGTTGAACATTTCTATTTAGGAGATCCCAATAAAGCATGAGAATCATCTTAAGTCATAATTTGCTAACTCTGTATCCCCTGGAAGTTTCCAGTGGGTAGGAAAATCATTTCTCAGCAGATTAGATGTGAAAATCTTTCCTTATGAAATTTGTTTGATCAAGGGTTAAGGAAATATTGCAAGGTTCTGTCTCTCCATACATAGGCTCTAAACTTCAAATAGTGTTTTGTTGTTGTTGTTTTTGTGTATTTGTTTTTGCTCCACTTGTTTTAAATAATCCTTATTTTTGGCTGAAGTATTTTAATGCAAATCTCAGTCATTGTGTCATTTTGATACTTCATTATTTAGCATGCATCTCTAAACTTAGAGACATTTTCTTATGTAACTATAGTTTACATTATCTAAGACAGTTAAGAGAAGTTCCACATTAAAATTTCACTAATTGTTTAAAAAATGTCTTAAAACTGGTTTGTTCTAGTCGGTATCCAAACAAGATTGTTATGACTTTTGGGTCTCTTTAATCTATAACAGTATTTCTCTCCTTATTAATAGTGTTAATATCATTTATTCAAGACACCAGGTCAATAGTTTTGAAGTTCTATATTCCTGCTATTTCATATACACTGGATATTAGCACTAAAGATTTGATTGAACTCAGGTTCATATTGGATGAGAATATTTCATAGGTAGCTCTGCATTTGTCATAGCATTTAATGTCAGGAGGACAATAATGTCTGGTTATTACATTTGTAGTGATGGTAGGACAATATGTACATACACGCATGTGCATATTTTCATTTTTTCCCCCATTCTGCCTCTTGCTCTTATCACTTAATGATATTTTCTGGAGGGCAATTATATAGAAACCTTCTTTATTTCCTTTTATGGTTACATAGTATTCCACTATAAGAACATACCCTGGTTTATTCAAATGATACCCTCTTGAAGACACTGGGATTATTTCTAATCTTTTGCTACTACAAATAATACTGCAATCAATATCCATGTGTATAAATAAGTTTCTTGGTATTTTTCTTTGTGTATTTTTGAGATGTAGATATAAATAAAATTTCTGTATTGAAGAATAAAAAAATATGCAATTTTGCTAGATATTGCCAAATTCCCAGAAGGATTATAACATTTTGCATTCTATCCAGAAATTCATGAGAATATGTATTACTCTACATATACATGAGAATATGTATTACAGTAGAGTATACTGTCAAATTCTTGAATATTAGCTAATCTTACAGGTAAGAAACAGTATGAAGATAAAGTTTTACTTTTGCCTTCTGAGTTGAGGACATTTCCATATGTTTAATAATCATTTTTCTATCTTTTCCTATAAAGTGCCTGTTCATAACATTTGCCCATTTTTCTACTGTTTCTTGGCTTTTCTCTTAACAACTTATAGGAACTCTTTGTGTATTAGAGATATCAGCCCTTTGTTTCTGATATATGTTGCAAATATTTTCATGTTTTTACTTTGCTTATTTATTTTTGCCATGAAAAAGCTATTTTTAAAAATATTTATGTAGTCAAATGTTTAATCTTTCTTCCTTTTGCTTCTAGAGTTTGTTCTAGATAGAAAAATTTCCCTCACTACCAGAAGATAGATAATTCACTCACATGTTCCTCCAGTTTTTATGATTTCATCTTTAATATTTCTTTATTTCTTCCTAATGTAAGATGGTATAAGACATGAGGCAAATAGTCAATTTTATCTCTTTCTAGATGACTATGCAGTGTCTCCAATATCGTTCATTTAAAAGTCTACCAGTATCCTGCTGACTAAAGATGCAACCTTTTATCATATACTAAATTTTCATAAACAAATAAGTCTATTTCTAGACTTTCTATTTGTCTATTAATGAGTCAATACCAATCTGTTTTAATTGTAATGACTTTATCATATGTTTACTATCAAATGGGGTAGATGCCCCTCTTCCCCAACATGTGTATCGCTCTCTTTTAATATAGTTTTAATGGATATTTTTGTTTGCGTATTTTTCCATGTGGGCATTTAAATAAACTTGCTCAGCACCAGAGGCATAAAACCTAGTATTTTATGAGATCATATTAAATTTATAAGATAACTTAGAGAAAATCGATGTCATTATGAGGTTATCTTCCTATACACAACTATATAGTCACTTCTTTCCTTACACACAGATACATATAAGCACCTAATTGCCCATTTTATGGTCTGTTTCCCTTAATCTATCGCCCTCCCTCCCTCCTTCTCATCTGCCTGCCTGCCTGCCTGCTTGCAGTTAAGTACATTTTTTTGATATTTAGTAGGGTTCATATTGTTCCAGTGGCTGCCGTCATGCTAATTCCTTAATACAATACCTCTATTACGTCCCTCTATCATTTCTAACAGAGGGACTGTAGTTGACAATATAGCACTGATGATTATCAAAGTATCAGTCACAGAGCATTTCAAGTTGTGATAATTTTTAAGCAATCAAAGATTTTTCGGAACAGATACCAGCACTGGAAACTTTTAAAAAATAGTTTTAGAAGATAATCACTGAGGAGTTATAAATTCTATCTCTTGCTTTTATAACGAATTTTTATAAGAAGTTAATGTTTCAAGAAATCATGTTAACATTATATCGTCCCTCTTTTTACATTGAATTACATAAAAATAGTTCTTAGAAAAAGAATAACAACCTAATTTAGGTATCTCTTCACATGTGAAAAGTATTGTTCTTCCCTGAATTTGTATCTGTAGCTAGTGTAATCATATTTTATTGTATAGGTACTCTTTCAAACAGTATGTCAAATATTTCTGACAGCTGAATATTAAATAATTTTTTATATTCACAGCATCACTTTCCATTGGCTGTTTTGAACAATCACTGTAAAACAAAATTCTGTCATCTTAATGAAATTAAATCATAACTGAGATCACAACAATTCTGATTTCACAATCCTTTTATGGTGAATCTAATTAATAGTATTGAAAGGTCCTCGGGCTTACTTTATGCTTTTATTATCACAATACTCCCACAGAGAAATAGTAAACCCCAGAGCCCTTGAAAGATGGAGATTTCCACTGACCTCAAACTGCCTTAACACTTGTGATTTCACATCCAAGGTAATTGCTTTAATGCTTTTTGCTAGTACTTTTGCTGTCATTTACATAGTACTGCCTCTTCCAGATATGTTTGTCCTCTGACACCCACTAAATCAGGTAGCCACAATGTCTTGAGAAAAAGGGGACGGTAAAGCTGAGGATTAAAATGCAAGCCAACATGAGACTAATGATAGAAGGTAGAGCTTCAAATTCTGGGCACTGAGATCATAGCTGAAGAATTGTTTGGTGGTGGCAGATGTAGAGGAGGAGAAAGATTTTGTACAAGAACAGAAAGTTTCAAGTGTTACATTTCTTTCCTCTGCCATACCACAATACAACTGTAGGCCTCCTGAGAATAGCTCTGCTAATCCAGTCCTCATTCTGCCTGTTTTTTGAAGTTCTGAACAGTCATCAGAAGAGATCCAGGCACAGCTGGATATCAAATTAAAAGTAGCTCACTAAAAAAGATAACTAGGAAAATTCTTAGTAACGTTCTTTCATATTATGGTTTAAAGTAGCATTTCCCAAAATGCATTCAGCAGAACATTTTCTTAAGTCAAGTGCACAAAGAAAGTTGTTTTCAGTGGCCAAATATATTTGAGAAACATTACAGTAGTGCATTAATAAGAAATATATCTGTATTGTTCTCTGCCTGCAGTTCCTGACCTAGAACTTCAAAAGCCCTTATAAATAGGGGTGCTAAGAGAATCTGTTGTTCTAATATTTAGTCTTTGATCCTGGTTACTGACACAGAGAACCTAAGTCTTTTATAATTTCCTGAGTGATAGGAGTATCTGACACTGTGCTCTTAAATTCCTTGAAATTTCCTGGGTGATAGGAACATCTCTTGTCCTAATGAGGTGACTCTTAGGGGCTGGTCACCAGAAAGACCAAGCCATGATTGGAAGTTTGGAACTTTCAGCCTCCAAACCCTATTCTTTAGAGCAGTGGTCCCCAACCTTTTTGGCACCAGGGACCGGTGCTCCTATGAGAATCTAATGCCTGATGATCTGAGGTGGAACTGAGGCGGTAATGCTAGTGCTGGGGAGCAGCTGCAAATACAGATGAAACTTTGCTCCCTCGACCACCACTCACCTCCTGCTGTGTGGCCAGGTTCCTAACAGGCCACAGACAGGTACTAGTCTGTGGCCTGGAAGTTAGGGACCCCTGCTCTAGAGACTGGCTAGAAATGAAGATAATAATCGATCATGCCTACATGATGAAGCCTATATGAATCTCAATAATAAGAAGTCCGTGGAGCTTCCAGGTTGGTGAACACATCCATGTGCCAAGAGGGTGGTGCTCCCTAACTCCACAGAGACAGAGGTCTTGTACTTGGGACTCTTTCAGGCCTCATCCTATGTGTCTTCTAATCTAGCTATTCATCTGTATCTTTTATCATAGTCTTTATTATATAATAAGCTGGTAAATGCAAGTGTTTCTCTGTTGAGTGAGCTATTCTAGCAAATGATCAAACCCAAGGAGAGGAGTGATGAGAACCTCCAATTTGTAGCTGAGTTGGACAGAAGTTGGGGATAACCTGGGGATGTGCCACTTGTGATTGGTGTCTGAAGTGAAGAGCAGTCTTGTGGGACTGAACCCTTAACTAGTAGGGTCTGCAGTAACTCCAGTTAGTGTCATAATGGAATTGAATCCCAGGACGCCAAACTGGTGTTGCAGAGAATTGCTTGCTGTGAGGGAAAAACCCACTGACCTGGTGTCATAAGTATAATGTGTGTGAGTAAAGGAGAAATGGCATTTTTTCTTAGACACATGTCATGTCTCCTTTATGGATTCACAAAGTACATTTCTTTATGAAGACCTATGTTGAAGAAATCAGTGTTGCTAATTAAACCTACTAACTAATTTTCAAAGTATTTAACCACGCAACTTATTTTTCTCCTTTATTATACTTTTAACCTCCCATGGATCTGATACTATGCAAAACATATTCTGTAAAATGCCAGTCTGAAGATTTTTTCAAATTTATAACTTACTAAAGTTTGCAGCTGCATCAGATCCCTTAGGAGGTGAGGAGGGAATAAATTAAATCTATAAACCTTTGAAGTCAGACTTCTGAGTATCTCAAGGAGTATTCCTGCAAGTATCAGCTTCAGAAACAAACAGCAACATCTGATTTTTCATTACTGTCAAGTCTATAAAGTAGATCTTAGCTGCACATATGGTTAATTACCGGTATCATAAAGCTTTATTGATAAGCATGATATGTACATCAAAATTAACGTTTGAGTTATGCTGGATTTTCTAGTAGGATTTGTTTGGTAGAGCCCTTAGGATTTTCTCTGAACACAATCATATCATTTGTGAGTAGAGAAAGTTTCATTTCTTCCTTTCAAATTTAGAAGTGGCAAGAATGAACATGCTTTCCTTTTTCTCCAAATACAAGGGGGAAAAAAATCAGTCTTTAATTCCTGAGTATAATGTTGTATGGAATATTTTATAGAGGCCCTTTATCGGGCTGAATAAATTTTTTCAATCAAATTGGTTGATAGTATGTTCAGAATTTCTTTGTGCTTTTTAGTTTTTTTAATCTATTTGACCTATTAATTACAGAGACAGAGTGTTATATTCTTCAAATATGTTTGTGGAATTGTCTATTTCTCTCTTTAGTTCTGTCATTTTTGCTTCATTATCTTTGAAGTTTTTTGTTGAGTGCATACATTTTAAAGACTGTTATGTCTACCTGATGAATTGTCCCTTTTATCGTTATGAAAAATGTTCTTCTTTATCTCTTGCAATACTCCTAATCCAGAAGTCTACTTCGTCTGATATTGATATAGCAACATTTCTCATGTTTTCTGTTGGAAAGTTATATGGTTTTCTAACCTTTTGGTTTCAACTTACTTGTATATTTATACTTAAAGCGCATCTCTTTTAGGAGAAATATCATTAGGTTCTTTTTTTAAAAAGTGCTTTCTGACACTCTCTGCCTATTTTCTGGAGTGTTTATTTATATTTAATATAATTTTTGATATAATTAGGATTTAGTGCCAAATCTAATTCTTTGTTTCTCTTTATACTTTGTTTTTTTTTTTTTCTGCCTGTATTGTTTCTTTCATTCTTTTGAGTAAATAAATTTTTTAAAGTTTTATTTCATTTCCTCTATTGGCTTCTTTACCTCTTATTATTTTCTTAGGCTAAACTATGCATCCTTAATTCATGTATATCTTGGTCAACATTTCACTTTACATCTAATATTTCATACTCCATCCTTCACATTTCTCACCTACCATTTTACAAAAAGAATCATATTAAAATGGCATCATTTTATTCCTTTGCCTTGGGTGTACTGTGTCAAATCTTTTGCTTCTACTTACCTCATAAATGCGACTTTATAATATTATAATTTTTCCTTTAAATAATTATTTGTCTTTTAAGTAAATTGCAGAAAAGAAAAATTAAAGTTTTAATTTTCCCACTTGTTTATCAATTTTTGCTGTGTCTTATTCTTTCCTATTAGGCAGATATATTCGTGAATAAGTTTCCATCTCATATTTTTGTTCAGTCTAAAAAATATCCTTTGTGCTTCTCATAGTTCACGTCTACTGGAAATAAACTCTCTCAGCTTCTATTTATCTAAAAATGTCTTTATTTCCACCATGCTTTGAAGGATTTGCATTCTGGCTTCTACTATTTATGATGAGATGTCAACCATCATTCATAGCATTTTTCCCCTCTTAATAATGTACCTCTCCTTTTTCTGGAACTCTGCAGGTTTTCTCTTTAATTCTTATTTTTAACAGTTTTATAATGATGTGCTTAGATGTGATTTTCTTTGTATTTGTCTTGCTTATGGTACACAGAATTTCTTGGATCTGTAAGTAAATTTTGCCCATCAAATGTGATAATTTTTCAGCCATTATTACTTCAAGTTTTTTTGTCCAGTTATTTTCTTATATTTCTGTGACTCAAATTTCACATATTTTATATCAAAATATACACATTCTCAAATCTTTATTAATTTAAAAAATCTTCATGTTCTTTAAAGAATATCTATTTATCTGCCCTCAGGTTCACTACCATTTGTGATCTATACTCTGCTATTAAGATCACGCTGTTTTTATTCATTATTATTCTTTTAAGTTCTAGTTTTTTCATTTGCTGTTGTTTTTATAGTTAACATTCCTCTTTTTATATTTCCCATCTGTTGATTCATTAAGACCTTTTTTTTTTTTTATGCCTAGCTTGGATTCTATGTTGCTCTGCCATTTTATGGAACTGTCACCAGGAAGATAATGTCATCTATGAATAATAACACATATATTTCTTCTTTTCTAATATTCATGACTTCTTTATCCATACCATATTTTATTGGTTAATATTTCCATTACAATGTTGATAAGAAATTATCATATTGGGCATTCTTGTCTTGTTCCTGTTCTTATGGGGAAGACTTTCAATACTTCACAGTAAAGTGTTTACAACAATTTTTTAAAAAATCAAAGATGTTTTCTATTGTGTGTTCTATTTTTCCTCTTGACTTTATTTTTTCATACCTGGTAAGCTTTGATTGAATATGATACATTGTGTATGAAAAATTGTTAAGGATCTTGATTACATTGTCCTCCAGGGATAGTTCATCTTATTTTGTGATAGAGAGATAAAGCAAAGGCAGATTACTTCAACTGAACCAGAGATTGTGCTGACACCAGGCTAGATTGTATTTTTCACACACTCCTCTGGTGTACAGTTGACTTTTGAACAACACGGGTTTGGGGCACAAAGCACCCATACAGTTAAAACTCCAAATATAACTTTTGACTCTCCCAAAATTTAACTGCAGTCAGCCCTTGGTTCTAGGACCCTGTGGATACCACAATCTGCTGATGATAAAGTCCCTTATGTAAAATGGCATATACAAAGCATACAGTTGGTCCTCTCCACCTGCAGATTCTCAACCACAAATTGAAAATATTGTTTTCAATCATCGGTTGATTCAATCTGTGATGCGAAACCCCTAAATACAAAGATTTAACTGTATTTATTGAAAAAATTCTACCTATAAGTGGACTCGTGCAGTTCATACTTGTGTTGTTCAAGGGTCAACTGAATAACTCTTCTGGGGTTTTAAATGAGTTCCTGGATCATTTAGTAGGGTCTCTACTCTTTGGAAGATTCTAATCATCAGTTTTTGCTCTTCAGCACAGTGAGACAGCTGAAAATTTCCTTCTGCTTATCTTCTTAACAATTTTTCCTGTGAAGTTCATAAATTTGGAAATGCATTTTTGGGAAAACCAGAAGTATGTGAATCAGTGCTCCACTTCTTACTTCCATCTAGATCCCAGTCCTTTAAGTCCTTGGCAGTCCTAGGCTCTAGACTCCAATTTTTGTCTCTCTAGTCCTGGGAAATTGCCAGTCATTGCTAGCTGCTCTAATTCTTATCTGCAGACTGATTTCCATATTCTCAGCCTTTCTATCTTTGCCAAATATCAGCAGGTGCCACTATGAGAAAAGTGGTTTGCACAATGTCAACTCCCCACTCTTTGATTCCCTTCCATCTGGAATCTTGGCTTTTTAATGCCTGGTTGCCTTGACATTTCTCTAAAGCTTTCAATCGGAAGATTCTTGTGTTTTATTTAACTTGTACATTTGCTCTAAGAAGGAGCTTTAGTCTGCTGAATGTAATTCATCATACCTGGAAATGAAAGAGGCTCACTCCAGGAAATTAGTATTTTGTTGAAAAACTCAAAGAAGAAATTTTTATTGATTACTACTAATTAGAATCAAAAGCACCTTTTGGGGGGAACTGTATCACATGAGACATTCTGTCTTGTTGGATATAAAATATCTGTGGAGGAAAGGAATTTTTGGTACTCAGCATAATTTTGCATAAATAGAATTATACTATTTTTCAGAACTTGAAAGTATTCAGATACCTTTTGTTCTCAATTATTCAATCTTTTTTCCTCTTTGTTATATACAGCTAATTAACAGAACTATTTCAATATTCCTTCCTACAATGGGAATATAATTGTTTATTAATAGCACTTACATGTTACCATTTCATGGATGCATCATCTTCTCTTCTATTCCAACCTTTGTGTTTTCTCTGTAGAGACTGATTCCTAAATGGAAAATATTGCCTATGAGTACTCATAATCATACATGAGTTAGTGACATAGAAGAAGGCAATGTAAATAATGATAATAAAACATTTATAATTGAGAAGTGGCATAGTACTTAGGTCATATTATGTTATTTCTTGAACAAGTAGTCAATGCAGAGGGTTGATTTTAAGCAATAATCATAACCGCATATTATAAATTAAACTGATACTTTTATTAACTCATTATATGAAAGAATTAACATAAAAGTTCTTGAGCTATATATAAATATTCAAAATCTTAGCTTTAAATGAATTGAATTATCCTTAAGTATATTAAAGAACTTGTTTACTATGGTAGCTAATAATGGAATTAAGTTATAATCTTAGAAATAGCAGAAGACAAACAATATGGAAAAAACTAGCATTATAAGACTATTCTAAGACATATTTGAATTAAGACCAGTAGAAATGTGGAATTTTTGTATATTTTTCCAGCATGCATTATTTTTTATTTCATTTTAATGATTCACCATTTTGAAAATAAGGAATAAAACAATAGCTATCAACATCTTCACTCATTAAAGAGTTAGAAGGAAGAGAATCCAATAAACATTTGCTTTTTTAAATTGACTTAGTCATGAATGCTTTTTCCAATTGGTGTTGCACCATCTTTGAATAATTTCTCCCTTTTACCCAAAAATTCTATTCAACTGCAGAAATAGAGGAATTAAAAAAGAGCTAATCAAAAGTTTGACTCAGCACAGTTAAAATTTTATTACTTTGTTTTCCTTAGAAAATTAAATTTATTAAACATCAAATAATTTTAAACAAAGTAAAATAATTTTTAAAAATTTTCAAGGATGGCTCATGTCCTTCTGTAAATATTTGGACTTTTTTTTTGTACTCAAGAGAAAGTAAATATCTAAAGGTAGCATTGTTGTAAATCCCAAATAAGCTACTAGATATTGGGATTACACTGCTTCATATCTTGTGGTTGACTGTTATTAAGGCAGTATTCCTTGAAAAATAACAAAACAAAACCAAAAATCTCTCTTTTTATGTTATCCAAATTCTTATCCTTTATGTGAACAACATTACTAAGCATTTTATTTCTTCAGACTTGACTTCCTACTCCTAAAACATTTTTTCCAAATAAATCTCATTAAAAAAAAAAAAGAAAGAAAAGAAAGAAAAGAAAATACTGATATCCTTGTCTAATTGAGAATTCACAATAAAGTTCGTTCAGCAATACCTTACATGAACATTTCACACATTTAATTTCTAAATAGTATTTTAAGAGGTATATACAACATGTCCTGAAAGTACTGCAACCTGCAAAAGGTAGAATGAATATGATAACTTGTTTAAAAATTAAAAGAAAGCAAATTCTTGATAACTGATATTTAGGAATTAAGGGAAGTATTTTATAATTTATAACTCAGGTTTCTTCAGAAATCAACATGATTTTTTTTTTCTAGTGGAAGAAATATGGATGTTATATTTACAGAGGACTTAACTGTCTACTCTTATTAGCATAAGCCTAGTATATCCAATTGAAAGGATAGTCTAAAGAATGTCAAATTTCAAAGTTTAAACAAGTCAGTGATTTTTCTTGCATATACAGCTGAAAATCTTAGCAGTTTAAGGTCAGAACAGAAATTAAATTCAGTGGCATGGAGCAAGATCAATTATACATGATTCTAAAAAGCTGTAAGGGTAGAAAAACAGACTAGAGTTTCTATTTTAACATAGCAGAAGAAAAATTTACTTCTCTCCACTTCTTCAAACCTTGCCAACAGCAACAACGACAAAAACAGATAATAGAAAAAAATTTCATCATCTGGGAAGCAAGAAAATTGTCATGGATCAAAGAATAAATTTTTAAGATTACTTCCAAGTACTGTTAAATAATAATCAAAATGAGGGATCAGCCAACAGTGTATAGAATTCCCTATATGTAAGATGGCATATGAAATGATCGTGATTAATTTTGTGTTTTAGGGTTGTCTAGAAAGACGAACATGTCCCAGAAGAGATCCAGTTTGCTATCTTAGAAAGGTGGGGAAGATAGAAATGAAGGGCCCAAAAAAATGTAAGTTAAACAAGTGGTGGAGTAGGTAAACACTGTGCTTGACTCCTCCCATGATCACATCAAAATTACAACTAAATTATAGAACAATCACTCTGGAGAACCAGCTGAAGACTAGCTGAACCAAGTTATATCCCATAACTAAGGATATAAAGAAAAAGCCATGTTGAGACTGGTAGGAGGGATGGAGATGTAAAAGGAACTGGTCCCACACCCACATGTGGAGGTTGAGAATCAGGAGGGGCATCTGGGCTGCAGAGGTCCACCTCAACCAAGGAGTCCCAGCCCCACACGAGCTCCTCAGCCCTGAGCACCAGTGCTGAGGAGTCCCCACAACATCTGGCTTTAAAATTCAGCAGGGATCCCATCCAGGTGAGATGAAGGGCTGCTGGAAACCCAGGCATCCTCTTTAAAAGACTGAGCACAGACTCATTGACTCACAAACACTCACCCTAAGCTCCAGTAAAGAGACAGCAGTTTGAAAGATGCCAGGGACATACAAGGAGAAACTGAACTGCGTGGCCTCAGGGTAAAGGCTCAAGGGGCAGCTGCTATTGTTCCTGTGTTGAGCCCTACCCCTGTAAATCTGAATCTGCATTAACCTGATAAACACTGCTCAATCCACCCAGGTGACTGCTGGAGACCCAACCCCAACACCCAATTTGATCATCACCCAAGCCACTTTCAATGGCAAGTAGCCATCTCGGCCCATGCAGCAGACTTTCCTAAAAACTCTTAAATACTTCCGGTCTCAAGCAGGCAGTAGTTGGTCTTGATGTGTCCTGTACCTCTTGATGAGCAGCCCCAGGCCTGGCAAAGGTGGTAGCCAGCCTTGGTTCACCACACATCTCCAGGCCCAGAACAGGCAGCTACTAACTGTGGATCCCATTGTAGCTCCTACCAGGTGGCCTGGGGCTGAGCACAGGCAGTAGCTGACTTTGGCTTACACCAGAGATCTTCCCAAGAGACCCAGAACCAACACACCAAGTGGCAGACTTCAGAATACAACAGAACACCACCCAATTAGCCCCACAAACAGCATACCTAAAGGGTATCTCCACAGGTACCAGAGCCCTGTGGGGTAAATCTCGCTCTGGGGTCAACTCTTACACAGCAACTTGTCTGCTGTGGACCCTGCCAATCCTCACAGTCAGTCAACCTGAAGGTCAACCCCACCTACTGTGCCAACAGCAATCAAGGTTCGACTACAACAGGAGAGCATGCACAACACACATAAGGGAAACTCCTGGAGCACCCAGCTCAGGTGACCAAGGGGACTGTGCCACTAGGCCCCACAGGACAGCTACTATATAAGGAAGTCTACCCTACCAAGACAGGAAGATGTAGCAGTACTATCTAATACTTGAAACAAACACAAAGAAACAGCCAAAATGAAGAGACAAATAAAAATGCCTGCAATGAAAGAATAGGAGAAAATTCCAGAAAAAGAACTGAACAAAATGGAGGCAAATAACTTACCAGATATAGAATTCAAAATGCTGGTTATAAAAACGCTCAGTGAACTTAGGGGAAGAACAGATGAACTCAGTGACAACTTCAACAGAGAGAGAGTAGACATAAAAAAAGCATAGGAACCATAAAGAAGAACCAGTCAGAAATAAAGAATATAATAATTAAAATGAAGACAACACTAGAAGGAATCAACAGATTAAATGAAGCAGAGGATTGAATCAGCAATTGGGTAGACAAGGTTGCAGAAAACACCCAATTGAAACAGCAAAAAGAGAAAATAATTTTAAAAATGAGGATATTTTAAGGGACCTCTAGGACAACATCAAGCATAACAACCTTCACATCATAGGGGTACAAGAAGGAGAGAGACAGCAAGGGACTAAAAATATATTTGAAAAATAATGACTAAAATTCTCCCTAACTTGGCAAAGGAAATAGGCAAACAAGTCTGGAAAGTGCAGAGAGTCCCAAACAAGACACATCATAATTAAAATGCCAAAGATAAAAGACAAAGAGAGACTCTTAAAAGCAGCAAAAGAAAAGACATTTACCTACCAGGGGGCTCCCATAGACTGTCAGCTGATTTCTCAACAGAAACTTTGCAGGCCAGAAGATATTGGCACAAAATATTCAAAGTAATGAAAAGTGAGGATCTACAACTAGGACTACTCTATCTAGCAAAGCTATCATTTAGAATCAAAGAAGAGATGAAGAGTTTCCCAGACCAAAAAAAGAAAAGCTGAAGGAGTTCATCACCACCAAACCAGTATTACAAGAAATGTTAAAGAGACTTATTTTAAAAAAAGAAGGAAAAAAAATAAATATGAATAATAACATGGCAATAACTATGAACCTATCAATAATCACTTTAATATAACTGGATTAAATGTTCCAATCAACAGACATAGGGTGACTAAATAGATAAAAAAACAAGACTCATACATATGCTTCCTACAAGAGACCTACTTTAGATTGAACGACACATACAGACTGAAAGTAAAGGGATAGAAAAAGATATTTCATGCAAACAGAAATGAAAAAAAAAAAAAAAAGATGGTAGCAGTACTTCCAACCACTACATGCCCAGTTTGATACCTACATGACTTTCCATTAGCAGCTATAAACATTCAAAGATGAGTAATGTCATGCAAAAGGGTCACAGGCACATGCCACTGGCATCGCAGGGTCCCAATAACACGCAGAATTTATTAGGTGAAAATTTATAAGCAGAGAAGTCCCCCACGCTCCCATTTTTCTCTAACATGGGATAGATGCAGATATTGTATATGCATCAAAGCCAGAGTTCTAGGAGGAAGGATCTGGCCAGGTCAGCATGCTAGGTATGCAACTGAGTACACCAAGAGCGAGCATGTACTTAACACCATGTTCCATATTCATAGGTCAGCCTAAGACAGGAACTGGGGAACACCTAGTTTCTCCAAGTCAAGAGTGGACAAATTTTTCTGTAAAGGACCAGATAGTATCCATTTGATATAGAGCAAGCCTCTGTGGGCCATTTGTTCTCTATTGCAACTACTCTAGTCTGTTATGGCAGTGTGAAAGCAGCTATAGACAGTACATAAACAAATAAGCAGGGCTGTGTTTCAAAAAAACTTTATTTTCAGACACTGAAATTTATATTTCGTGTAACTTTTGTGTTTCATGAATTATTATTCTTTGTCAGATTTCTTTTAAACACACAAAAATGTAAAAACAATTCTTAGCTCACGCTACTCAAAAACAGGAAGTGGGCTGAATTTGGCCCTATGGGTGTAGTGTTTGCTGATCCCTACACTAAGCCACAAGAAATTCATCAAGTGATCACCAGGCTCTGGAACAACATTAGGGAATATGCATAATAAAGGTCAAGATGTGCAGACAGAGAGCCCTGGAAACAGTCTTACATGCCAGGAATGCTGTCAAGAGCCAAAGACCTTGGCTGTCTACAGATCATTTCAGTCCAGTGAACCAGTTCTGAGCTAATCTACCAAAAGTGGGGAGGCTTACTGGGTCATCCAGTTGTGTCTCTCATCGGGTAACCATCAAATCTCTCACATAAAAATCACACATTAAAGGCTAATGAAGGGAAAGAAAGAAAATTATTCAAAGAAACACAGGTAATGTCATAAAAACAGAAAAAAATTCTTCGTGATAATTTTGTTTTAAATTTTAAAAATGGAAAAAGAACTATAAGCATTCAAATAAAGGAGCATAAAAGACAGAAAGTGTTGAAAAGAGAGCTTATAAATCATAGGAAAGAAATGCAAATGAACAATAAAAAATATGATCATTCTGAAAGTCACATTAAAAACAACATATAAAAATGAATATCACTGAAAACAATGTCAAACGTATAGCAGATGGGCTAAAGTAAATGACAAATAAAATAGCAGAAAACGAAATGAAACATAAACAGGACTATGGATAAAATTATGGATATGGCAAAGTATGCTGACCTATAGATAATTTGTATTCCTAAGACCATAACAATTATTATGAAATTCAAGTACACAGTTAAAGTAAACTGTTTTGAAATACAGCAGGCTTGAATCTACAGACTGAGTCTCACGGTATTGCAGGAAAAGTGGATACAGATGGATTGATATAAGTACATGTATTCTGGTAAACTCTTTAGTCTTTTAAGAATAAAGAAAGAATTATATAGGCATTCATAAATGAATGAAAAAGCAAGTCATATTCAAAAGAGAATAAGGGCAATCTTTAGAGGTCTCCAATGAAATCTTCAGTTCCAGAAAATGTCTAGAAATATCTACAAATTTCTAATAAAAAGTGTTATCCCAAATTTATATCTAGTGAAATTGTCCTTTATATTTAATGTAAAAGGCAGAACTTCTCACTCTTACATAATGAAATTTAGCCAAAGAAGAAATAACACAAAGAACTTAGGAAAATAGAAACTAGAAAAGCATGGTTAGTGAGATTTGAATCCATTTATGCCATCACTGAAGATAAAAAGAACTGAAGTAATTATAGTTACATAATCTAATGTGAATGTTATACTTCTTGAGAATGTTAAAATGATAATATAATTAAAAATGAACATTGAAAGAGCAAATGTGGGAGGAAATCTGAGTGATATTTTCCTCATACTTCTTAACAGGGAGTCAAATATTTTTCAAGCTTGAAATATATAGTTAAAAATAACTCTTTTTAGATATGCAAGTGCCCAAAATTTTACTTCCAGTGTATGATGTCTCAGTATTATTGAGTGCATCATTAAAAGGAGAAAGTAAATAATAAAAAATGAATTTATGAAATCAAGAAATAAGAAATATGTAATAGATAACTGACATATATGACCATTCAATCCTTCAAAATTCTACCAATATCAGTCCCATATTATGAGTCCCATTTTTCTGGAGGTACAATCCAGAACACTTGCTTCTCTAGCTACCTTACAGCTAGTGTACAGGCACATGGGCCAGAATCTCAGAGACATGCTTTCCTGTGAGCCTTCAATTCCAAAGCAAGAAATGTAACAAACCTGGCTGTATTTAATTGTGTCATTGTTTGGTTCGTTTTCTTTTTCTGGAATGGATAGCCAGGTACATTTAGATTTTAGTAATACTCATATAGCATTTCTAGCATCTCAGATGTGAGCAGCAGAAGTGATGGAGTGACTTCTTAATCACTTTAGATTTTCGATATGCGTCTGTATATTATTCATTGAATATGAGTCGCAAACCTGGTCCTCCAATTCTCCCAACTATTCTGTAAACTACATAATATCTTTTACTAAACTGGACATTTTTGCTAAAAACAAAAGCCCTTAAATTTTGTTATTCTCCATTTAAAAGCTATATTTGAGTTATGCCTTATATACAGGTATACACAGCACACACACAAAGACACAAGCTTCAGTAATTCTTTAAGTCTCACTTCAGTAATTCTTTAAGTCTAACATCAAATAAAATTAAGGATAATTTTAAATTTAAAATACTATGCATAATATTATTTCATTGTCTAAACTATTCTTATCTGTTAGACAGCTGTGTGTGAATAAAGGGAGACTAGGTTGAGGGTCACCAAAAGTAATGGGTGATGAGATTTGTAATAAATTTTTGTTTTCTGTTCTGGAATTTTCCATTTTGCTTCACTTTTTCCTTCTTTTTAAATATATAAAAAGGGTATTTTTAAAATAAAGACCATAAAATAATTATTCGAAATATTTATTTTACATGTAAGACATATTTTTCCCTGTGTAGGCAATTCATCATATGCGAGTGTACATTTATGCATGTATGAGTGTGTTTTTGTGTGTGTTATTTAGGGATCATTATAGGCTTGTCACTCTTTAACTAATTTTTTCTATTCTTTATTATGTATTCATACCTCACTTATGTATCTGAATAGAAACTGAGAAATGTAAAGGTCAGAATTTTATATAACTCTTATAACAAATATTAAAACCTGTGTATTTTTATATGACACATTTGGTATTTCAGAAAGAAAATAAGACAATCTTGCATTCATTGTTCTAATGTCCCAAAGCTTTCCTCTTCACACACACACACACACACACACACACCAGAAATAAGAGAGAAAACACATACATTTATTTTCCTTTCAGATCCAAAAAGTCATGAATATCTACAGAAGCTTATTTCTCATAGTAATATGCAATGCTAAGTGCTCCATACCAAAGAACAACCTGAGAGATTGCACTCTACATAATTATGCAAATAGATTTTTTTAAAAAATGAAAAAAGCAGAAATGACAATATGCTAATATGGCAGCAGCACTGAATATGATGAGAATTATTAAAAAAACCAAGTGTTTGTTCATGCCCAGAGCCTTTTTTTACTTAATACTTTTTTATGGCTTGCGTACCTCCAAAAAAATATTCAAGAAAGAAATTCCTCAAATCATAATTACCATAATTATACTTTTTCAGCTTAAAATTCTTTACACAACCCTAGAATAAATATTATATGTAGTATATAGTATCATAATTAAAGTAAATGTTCAAAGAAATGATGCTTTGATTGCTGTTTTCTACATATTCTATCTAATGAGCCAGAACTGCATAGTGTATATGTGTGGTATGTGTCTATTTGTTATTATTATTAGGATGGTGGTTTTGACTAATCTTAATTAAAAATCTGCATAAAATGTTTCTACCCCATTGTATGGAATATACATGAAATATATAACAAAAATTAATATTGGAAGTGGTGAATAATTTAGACTACTTACCAAAGAAATGTCTTAAAAGAAAGCTTTCAAATGGAGATAGGCCTTGTAAAAGAACATCAGAGATTAGTAATAGCTGCGAGTTCTTTGCTCAGCCACGTGGATGTATTGTTTAACTATGGATCAGGTTTAGTTTTTAGCTCCTTGACCAGTGTGAGATCATCCTGAGCTGGGTGATACTTGGATAAAAACTCAATATTATTCACCCGCCAATATTTTCTGGAGAACATCAAAAATGGGGAAGAGGCAGAGAGTCCCTTAGAAGACTTTGTTTTTGAGTAAAAAGAGAAATTCAATTCTTATTATTCTAAAACTAAATACAACTCACTCTGAGCAAAAGATTTAAAAATCAGAAATAATATTCTTTAGTAGAGTTAAGTCTATGAAAAAAAGGTGACCAGAATACAACAATGAAATTGTCCTTTTGCTGTTAACATTCAGAGTTCAAAGAATTGCTGAATACGGTATGTGTCTAATGGTCACTGAGGGGCAAATAACCCACTACCTCTCTAAAGTAGAGAGCAGTAATGAAAAAGGGAACTGGGAAACAATTTCTGTATTTGTCTTTTCCATAATGTTACAACCAAAGTAATAGTCGGCTGCTTCTTGGACAAAGCAAAAATGTTATATTTCTAAAGTCCAGAATCTTTGTTTTTAACTAATAATAAATAAAAGAAATTTACCACTATTTTTCAGAAGGAGGCACTCTTGTGTGACTGAAGGATATTTAAAAGGACAGTGAGAAAACGTGGGTGCCAATAACCAGCTATGTGTCTTACAATCAATTTCTTGGGGCTTCCATTCCACACCTACAAAATGAAGTAGCTAAGGTATTGGTGAGACCAAAAAAATCATGATTCTGATTGGCTGTACTTGTTTGCAATTCCTTTCCATTCTCCCTTAACCTCTCTTCAGTCTTTTGCCTTCCCCACTTCATTGAAACTGCTCTCCTTAAGATATATAATAACATCCACACTGTGAAGTACAAGATCCAATCTTAGTCCTCTTATTATTTGACATATCTCTATTCTTTTTCCACTCCTATGTCAGTAAATTCTATTCTCATTACAATAGTCAAGATGATCTTCCTCCTCCTCCTTCCTCTCCTTCTTGTTCTTCTTCTTCAACACTTTCTGTCTATCAAATTTCCTAAACTTTTTATATTATTTTCAACAAATACTGTGGATAGGGCCTTTTCCACTTAGTGAGACTGAGTCAGGTCATATAAAGACAAATCTTCAAAAATGAGCTTTTACAGAGAGCTGCCATACATGTCAAAGAGTGACAGTTATTCAGTAATACAGATTTTAGGGCAGCTCCAAACCGATTTTGTCCCTACAGTGGCTGCTAGACTGTGGTTTTCACAGCTAGCATGGCTGTGAGGCTCATAATTTTCAAGGCTTCCAGCAGATGAGAAGAAGGAGATGAATACAGGGCAAATTCATACACCATTACCTTGCTGTTCATACCAAGAGAAAGACATTTTTCTTAAATAAATACTCCTTGATTATTATAAGATTTTGGTTAATTTGAAGAGTTCAGGAAAATATTGATTTTTGATCATTGAGTACTGTTCTTGGTGCTTTTATAAGGAAAGAATTTCAGAGGTTCTTAATCTGCCATTAGGAAGTGTTTCCCTGCACCTGATTTTTATAGCCAAGGGTAGGACATGTTCCCCCCAAACCTGATTTTAGTTCTGGTTTTTCAGATTGCTGAAATGGTGCACAGAACCCCAAGCAGAAAAAAAAGCAACAAAAGAATCACATCTTGATGTATCATATCAAGGATAAAGTCATAAAAGAATTCAGAGAGAAAAAAAGAAACTTTATATACAAAGGAAAAACTTTTTTCATCAGAAACTGTACAAGCCAGAAGACAAGAGAGTGACATCTTTCAGGCAGGAAAAAAAATAAATAAATAAAACAAAAAGGTCATGCAAGCATTCCATTCCCAGTGAAAATATCTGTGAAAAACAAAGGAGAAAAAAGAAACTTTTTATGACAAATAAAAGCTGAGAAAATTCATTATTAGGAGCAAAGCTGGATATTCTATCACCTCTGAAAATTTAGGGGAACTTTGTTTTTCATGAGGTCTTTTCTTTATTAAACTCTTTATTTTGAGATATATTCATATATGGTTATAAGAAATAATACAGAGAGATCCTATCTACCCTTCAGTGAGTTACCCCTACTGGTAACATCTTTCAAATTATACTACAAGCAAGATATAGGCATTGATATAATTAACAAAATAAATAGTTCCATCTCCAAAATGATTTTTTATTAATTCCATTTTATAGCCACAGCCACCTCCTTCCACAACCTCTAACTTCTGACAATTAATCTAGTCCCCATTTTTATAATTTTGTCATTTCAAGAATGTCATATAAATGGAATCAAAATGCCTTGCAAGATTGACTTTTTTAACTGAGGACAATTATCTCAAAATTCATCCAAGTTGTTTCATGTATCAATAGTTCACGCTTTTTTATTACTGGGTAATATTCCATGCTGCAGGTGTATCATGGTTAATTTACCCAGTCACCTGCTGAAAGACATCTGGGCTGTTTCTAGTTGGGGCTATTTTGAATAAAACAATTATGAATTCTGTATACAGGTTTTTGTTTGAAGAAAGATTCCCTTTCTCTATGATAAATGCTATATCACTTGAGAATTGTGTGTGTAGTGTTATAGGAAACTATTCAGTTGTTTTCCAGAATGGATTACCATTTTGTATTCCTGCCAACATTGTACAATTGACCCAGTTCCTCCACATTTACATTTACTATAGTCATTATATTTTGTTTCAGCCATTCTCCTGTTTAATCTAGAGGAGGAGTGAGCTTAACTGAGCAGTTGGGTTAAGGGTTGGAATATGAAAGAGTCCTCTTCTGTTGGGTGGTGAAAGGGAGGCCATGAGACAACCTGACGTGATGTGTTCTCTCCAGTTCTAGAGTGCCAACTCAGTTCTCCTTCTTCCGACCATCTGCATTAGTTTCCTATTGATGCTTGACAAACTTCCACAGATTCAGTGGCTTAAAATAACACAAAGTTAGTCACCTATGATTCTGGAAGCCAGAACTCCAAATTGTGTCTCATTTGGCTAAAATCCAGATGTAGGCCAGCTGGTTCCTTCTGGAAGCTCTAGGAGAGAACCTGTTTCCTATCTTTTCCAGTTTCTAGTGGCTGGCTGCATTCCTTGGCTTGCAGTCCCTTTCACCGTATTCAAAGCCAGCAGCATATTATCTTTAAACTCTCTCTGCTTCCTTCATGACAGTCTAACCTTTCTAACTCTGATCTTCCTACTTCACTCTTATAAGGATTCTTGTCATTACATTTATACATCCTAGATAATCCAGGATAATCTCAACTCCAGCTCCTTAATTGAATCACATCTGAAAAGTCCTTTTGCCATGTCAGGTAACATATTCGTAGATTCCAGGTATCAGGATGTAGACCTCTTTGGGGTGGAGAGTGTTATTCAGTCTACCACACCACCATTCAGAGTTCTCCTCTGGTGGTCTCTTGTGCTGTTTCTAGAGTATGTAGTAGAGAGGAACAGAAAGAGATGAGTTTGTGTCCTCTCAAATTTGTGTGTTGAACTCCTAACCTCCAATGTGATATTAGGAGGTAGGGACTTTAGGAGGTGACTAGGTTATGAGGTCTCTGTCTTCATGAATGGGATTAATGCCATTCTCTGGGGTAAAGATACCCCAGAGAGCTCCCTCACTCCTTCACGAGAGAACACAGTTGAAAGGATGGCAGTTTGAAACCTGGAAAAGCATCCTCACTAGAATCCAGCTGTGGTGGCACCAGGACCTCAGACTCCCAGCCTCCAGAAGTGAGAGAAATAAATTTCTGTTGTTCATAAACCACCCAGTATGGTACTTTTTTATAGCAGCCCAATCTAAGACAATGAGCACGCCATCTTACTTGGGTTGGCAGTATAATATTATTTTTGTCTTTATCTTTGTGATGTATTCAAATTTTATAAGTACCTTTTCCGTTTGTTTGTTTAATTCAAATGATTGATCAAAATATTGAACAAGACAAGGCCAATCACAAAATCATACAGAACAGCTTGGGAATATCTCATTCCATTTTGGTCCTATTGGAAATATGCTTGAAAATTATGAAGCCATTTGTTTGTCATCACCAAGTTAACCTCCTTCGTTTTTTCTCAAAGTATAAAGAGACGCCCTTTTATCATGCATTTCCTTCACAGTTAATCCAATAAAAATAAATTCTACTAGTTTTTATTACATTTTTATTTTTTAATAAATTTCAAATATTATTTTTAATCTAAATCATACCAAGTTGTCTTCTTCATAAGATATTACAAAATCATGGCAGAAACAGTCACATCACTGTTCTGAAATATCTCAAATCCACCTTTTTCTCCTTTAGAAAGTTTGGATTAGTTCTCTGATCGTACCCTTGAAACTGCTACACTTTGATCCTAAACATGGTTAATGACGGTTCTAACATCAGATTTTCAGATTCTTGCCTCTTGGGATGTCATTCTTCTTAGGCTGCAGAGTGATGTAATTTAAAAGTAACCGAGTCCCTTTATTTAATATAATGTTTTCTCTTGGTGTTGAAATTTCTTCTATAAAAATCATATTTACTCTCTGACTTTTCTATTTTCAAAATCGTTCCCACGACTTAACACTCCATCCATCTTATTTCCTCAACGTGTGTGATATACTTGATAGGTGGCAGGCACAGTGTCAGGCCTAAGGCTTATAAAGATTAATAAATCAATAATCTGGTAAACATTTCAGTCATCTGTTACGTGTACCATTTTCCCCCAGCAATGATCCTATCCCTTCTTTGTTCACAGTCTGTCTCTCAGCACAGCTTGCAAAGCCTTTTCTTATCTTTAGCAGTTCCACAAGCCTTAGTAACTCTGGCCTCTAACCTTTCTGACACTACTCTTCTAAGTCATACAGCTCTTTTGTTTTCATTCCTTGCTTCGAGCCCCTCCTTCTACCTCTTCCACATGTTCTTTTATATTCCCTGTTCTTCAGAAAGCTTCTTGGGCAGCTAAATCAGTTCCCTTAGACATATTTTCTTCCCCATTAGAATGCAGATTGTATAAACTGAAGTTCATTTTCCTACCACACTTCTTGAGCAACATCCCCTTTTAAGGCTCATCCAAAAGACAAACCTGCTTTTCTCCTGTAGGTACTTTTGAAATCTACTTTTAAGTATTTTAGTCCCATGTCTGGTTATGGCCAACATTTATTTTCACTTAATCACATCTCATCGTGAATAATTTCTTGCTTTTTGATCAGAATTAGTCATAGAAGCAGCATCTTAATTTCTTCGTCTTTAGAAAAGTAAAAAGAATGCCTTAGTTCTTTCTTCAGCACAATTAGATTCCCAGATGGTTGAAACTTATCATGACTTTATCTTAATAGTGTTTCCATTTTTTCTGCTGTTTATAGTAAAAATCATGTTTAATGACAATCTTGATTATTTTCTCAAAATGCCTTTCCTAAACAAAGACATCGAAACTATTCTTCTACCAGTTCCCTAAACATTGTAAAATTTCCACAAATACAAAAGCCATGTTTTTTTTTTTGTTTTTTTTTTTTTTTGGCTCTACATAGAGCTAACCAGCTGTCTGCAGAGCTATCAGCAGGGTTTATTTTTCTTGGCTTAAAAGCAAACCTCTAGTTATTAATATGAGCCTGAGTTCTTCTTGCTGACAATTTAAGATAAAGTAAATTGGAAGTGACATAAAGGAGTGTGTGTGTTAATGTGCATCGCCAAGGTTCTTTCCTGACATCCTGAAAGGTCTTGTCTGAATGGCCCACACTAGCAACCACTGCAAGCAACCCCAAGCTAGTAAAGAGTAGGCATTCTCACTGATTTGTAAAAGTGACAGATGTAGCATGTGATTGTAAATTAGCAATGTGAAGTTAGTCCCAAGAGATCTCCAAGCAGGCTCCACAAACCTCCCACCCCCACCAATTATTTGGCTGCTTCTCAAGCTTTTAACATTTCCTCTGACTTGCTGTGGTGAGTCCTTTGGGTTTTGATATGTCTCTTTCTTCCCTTTTTCTTCTTCATTTACAGTCATTCAAACCACAAATAGTTTAAACATGGAAATTTATCTTAGTTTTATAATTGTTTTTATCTTCACCTTATATAGCTCTGAATAAGTTTTTTTGGACACTGTCCATATCATAGTGCTTCACAAACTTTAGTGTGCATCAAAATCACCCAGAGTGTTTATTTAAAATGCAGATTTCTAAGACCCCTGCCTGGAGATTCTGATTCAGCAGGTCTGGCAGGCAGCCTGTGATTGTATATTTAATGTGTTCACCAGGTGACCTTTACGCAGGTGGTCTGTGGAGTGCCTTTGAGAAGCATTAGATTTAATCCTTAATTTCTTTTCACGCTTAAATCATGTGTTTCTTTCTATTTTTGGCTAGTTTACATTTTCCTTAGGCAAGATTTTTAATAGTGAAGATCGCCATCTTCACTTTCTGTGATTCGACCACGTCGAAATGAGCTCTCTTGAGACTTGAAGTATTCCACAATGTCACAGGGAGGAAGCAAGAGTACAAGAGGCACAGGCACTGATCACAGGCTCTGCACTCAATGCTCTCTCACCTGCTGCCTAGCATGGGGCCTGTTTAGAATGCATCTCAGTCCACCCTTCATAATGGCAACATTTCGCTCTTGAGATTCCTCATTTAAATATTTTATATCAAATGAGGAAGTATCTTTACATAGCCACATTTTTTAAAAAGAACATGTCTGTATAAAATATTTAAATACTCTTAAATTTATAAAGCAACTAATGCTATAGCACCTTAATCAAAAGCAAAATACCACATGATGAAATGTCATGACTTCAAAATGCATAGGGACAAATTTTGTCCCAGACTAAATGTCAGCAGTAAAATACTTGGTGATGAAATAAGAAAGACCAAAGGTCAGGCTTCCATAAAAACCCTATTCTAGCTCTGGCTTCAGTTTAAATCATTTTAGATATGTATGGTAATTTATCTATATTTTCATGTGAGATACTCTTCCTGCGAACTTCAAGCTGGATATTGCTAATGAGAGTGAAAGTTTCCGGATTGGGAAGCTACGTTTTACAGTGCTTTTCCTTTTCTTTTCAATTTGTAGAAGTCTGTTTTGGTGACTAGAGCTCTTTTTCAGAAGAAGAGCATCTTATGGAATAACTGAGTGACTCGTGGCCTCATGTGTCCTGGTTTGCCCCAGCACGTCCCAACTTATAACCTGTTCTAGGTAAATGATAACTGTCAATTGTTTTTAGTTCCCTCTTTAATCTAACAAAGGCCAAAATTTGGGGTACAAATCATGTGGCCATTCTATATATGGTCAATCTATAGAAGTCTTAAGATAAATGATCAAGTTAGAGCATGACATTCTTTTACTTAGAATCATCTAGTGCAGTGTTTCTCCAACTTGAACATGTATCAGAATCACTTGAAGCACTTAATAAAACACAGACTGCTGGGCTCTCTCCCCAGAAATTCTAGTCTGGGATGGGGCCTGAGAATTCACATTTCTAACGGTTTCCCAGATGATACTGCTGCTATTAGTCCAGGGACCATACTTTGAGAACCAGTGACCAACTGGCTTCCCATTTTACTCAGAGTAAAAGCTAAAACCCTTATAATGGCCTAAAAACTTGAGTGATCTGGCTGACAACTACATTTCTGACTGACAATCCTCCAGCTTATCTTTCCCTTCCAGCCACACTGCCTGCTTGCTGCAGCAGGAACATGCAGGCAGTCTTTCTCTTCAGGGCTTTCCCTTCTGCCTGGAGGCATCTACCCCTGCTATTTCAATAGTGTACTTCTCTATTCTTTCAAGTCTTTCTTTATTCATGCTCTCAATAAGACTTCTGCCGACCACCCTTGTCAAAATTATAACTCCCATCTCTCTTACCCTACCCAAGTTTTTCTCTTTTTCACAGAACATACCAATTTATAACATTTTTATTCCCTTTACTGTCTACATCCCCACCCAATGTAAGCTCAGTGAAGGGATCTTTTCTGCTTCGTTGACTGATGTATCTCAAACACGCTGATGAGGGCCTGGCATCCAACAGGTGTTTTATATGTGTTTAATGAAAGAAGAAATGCATTACTCTTTTATGTTAAAAGGCACAACTAAAATTGCATTTATGTTGTGCCTTTTAACATAAAAGAGTAAGGCATGTGATGGCTAGAAGACTAGCATAGATTTCTAAGACATTGTATACACATTTGTAAATAGATGCATGTATTTTTAGGATCAGAATTTAATGCCCAGACTTTTAACTTGTAACTTAAGGTCATGTTCAACCTTTGCTCATCAAGTTTGTAAAACCTTATGTTCCACCTATGAAATTTTTGTGCTTTTCATTTAGCACTTAAATGTCACATATCCTTAACTTTGTTTTAACATATCTGCTGGTCATTCATTCCCAATTTATCTTCCTTGCTTTTCCACCCCTCACCACTAGTTTCAAAGGTCCAGCATTAATTTTTCTATAGAAATTATTAGAGATGTAACATCTGTACTGTAACATCTGTAACATCTGTAATGCATCTAATGTAAACTACTAGAGGTGTAACGTCTGTAAGGTAAAGAAAAAGAAGTAAAAGAAAAAAATTGATCCAGAAGTGTCATTTCCTTTATACACTGTTTCATAGTTCTATAA